>NC_058083.1:113385827-113757077 GCF_014858855.1 Bufo gargarizans
TATCTGCCCTTTATACTTGTGTATGTGAGTAAGTAACTGGCTGAGTGATAGAAAACAGAGGGTGGTTATTAATGGTACACACTCAGATTGGGTCACTTTTACTAGTCGGGTACAACAGGGGTCAGTATTGGGCTCTATTCTCTTCAATATACCTAGAAATAACCTTGCACGGTAATATTGATTTATGCTGAAAATACTACTGTAGTAGTCCTGTGTAGATTATTTAAAATGAAAGAGGACAGTATACTGCTACAGATGGATCTGGATAGATTGGAAGCTTGTTCAGAGAAGTGACAGATGAGGTTTAACACTGACAAATTTAAGGTTATGCACATAGGAAGGAATAATGCAAGTCACCCGTACATACTAGCCAGTAAAACACTGGGTAACATGGAAAAGGACTTAGAAATATTAGTTGATAGTAAACTGTAGAAACCCAGTGTTAGGAAACTAAATCCAGAACTCTAGTGACAAAGTATGTGTTCTTTATTGTAGAAAAATGAAAAGCAGTCTGAATACTGATCCAATAGTAGCATAACTTACACATTCTGGATATACAAATCCTTAGTCATAGCAAGTTACAGAATGAATGTTCCCCCTAAAGTACAATGTGAAGTGCGCATGCCCACCACCAAACTAGTGGGTTGAACGCATGGCGGTTTAACCCCATATACACCACACTAATGAAAAAACAATCTCATAGTACAAATATTTTAGTAGATATACATAACATGAATAATAAATGGGTTGTTTTAATAGTAGAGATGAGCAAAGTTTTGAATATCTCAATTCAGCAACTTTGCCGAAGTTAGCCAAGAAATTTGATTGGTCCCACAAATCGCTATAAATCGAGTATACCCAGGCCACTCTGCCTTAGGGTACGGCCACACAGAGCAGCCATGCTGCCAATTAGCCCGCAGCTGCCTTTTAGCTAATATTGAGGACCACACTGTATAGTCCTGCTTCACTGTTAATGGCCGCGCAGCACCTTTAAACAGGGGCTGTTGTTGGTGTGGGGTTTGGCTGGTTAGGTGGGGGGACAATATGCATATTATTGCTGTTCTGGCCTGCAATCTCCTGCAGGTTATTTGCAGTAAACACAGAATATTAATCAGCTCTGGCATACCCATTTCTCAAACTCCAGCCCTCTCCTGTCCTACAGGTGGGAGGAGTGTTCAAGACCCTGATCCTATCCAGAGGAACGAGGATTGCATCCAGGAACGCTGATGAGAGCTGAGGAGCAAAGTTACATACACAGCGGTACCGCATGCTTGTTGGAGAGGCATTTGTTCTGTTTAGAGACACCAGCGGATGCAGAGCAGACCCGGGTCGGTAAGATCGCGTGCGCACCTCATTACAGTGTTGGCGCCTAGAGACTGAGACCAGGCCTGTAGTTAGTTAGGGTCTCTGTTTGTGTCAGGCCACATGTGTTACTACTGTTCATTGCAAGGACTCGTTAACTTAAAGTGACATTTCACAATGGAGAGCTGATAAAATTCAAACTCAAGCCAGGCTGGCTTTTTGCTCAGAAGGAATACTCAGGCACATGCTACAGGACCGGTCATGGGAGGGGAAATACTGTAGATCTGTGTAAGATTGTAAGCTGTTGTGCTGCACCGCAGGCTAGCCTGTAACACACACCCAAACAGTGATTCTTGTTCTTTTAGGGTAATAACAGGTAAGGTGTGGCAGTTTAGTTGTGCCCGCCAGTAGGTAAATTACTGCTCTTTCCTCCTGCATCCATCGGAGAGCGCCACAACTCTCCCTATGCTCAGTTCACAGGACAATGGTGGAGACCGCACGGGATGAGGGTTTTATAGGGCTGTGACGTCACAGCGGATGGCTGGGTGCATGGTATTATGAGTGATCTTTACTTTCACTTTGTAACATGTGCAGCCGCCATTTTAGAAAAAACGTATTCATTACCACGAAGCGCGAGGAAATTCAGATTTGTTGCGAGTCAAAGTTTTTCTAAACTTCGGACCAAATTCCGCTTCGAATGCTTTGCTTCGCCTAACACTATTTAATAGTGATAAATCAAATCTTGACGGAGATTCAAGTCCAAAGTTAATCTCATATTTAACAGAAAAATGCAAGAAACCTCCCTATTTAACTAATTTCTTCCTTGGTCCCCTCCTCTCACTGGTCTCAATACCCTCTCTATTCCGTAAAAACAGAAACTGCTGGTCTCCAGTGCAGCCCAGCCCCCATCTCCCATATGCCTCTTTAACCGCCTACAGACCGCCTAACACAGGATCGCGTTCCGGAGGCGGGTCACTGAGGCACAGTCACGCATCGGCGCATCATCTCGCAAGACTTCCTGTGAACGCGCGTTCACAGGAACTGCAGGTAAGCCAGTGGATCTACAGCCTGCCAGCGGCGATCGCTCGCTTGCAGACTGTAGATGCGATTTTTTTTGTTTAACCCCTAACAGGTATATTAGACTTTGTTTTGATAACAGTGTCTAATATACCTGCTACCTGGTCCTCTGGTGGTCCCTTTTGCTTGGATCGACCACCAGAGGACACAGGCAGCTCTGTAATAAGTAGCACCAAGCACCACACTACACTACACCCCCCTGTCACTTATTAACCCCTGATCACCCCATATAAACTCCCTGATCACCCCCCTCTCATTGATCACCCCCCTGTCAGGCTCCATTCAGAGGTCCGTATGTGTTTTGCGGATCCACGGATCCATGGATCGGATCCGCAAAACACATACGGACCTCTGAATGGAGCCTTACAGGGGGGTGGGTGATCAATGACAGGGGGGTGATCAGGGAGTCTATATGGGGTGATCACCCCCCTGTCATTGATCACACCCCTGTAAGGCTCCATTCAGACGTCAGTATGTGTTTTGCGGATCCGTGGATCCGCAAAACACGGAGACCGCGGATCCGCTAAACACATATGGACATCTGAATGCAGCCTTACAGGGGGGTGATCAATGACAGGGTGGTGATCACCCCATATAGACTCCCTGATCACCCCCCTGTAAGGCTCCATTCAGACATTTTTTTTGGCACAAGTTAGAGGAAATTGATTATTTCTTTTTTTTTCCTTACAAAGTCTCATATTCCACTAACTTGTGACAAAAAATTAAATCTCACATGAACTCACCATACCCCTCACGGAATCCAAATGCGTAAAAATTTTTTGACATTTATATTCCAGACTTCTTCTCACGCTTTAGGGCCCCTAAAATGCCAGGACAGTATAAATACCCCACATGTGACCCCATTTCGGAAAGAAGTCACCCCAAGGTATTTGCTGAGTGGCATATTGAGTCCATAAAAAAATAGAAATTTTTGTCCCAAGTTAGCGGAAAAGGAAGACTTTGTGAGAAAAAACAAAAAAAAATCAATTTCCGCTAACTTGTGCCAAAAAAAATTCTATGAACTCGCCATGCCCCTCACGGAATACCTTGGGGTGTCTTCTTTCCAAAATGGGGTCACATGTGGGGTATCTATACTGCCCTGGCATTTTAGGGGCCCTAAAGTGTGAGAAGAAGTCTGGGATCCAAATGTCTAAAAATGCTCTCCTAAAAAGAATTTGGGCCCCTTTGCGCATCTAGGCTGCAAAAAAGTGTCACACATGTGGTATCGCCGTACTCAGAAGAAGTTGGGCAATATGTTTTGGGGTGTCTTTTTACATATACCCATGCTGGGTGAGAGAAATATCTCTCTAAAAGACAACTTTTCCCATTTTTTTTATACAAAGTTGTCATTTGACATAGCTATTTATCTCACCCAGCATGGGCATGTGTAAAAAGACACCCCAAAACACATTGCCCAACTTCTCCTGAGTACGGCGATACCACGTGTGACACTTTTTTGCAGCCTAGGTGGGAAAAGGGGCCCACATTCTAAAGAGCACCTTTAGGATTTGACAGGACATTTTTTACACATTTTGATTTCAAACTTCTTCTCACGCATTAGGGCCCCTAAAATGCCAGGGCAGTATAACTACCCCACAAGTGACCCCATTTTGGAAAGAAGACACCCCAAGGTATTTCGTGATGGGCATAGTGAGTTCATGGAAGTTTTTATTTTTTGTCACAAGTTAGTGGAATATGAGACTTTGTAAGGAAAAACTAAAACAAAAAAACCCCATCATTTTCCGCTAACTTGTGACAAAAAATAAAAAGTTCTATGAACTCACTATGCCCAGCAGTGAATACCTTAGGGTGTCTAGTTTCCGAAATGGGGTCACTTGTGGGGGTTTTCTACTGTCTGGGCATTGTAGAACCTCAGGAAACATGACAGGTGCTCAGAAAGCCAGAGCTGCTTCAAAAAGCGGAAATTCACATTTTTGTACCATAGTTTGTAAACGCTATAACTTTTACCCAAACCTTTTTTTTTTTTACCCAAACATTTTTTTTATCAAAGACATGTAGAACAATAAATTTAGAGAAAAATTGATATAGAAATGTAGTTTTAAAAAAAAATTACAACTAAAAGTGAAAAATTTCATTTTTTGGCTAAAATTTCGGTAAATTTCGATTAATAACAAAAAAAGTAAAAATGTCAGCAGCAATGAAATACCACCAAATGAAAGCTCTATTGGTGAGAAGAAAAGGAGGTAAAATTCATTTGGGTGGTAAGTTGCATGACCGAGCAATTAACCGTGAAAATAGTGTAGTGCATAATTGTAAAAAGTGGTCTGGTCATTAAGGGTGTTTAAGCTAGGGGAGCTGAGGTGGTTAACCTTCCCCGACCGCCTAACGCAGGGATGCGTCCTGCGGGCGGCCGGTTATTCCTCATTGACGCGTCGGTGCATCATCCCACTAGGGCCGGGATTTCGCACGCATGCGCGCGTGTTCACAGCGACGCGCGGCTGACAAGTTAATCTACAGCCTGCCAGCAGCGATCATTCGCTGGCAGGCTGTAGATGTGATTTTTTTTAACCCTAAAAAAGTATATTAGACGCTGTTTTGTTAACAGCGTCTAATATACCTGCTACCTGGTCCTCCTTTGGTCCCTTTTGCTTGGATCGACCACCAGAGGACACAGGCAGGTCACCACCAGACATCTGAGAAGCTCTGACAGACGTCCTTCAGAACCTCCTCCTTGAGGTTCCTTTTGTTTTGCTTTCATTTTCTCATCTCGTTAGCCTCTCTCAGCTGTCATGTAGTTGCACTGATTGCATCCCTTTAAATCCCTCCCCATACTGCATCACTTTGCGGTTTATATTACTTCCTGGAGTGTGTGCATGCTGATCCTACTACTGAGTCTTCCACAGATAAGTTTTGTTCGTTCATTTGTGTTTTCCTGCTTGCTGGATCCCAGGTGACCCTGACTCCCTCTGTATCAAGTGTCGGGAGACGGTGGTCGTGTCCCCTCACTATTATAGGGTGTTCAGGTGTTATATAGTCGAGGTACGAGGATATGCGATCATCTACCATTGGGATTTTCGCATAGGCTGAGCAGTTAGGGAGAGAGCCAGGTCTGATGCAGGGCTCTCCCTTTTGTTCCTTAGTTTTGGATGCAGTCAGTCGGATCTTCATTTTGTGTCTTCTAGTTTTCTGTACACCTTCCGTGACATTATAAACCGCCAAAACCATCTCAAGCATGGATCCGGTTTTACTTTTGACTGAACGCATGCAGGGTCTTTCATTGGAGGTAGCAGATCTCCGTAAGACTCTTTCTCAGTTTCAGGTGACCGGTTCAGCTTGCGTTCATGGAGTTTGTTCTGAGCCTAAGATCTCACTCCCGGATACGTTCTCCGGGGGTAGTGAGAATTTTGTTCGTTTTAGAGAGGCTTGCAAACTCCATTTTCGCCTACTTCCCCATTCCTCGTATTGCTCTGGCTGAGTCTAGACTACGTCTTTTATGTCAGGGTAAACAATCCGCAGAGATATACTGCTCCGAATTTCGGAGATGGGCAGCTGATACTGGTTGGAATGATGCTGCACTCCGAAGTCAATTTTGCCATGGTCTTTCAGAGGGATTGAAAGATGCATTTGCCTTTCATGAGAGACCTACCTCCTTGGACTCTGCCATGTCTCGGGCCGTTCGTATTGACAGGCGTCTTAGAGAGAGAGGAGAGATCACTCCTCCCTGTCATACTCAGTCCAAGGACAGTGCGGTGGTCTCATTCAGTGCACAGGGGTCTCAGTCGCTCTCAATCCCTTCTGAGCAGGGGCCCATGCAGCTGGGTTTGCTTGCCTCTGACAATAGAGGATTCAGCTCTCATAGGAAGGTTTGTTTCTGTTGTGGAGGTATAAATCATTTGGCAAATGTTTGTCCCTCTAGGAGATTCAGGCAGTTTTTTTAGAGTAATAAAGAAACAAAAAGAAAAATAATCCTCTAAAAACGTTCCATCTGTTACTATTGGCAAGGTTGATGCAGAAATTGAAGGTTTTCCGTTTGCTTGTAGTTCCCATTTTGTCCTACCTGCCAGGGTGGCGCTAAAGAGCAAGAACATTTTTTGTGAGATTTTTGTAGATAGTGGAGCAGCTGTCAATCTCAATCTCTGTCAATTTGCTATAACTCATGGTTTCCAGGTATGCACTTTGGAAAAGGATATACCTGTTTTTGCTATTGATTTCGTTCCACTTTCTCAGAAATCGTTAAAGGGCATAGTTCACAATATCCGTTTGATTGTGAGTGATACTCATGTTGAGGATGTGTCATGTTTCGTCCTAAGCGGGTTGCCTACTCCTCTAGTGTTGGGGTTACCCTGGCTCACTAAACATAACCCCCACCATTGATTGGCAAGCGAGGCAAATAAATGGTTGGAGTGACTTTTGCAGAGAGAATTGCCTCACGACATCTGTTTCTGAGGTTTCTACTAAGACTGTACCATCTTTTCTCTCTGAATTTTCGGATGTGTTCTCTGAGAGTGGTGTTCAGGACTTGCCCCCGCACAGGGAGAACGATTGCCCTATTAACCACTTCAACCCCGCTAGCTAAAACCCCCTTAATGACCAGGCCACTTTTTACACTTCTGCACTACACTACTTTCACCGTTTATTGCTCGGTCATGCAACTTACCACCCAAATGAATTTTACCTCCTTTTCTTCTCACTAATAGAGCTTTCATTTGGTGGTATTTCATTGCTGCTGACATTTTTACTTTTTTTGTTATTAATCAAAATCTAACGATTTTTTTGCAAATAAATGACATTTTTCACTTTCAGTTGCAAGATTTTGCAAAAAAAATTACATCCATATATAAATTTTTCGCTAAATTTATTGTTCTACATGTCTTTGATCAAAAAAAATGTTTGGGTAAAAAAAAAATGGTTTGGGTAAAAGTTATAGCATTTACAAACTATGGTACAAAAATGTGAATTTCCGCTTTTTGAAGCAGCTCTGACTTTCTGAGCACCTGTCATGTTTCCTGAGGTTCTACAATGCCCAGACAGTAGAAAACCCCCACAAATGACCCCATTTCGGAAAGTAGACACCCTAAGGTATTCACTGATGGGCATAGTGAGTTCATAGAACTTTTTATTTTTTGTCACAAGTTAGCGGAAAATGATGATTTATTTTTATTTTTTTCTTACAAAGTCTCATATTCCACTAACTTGTGACAAAAAATAAAAACTTCCATGAACTCACTATGCCCATCACAAAATACCTTGGGGTGTCTTCTTTCCAAAATGGGGTCACTTGTGGGGTAGTTATACTGCCCTGGCATTCTAGGGGCCCAGATGTGTGAGAAGAAGTTTGCAATCAAAATCTGTAAAAAATGACCGGTGAAATCCGAAAGGTGCACTTTGGAATGTGTGCCCCTTTGCCCACCTAGGCTGCAAAAAAGTGTCACACATCTGGTATTGCCGTACTCAGGATAAGTTGGGGAATGTGTTTTGGGGTGTCATTTTACATATACCCATGCTGGGTGAGATAAATATCTTGGTCAAATGCCAACTTTGTATAAAAAAAATGGGAAAAGTTGTCTTTTGCCGAGATATTTCTCTCACCCAGCATGGGTATATGTAAAATGACACCCCAAAAAACATTCCCCAACTTCTCCTGAGTACGGCGATACCAGATGTGTGACACTTTTTTGCAGCCAAGGTGGGCAAAGGGGCACATATTCCAAAGTGCACCTTTCGGATTTAGCAGGCCATTTTTTACACATTTTGATTGCAAGGTACTTCTCACGCATTTGGGCCCCTAGAATGCCAGGGCAGTATAACTACGCCACAAGTGACCCCATTTTGGAAAGAAGACACCCCAAGGTATTCCGCGAGGGGCATGGAGAGTTCCTAGAATTTTTTTATTTTTTGTCACAAGTTAGCGGAAAATGATGATTTTTATATTTTTATTTTTTTTCTTACAAAGTCTCATATTCCACTAACTTGTGACAAAAAATAAAAAAACTTCCATGAACTCACTATGCCCATCACAAAATACCTTGGGGTGTCTTCTTTCCAAAATGGGGTCACTTGTGGGGTAGTTATACTGCCCTGGCATTCTAGGGGCCCAAATGCGTGAGAAGTACTTTGCAATCAAAATGTGTAAAAAATGGCCTGCGAAATCCAAAAGGTGCACTTTGGAATATGTGCCCCTTTGCCCACCTTGGCTGCAAAAAAGTGTCACACATGTGGTATCGCCATACTCAGGAGAAGTTGGGGAAAGTGTTTTGGGGTGTCATTTTACCTATACCCATGCTGGGTGAGAGAAATATCTCGGCAAAAGACAACTTTTCTCATTTTTTTATACAAAGTTGGCATTTGACCAAGATATTTATCTCACCCAGCATGGGTATATGTAAAATGACACCCCAAAACACATTCCCCAACTTCTCCTGAGTACGGCGATACCACATGTGTGACACTTTTTTGCAGACTAGATGCGCAAAACGGCCCAAATTCCTTTTAGGAGGGCATTTTTAGACATTTGGATCCCAGACTTCTTCTCACGCTTTAGGGCCCCTAAAAAGCCAGGGCAGTATAAATACCCCACATGTGACCCCATTTTGGAAAGAAGACACCCCAAGGTATTCAATGAGGGGCATGGCGAGTTCATTGAATTTTTTTTTTTGGCACAAGTTAGCGGAAATTGATATTTTTTTTTGTTTTTTCTCACAAAGTCTCCCTTTCCGCTAACTTGGGACAAAAATTTCAATCTTTCATGGACTCAATATTCCCCTCACGGAATACCTTGGGGTGTCTTCTTTCCGAAATGGGGTCACATGTGGGGTATTTATACTGCCCTGGCTTTTTAGGGGCCCTAAAGCGTGAGAAGAAGTCTGGAGTATAAATGTCTAAAAATTTTTACGCATTTGGATTTTGTGAGGGGTATGGTGAGTTCATGTGAGATTTTATTTTTTGACACAAGTTAGTGGAATATGAGACTTTGTAAGAAAAAAAAATATATATATATATATATATATATATATATATATTTCCGCTAACTTGGGCCAAAAAAATGTCTGAATGGAGCCTTACAGGGGGGGTGATCAATGACAGGGGGGTGATCACCCATATAGACTCCCTGATCACCCCCCTGTCATTGATCACCCCCTGGTAAGGCTCCATTCAGACGTCCGTATGAGTTTTACGGATCCATGGATACATGGATCGGATCCGCAAAACACATGCGGATGTCTGAATGGAGCCTTTCAGGGGGGTGATCAATGACAGGGGGGTGATCAATGACAGGGGGTGATCAGGGAGTGTATATGGGTGATCACCCCTCTGTCATTGATCACCCCCCTGTAAGGCTCCATTCAGACGTCCGCATGTGTTTTGCGGATCCGATCCATGGATCCGTAAAAATCATACGGACGTCTGAATGGAGCCTTACTGGGGGGTGATCAATGACAGGGAAGTGATCAGGAAGTCCATGTGCGTGATCACCCCCTTGTCATTGATCACCCCCCTGTAAGGCTCCATTCAGACGTTCGTATGCGTTTTGTGGATCCGATCCATGTATCCGTGGATCTGTAAAAATCATACGGACGTCTGAATGGAGCCTTACAGGGGGGTGATCAATGACAGGGGGTGATCAGGGAGTGTATATGGGTGATCACCCCTCTGTCATTGATCACCCCCCTGTAAGGCTCCATTCAGACGTCCGCATGTGTTTTGCGGATCCGATCCATGTATCCGTAAAAATCATACGGACGTCTGAATGGAGCCTTACAGGGGGGTTATCAATGACAGGGGGGTGATCAATGACAGGGGGTGATCAGGGAGTGTATATGGGTGATCACCTCTCTGTCATTGATCACCCCCCTGTAAGGCTCCATTCAGACGTCCGCATGTGTTTTGCGGATCCGATCCATGTATCCATGGATCCGTAAAAATCATACGGGCGTCTGAATAGAGCCTTACAGGGGGGTGATCAATGACAGGGGGTGATCAGGGAGTGTATATGGGTGATCACCCCTCTGTCATTGATCACCCCCCTGTAAGGCTCCATTCAGACGTCCGCATGTGTTTTGCAGATCCGATCCATGTATCCATGGATCCGTAAAAATCATACGGACGTCTGAATGGAGCCTTACAGGGGGGTGATCAATGACAGGGGGTGATCAGGGAGTGTATATGGGTGATCACCCCTCTGTCATTGATCACCCCCCTGTAAGGCTCCATTCAGACGTCCGCATGTGTTTTGCGGATCCGGTCCATGTATCCATTGATCCGTAAAAATCATACGGACGTCTGAATGGAGCCTTACAGGGGGGTGATCAATGACAGGGGGTGATCAATGACAGGGGGTGATCAGGGAGTGTATATGGGTGATCACCCCTCTGTCATTGATCACCCCCCTGTAAGGCTCCATTCAGACATCCGCATGTGTTTTGCGGATCCGATCCATGTATCCATGGATCCGTAAAAATCATACGGACGTCTGAATGGAGCCTTACAGGGGGGTGATCAATGACAGGGGGGTGATCAATGACAGGGGGTGATCAGGGAGTGTATATGGGTGATCACCCCTCTGTCATTGATCACCCCCCTGTAAGGCTCCATTCAGACGTCCGCATGTGTTTTGCGGATCCGATCTATGTATCCATGGATCCGTAAAAATCATACGGACATCTGAATGGAGCCTTACAGGGGGGTGATCAATGACAGGGGGGTGATCAATGACAGTGAAGTGATCAGGAAGTCTATATGCGTGATCACCCCTTTGTCATTGATCACCCCCCTGTAAGGGGGGTGATCAATGACAGGGGGGTGATCAGGGAGTCTGTATGGGGTGATCAGGGGTGATCAGTGGTTCATAAAGGGTTAATAAGTGACAGGGGGGTGTAGTGTAGTGTAGTGGTGTTTGGTGCTACTTTAGTAAGCTGCCTGAGTCCTCTGGTGGTCGATCCAAACAAAAGGGACCACCAGAGGACCAGGTAGCAGGTATATTAGATGCTGTTATCAAAATAGCGTCTAATATACTTGTTAGGGGTTAAAAAAATCACATCTCCAGCCTGCCAGCGAGCGATCGCCGCTGGCAGGCTGGAGATCCACTCGCTTACCTTCCATTCCTGTGAGCGCGCGTGCCTGTGTGCGCGCATTCACAGGAAATCTCGGCTCTCGCGGGAGGACGCGTATATGCGTTCACCCAGAAGAACAGGGCCGCTGGCAGGACGCAATCCTGCGTACGGTGGTCCTGAGGAGGTTAATCTCACCCCAGGCGCCAAGCTGCCTAAATCTCGTTTATACAATCTTTCCCAACCTGAAAGGGTCGCTATGCGTGCTTATATCTCTGAGAGTCTGAGAAAGGGACACATACAACCCTCGAAGTCACCTGTTGCCGCTGTTTTTTTCTTTGTTAAGAAAAAAGATGGTTCTTTAAGACCATGTCTGGATTTCAGGGAGCTGAACAGTAACACAATTCGTGACCCTTATCCGCTTCCTCTGATCCCGGACCTGTTTAACCAGATTGTTGGGGCTAAAGTTTTTTCCAAGTTGGATCTAAGAGGGGCATACAACCTGGTCAGGGTCAGAGAAGGAGACGAATGGAAGACGGCCTTCAATACCCCTGAGGGCCATTTTGAGAATTTGGTTATGCCTTTTGGTTTGATGAATGCTCCAGCCGTCTTTCAGCATTTTGTGAACAGCATTTTTTATCATTTAATGGGGAAATTTGTATTAGTGTATCTAGATGACATTTTGATTTTTTCTCCTGATTTCAAAACTCATAAGGAACACTTACGTCAGGTCTTGCTCATCCTGCGGGAGAATAAATTGTACGCTAAACTGGAAAAATGTATGTTCAATTTCTGGGGTTTCTTCTCTCCGCTTCTGGTTTTCGCATGGACCCCAAGAAGGTCCGCGCTGTGCTTGAGTGGGAGCTTCCTGAGAATCAGAAGGCGCTGATGCGGTTTTTGGGTTTTGCCAATTATTACAGAAAGTTTATTTTGAATTATTCCTCTGTTGTTAAACCACTCACTGATATGACTAGAAAGGGGGTAGATTTTTCCTCCTGGTCGGTAGAGGCGCGTAAGGCCTTTTCTAATATCAAGGAGAGTTTTGCTTCCGCTCCCATCTTGGTACAACCTGATATTTCTCTACCCTTCATAGTTGAGGTTGATGCTTCTGAGGTGGGTGTGGGTGCGGTCTTGTCTCAGGGTCCCTCTCCTGCCAAATGGCGACCGTGTGCCTTTTTCTCGAAGAAACTCTCCTCCGCAGAGAGAAATTACGATGTGGGAGATAGGGAGTTGTTGGCCATCAAGTTGGCTTTTGAGGAATGGCACCATTGGCTAGAGGGAGCCAGACACCCTATTACCGTGTTTACTGACCATAAGAATCTGGCCTACTTGGAGTCAGCCAAGCGTCCGAACCCGAGACAGGCCAGATTGTCTTTGTTCTTTTCAAGGTTTAATTTTGTTGTCACGTTCCGCCCTGGGGTTAAGAATGTGAAGGCGGATGCCCTGTCACGTTGTTTTTCGGGAGGTGGGAATTTTGAAGACCCGTGTCCCATTTTGGCTGAAGGTGTGGTGGTCTCTGCTCTTTATCCTGAATTGGAGGCAGAGGTTCAGGTAGCCCAGTCAGAGGCTCCTGATCTTTGTCCTCCTGAGAGGTTTTTTGTGCCTCTCGCTTTAAGACACAAGATTTTTAAGGAACACCACGATACTGTCCTTGCTGGGCACCCGGGGGCAAGAGCCACAGTGGATCTCATCGCTTGGAGATTTTGGTGGCCGGCGCTTCGTAAGTCGGTTGAGGGTTTTGTGGCAGCCTGCGAGACTTGCGCTCGTGCCAAAGTCCCTCATTCACGGCCATCAGGTCCTCTCCTTTCGTTACCCATTCCTTCCCGTCCTTGGACACATCTGTCCATGGACTTCATTACGGACCTGCCTCGTTCCTCGGGGAAGACTGTGATTCTGGTGGTGGTGGACCGTTTTTAGCAAAATGGTGCATTTCATTCCTTTTCCTGGCTTGCCCAATGCTAAGACGCTGGCGCAGGCATTTATTGATCACATTGTCAAATTGCATGGTATTCCTTCAGACATAGTCTCTGATAGGGGAACACAGTTTGTTTGCAGATTCTGGAAGGCTTTCTGTTCTCGCTTGGGGGTTCGGTTGTCATTCTCTTCTGCTTTCCACCCGCAGTCGAATGGTCAGACAGAGTGCGTCAATCAGAATCTGGAGACATATCTGCGCTGTTTTGTAGCGGAGAATCAGGAGGATTGGTGTTCTTTTTTGTCCCTTGCTGAGTTTGCTTTAAATAACCGTCGTCAGGATAAGTCACCTCTGATAAGTCACCATTTTTTGGTGCATATGAGTTTCATCCGCAGTTTGGGACATTCTCTGGAGAGGGGTCTTCTGGTTTACCTGATGAGGACAGATTCTCCTCGTCTTTATCCTGAATCTTTTGCCAAATAGATGACAATCTAAAGAGCATGAGTGAGAGATATAAGCGTGTGGCGGATAAGAGACGTGTGCCTGGTCCGGACCTGAATGTTTGTGATCTGGTGTGGTTGTCTACTAAGAATATCAAATTGAAGGTTCCCTCCTGGAAGTTGGGTCCTAAGTTTATTGGGCCTCACAAAATCTTGTCCGTCATCAATCCTGTTGCCTACCGTCTTGATCTTCCTCAGACTTGGAAGATCCATAATGTTTTTCATAAGTCCTTATTAAAACCTTATGTCCAACCCATTGTACCCTTGTCTTTGCCTCCTCCTCCGATTGTGGTTGATGGTAATCTTGAATTTCAGGTCTCTGTGGATTCTCGTGTTGTCCGCGGTTCTCTCCAGTACCTCGTTCATTGGGAGGGTTATGGTCCTGATGAGAGGATGTGGGTCCCAGTGACGGACATTAAGGCCACTCGTCTCATCAGGGCTTTCCATAGGTCCCATCCTGAGAAGGTGGGCTCTGAGTGTCCGGAGTCCACTCGTAGAAGGAGGGGTACTGTCACCACCAGACTTCCTTCAGAACCTCCTCCTTGAGGTTCCTTTTGTTTTGCTTTCATTTTCTCATCTTGTTAGCCTCTCTCAGCTGTCATGTAGTTGCACTGATTGCATCCCTTTAAATCCCTCCCCATACTCCATCACTTTGCGGTTTATATTACTTCCTGGAGTGTGTGCATGCTGATCCTGCTACTGAGTCTTCTACAGATAAGTTTTGTTCGTTCATTTGTGTTTTCCTGTTTGCTGGATCCCAGGTGACCCTGACTCCCTCCGTATCAAGTGTAGGGAGCCGGTGGTCGTGTCCCCTCACTATTATAGGGTGTTCAGGTGTTATACAGTCGAGGTACGAGGATATGCGATCATCTACCATTGGGATTTTCGCATAGGCTGAGCAGTTAGGGAGAGAGCCAGGTCTGATGCAGGGGTCTCCCTTTTGTTCCTTAGTTTTGGATCCAGTCAGTCGGATCTTCATTTTGTGTCTTCTAGTTTTCTGTACACCTTCCGTGACAAGGCAGCTCTGTAAGTAGCACCAATCACTACACTACACCCCCCTGTCACTTATTAACCCCTGATCACCCCATATAGACTCCCTGATCATCCCCCTGTCATTGATTACCCCCCTGTAAGGCTCCATTCAGACATCCGTATGTGTTTTGCGGACATCGGCAATGTGCTTTCCGCATTTTGCGGATCCGCACATTGCCAGAACTATATATAAAATGCCTTTTCTTGTCCGCAATTGCGGACAAGAATAGGACATGTTCTAAAGGCGCTACAAAAAACGCAGTGTTCACCCGATCAGGCCTGATCTTGTGTGCACACTTCAGTCCGCCCCACCGCAGTGACAGAATTTTTTTTTTCTGATCACTGCAAAAACACAGTAAAATTGCTGTGGCGCTATAAAGATCACTTTTGAGGGGCATGGCGAGTTCATAGAAGATTTTTTTTTTTTTGGCACCAGTTAGCGGAAATTGATCTTTTTTTTGTTTTGTTTTTTCTTACAAAAAGTCTCATATTCCACTAACTTGTGACAAAAAATAATATCTTACATGAACTCACCATACCCCTCACGGAATTCAAATGCGTAAAAATGCCCTGTGAAATCCTAAAGGTACTCATTGGAATTTGGGCCACTTTGCGCATCTTGGCTGCAAAAAAGTGTCACACATGTGGTCTCGCCGTACTCAGGAGAAGTTGGGCAATGTGTTTTGGGGTGTATTTTTACATATACCCATGCTGGGTGAGAGAAATAGCTCAGTAAATTGACAACTTTGTATAAAAAAAGTAAAAAGTTGTCATTTAGGCCTCATGCACACGAGAGTATTTTTTCACGGTCCACAAAACGGGGTTCCGTTGGTCCGTGATCCGTGACCGTTTTTTCGTCCGTGGGTCTTCCTTGATTTTTGAAGGATCCACGCCCATGAAAAAAAAGTCGTTTTGGTGTCCGCCTGGCCGTGCGGAGCCAAACGGATCCGTCCTGAAATACAATGCAATGGGGACGGATCCGTTTGACGTTTACACAATATGGTGCAATTGCAAACAGATCCGTCCCCATTGACTTTCAATGTAAAGTCAGGAGTCCCTTTTATACCATCGGATCGGAGTTTTCTCCAATCCGATGGTATATTTTAACTTGAAGCGTTCCCATCACCATGGGAACGCCTCTATGTTAGAATATACTGTCGGATATGAGTTACATCGTGAAAACTCATATCCGACAGTATATTCTAACACAGAGGCATTCCCATGGTGATGGGGACGCTTCTAGTTAGAATATACTACAAACTGTGTACACAACTGCCCCCTGCTGCCTGGCAGCACCCGATCTCTTACAGGGGGCTGTGATCCGTACAATTAACCCCCCCCGATCATTGGTGGCAGCGGAGAGTTCCGATCGGAGTCCCAGTTTAATCGCTGGGGCTCCGATCGGTAACCATGGCAACCAGGACGCTACTGCCACCAATGAGTTAAATACAATAGAGGCCGGGGGGGGCCTGCACACTGTGCCACCAATGAGGTAAATACAATAGAGGGAGGGAGGGGCCGCACACTGTGCCACCAATGAGTTAAATACAATAGAGGGAGGGAGGGGGGCCGCACACTGTGCCACCAATGAGTTATATACAATAGAGGGAGTGTCACGGCCACAGTTATGGCCGTGACTCCTTGGGAGCCGCATACAGTTGCCCGCGGTTTGGGTAGTTGTTTCAACCGCAGCTTGAGGCATGATGTTGTTTGCCTCAAGTGCGGTTGCCGCGGACAACAGTGATGTGTGCGGTTCCCTTGGAGTTGTGTGCGTGTGTGTATGCACTTTTGTATGTCTGGTGTGCACTGTGTTTTATGTTTGATGCGCACGGACATCTTCCTTTCTCTGTGGCTGCCCGTGGCAATGTTTGGTATGTTGTACATGTGGTGGCAGTGTCCCGGCCTTCGGGCTGTCTCCCAGGATGGCTGCCACACATGTCATTGCCTGCGGCAACAGCCACAGTATGATCTTAGTTTGGTCACTTCCCCTTTATGTGTGTTTCCCTTCTGTGGTGGTGGAAGGGTTAACTCCCTTCCCAGTGTGTGTGTGTGATGTCACTGTGTGTGTCCGACTGTGGGGTGTGGCTTCTTGGCCTATATAGCCTTGGTGTTTGGCATGGCTCAGGAGGTTGCTTCAGTCATGCTTGGCTGGAGCAGCCTCCTGTGCATATTACCTGCCAGTGAGAGCCACCCCTGTGGTCATAAAGATATTGTTGTTATGTTTATGTCTGAAAGATCACTGAAGTATTAAACCTACTTTAAAACATAACTTTTATATAATGATATTATCTAAAATAATTCCAACAAAAACAAATATTGTTTTAGATAGCTGCAGATAAATCTAGCGAAGTATAGATAGGGTATTCAATACTCCGGACAAATAAATAATAACACACACTAGGTCATATGTGACCACTCACGATTCAGACGTATGGTGTTCGCTGATGGAATTTCGGTCATCTGATATCTTGATCGTATTGTGGATATGGTCCTTCCGGCTGCAGGTGTTCCAGGGTTCAGAAGAAAGGGATGTATTAGGGCACAAAAAAATGGGAGATCTAGCCCTATAAGAATTACTATCCCTACCTAAAAGTGGAGATGGCCCCCGCCTAAATGCAGAAGTATCACTCCCTAGTGGAGCGACCCCACTTATCGACGGCTAAACCCTAGATTCTGACCCTAAAAAGTTACTCCCAATGAGCATTCCTAAGTCCCGACGCGTTTCCTCTGTCTCAATTATGTGACAGGTTCATCAGGGGATGAAAACAATGTATAGTGGCTTGATAGCCTAGCTAGATGCTTCTGCTGGTCATCCTAGATAAATGCAGACAGTCCAGAACGATGCTAGGTACTGCTGCTCCTAAATACCCCATGACTAGTTAGACATTTCTTACCGGTGTGTGTAATTACTGGACACATCCCGGCGTGCGTTCCACATGGCACTGGTTTCCATCTTCTCATGGATAAATGGGACGCATGGGCGTCGTTAGGTAGCATACAGGAAGTGTGTCGCTAGTTAGCGACGACACTTCCTGTGTATGAGCCGCATCGTGGAACGCACCTCCTGCAGCATTTCAACGTACCGGAAGTGTGTCAGTTCTGTTGTGACGATGCTTCCTGTGTATGAAACGCACATGGAACGCATCTCCGTCTATCTAGATCCTCAAGACACTGCGCTTCCTGTATTTGATACGCATATGGAGCGCACTTCTGATTTATATGTATAAAAGACGCTAGCAGGCACAATAAGGCATTGTCTCTAGATTTGTAATTTAGTATAAAACGCCGCAATTAGGGATATATTCAACTTGTTTAGAGATAATTGGATAAATCTCAATTATATATATATATATATATATATATATATATATATATTGATATTTAATTACAAAATACAATTACCAATTGACCAACTATCGTCATTCCTAGGGGTCAATTTATTCAAAAAACAAGGGTGACCATATCTAAAAGTATGCAGGCGGGCAAGGTGATTATGGGAAACGATATCTGCATATCCATTTAGCAGTCATCGTTCAAAGATACTCTATATCACCCTATGATGGATTGTGTTAAACCTCTTGCGGTCAGATATCACAATTGTTTTCTAGCGGATAAATTTTCATATACACAGAGGTGTTACAAACCACTTTTTTTCAAAGGCAGTGACAGTATATAGTCAAATGAAACATCCAAAGGAGAGGATCTCATTGAGGCCCAGTGGGCTCACAGTTTTTAGTCTGTGGGTCCACTCCGCCTCCTTTTGTAGGATCCTCCTATCCAGGTCTCCACCTCGAGGGGAAGGGCGTAGCACCTCCACCACACAAAAGTTGATAACCTTATCTTTATTGTCGTGAAAATTTCTAACGTGTCTGGCAATGGCTGTATCTTTTTTGTTCCTATGATGATTGTAACAAAGAGGTCAGGGAAATTTTAAAAAGATACTGGGAAATGCTTCGTTTGGATTCTGACATAAGAGACATGCTCCCCAGTTACCCTGCCATTACGTATAGAAAGGGAAGATCTCTTGGGGATAGATTCATTCACAGCCACTATACCCCTATCCCTAAACCAGGCACCTGGCTCGATAGAAGACCTCTTGGCACATTTCGTTGCGGTACATGCGTAGCCTGTCCATTTATACATCAGACAAAAAACTTTAAAAGTAACATCACCAACAAGATGTATACAAATAGGGACTTCGCTAACTGCAAAACTTCAGGGCTGGTTTACTTGATCAACTGTATCTGTGGATTACAGTACGTAGGAAAAACCAAAAGAGAACTTAGGAGAAGGGTTGGGGACCATTTGGGGGATATTAGGAACAAAAAAGATACAGCCATTGCCAGACACGTTAGAAATGTTCACGACAATAAAGATAAGGTTATCAACTTTTGTGTGGTGGAGGTGGTACGCCCTTCCCCTCGAGGTGGAGACCTGGATAGGAGGATCCTACAAAAGGAGGCGGAGTGGACCCACAGACTAAAAACTGTGAGCCCACTGGGCCTCAATGAGATCCTCTCCTTTGAATGTTTCATTTGACTATATACTGTCACTGCCTTTGAAAAAAAGTGGTTTGTAACACCTCTGTGTATATGAAAATTTATCCGCTAGAAAACAATTGTGACATCTGACCGCAAGAGGTTTAACACAATCCATCATAGGGTAATATAGGGTATCTTTGAATGATGACTGCTAAATGGATATGCAGATATCGTTTCCTATAATCACCTTGCCCGCCTGCATACTTTTAGATATGGTCACCCTTGTTTTTTGAATAAATTGACCCCCAGGAATGACGATAGTTGGTCAATTGGTAATTGTATTTTGTAATTGATTTCACTAATATAACTGGTATAGAGTATACGTTCCACCTATCAAAATTAAATCACTGTCGTTTGGAACGCTATATTACTGTTAAAACTAAGGTTTTATTAAACAGAACAAGGGAGGGAAAGGTAAACTAACCTATATTAAAATTTTAGGGCGCCGTCCAACCAGTGTGCGGTCGATGGATGAGACCTATGACCCCTAGGAATGACGATAGTTGGTCAATTGGTAATTGTATTTTGTAATTGAATATTAATATATATATATATATATAATTGAGATTTATCCAATTATCTCTAAACAAGTTGAATATATCCCTAATTGCGGCGTTTTATACTAAATTACAAATCTAGAGACAATGCCTTATTGTGCCTGCTAGCGTCTTTTATACATATAAATCGGAAGTGCGCTCCATATGCGTATCAAATACAGGAAGCGCAGTGTCTTGAGGATCTAGATAGACGGAGATGCGTTCCATGTGCGTTTCATACACAGGAAGCATCGTCACAACAGAACTGACACACTTCCGGTACGTTGAAATGCTGCAGGAGGTGCGTTCCACGATGCGGCTCATACACAGGAAGTGTCGTCGCTAACTAGCGACACACTTCCTGTATGCTACCTAATGACGCCCATGCGTCCCATTTATCCATGAGAAGATGGAAACCAGCGCCATGTGGAACGCACGCCGGGATGTGTCCAGTAATTACACACACCGGTAAGAAATGTCTAACTAGTCATGGGGTATTTAAGAGCAGCAGTACCTAGCATCGTTCTGGACTGTCTGCATTTATCTAGGATGACCAGCAGCAGCATCTAGCTAGGCTATCAAGCCACTATACATTGTTTTCATCCCCTGATGAACCTGTCACATAATTGTGACAGAGGAAACGCGTCGGGACTTAGGAATGCTCATTGGGAGTAACTTTTTAGGGTCAGAATCTAGGGTTTAGCCGTCGATAAGTGGGGTCGCTCCACTAGGGAGTGATACTTCTGCATTTAGGCGGGGGCCATCTCCACTTTTAGGTAGGGATAGTAATTCTTATAGGGCTAGATCTCCCATTTTTTTTGTGCCCTAATACATCCCTTTCTTCTGAACCCTGGAACACCTGCAGCCGGAAGGACCATATCCACAATACGATCAAGATATCAGATGACCGAAATTCCATCAACGAACACCATACGTCTGAATCGTGAGTGGTCACATATGACCTAGTGTGTGTTATTATTTATTTGACCGGAGTATTGCATACCCTATCTATACTTCGCTAGATTTATCTGCAGCTATCTAAAACAATATTTGTTTTTGTGGGAATTATTTTAGATAATATCATTATATAAAAGTTATGTTTTAAAGTAGGTTTAATACTTCAGTGATTTTTCGGTTTAGATACCTACACAAATATGCATCTTACATTACTGTGAATATGTTTATGTCTGGCCACCAGTGATATAAATACAATAGAGGGAGGCCGCACTGGCCACCAATGAAATTGAAACTGGGGAGGGAGGGGGTCTGCCCCCTGCTGCCTGGCAGCCCCGGATCTCTTACAGGGGGCTATGATATGCAAAATTAACCCCTTCAGGTGCAGCACCTGAGGGGTTAATTGTACAGATCACAGCCCCCTGTAAGAGATCAGGTGCTGCCAGGCAGCAGGGGGCATTAATGTACACAGTTCTCAGTATATTCTAACTAGAAGCGTCCCCATCACTATGGGAACATCTCTGTGTTAGAATATACTGTTGGATCTGAGTTTTCACGAAAAAGCTTTTATGCAGACAGATCTTTGGATCCGTCTGTATGAAAGTAACCGACGGACACGGATGCTAATCTTGTGTGCATCCGTGTTTTCTTCACGGACCCATTGACTTGAATGGGTCCGTGAACCGTTGTCCGTCCCAAAAAATAGGACAGGTCCGTGAACCGTTGTCCATCCCAAAAAATAGGACAGGTCCTATTTTTTTGACGGACAGGATACACGGATCACGGATGCAGATGCAAAACGGTGCATTTTCCGATTTTTCCACGGACCCATTGAAAGTCAATGGGTCTGCGAAAAAAAACGGAAAACGGCAGAACGGCCACGGATGCATGCAACGGTCGTGTGCATGAGGCCTTACAGAGATATTTCTCACGCACAGTATGGGTATATGTAAAAATACACCCCAAAACACATTGCCCTACTTCTCCTGAGTACGGCGATACCACATGTGTGACACTTTTTTGCAGCCTAGGTGCACAAAGGGGCCCAAATTCCAATGAGTACTTTTAGGATTTCACAGGGCATTTTTTATGCATTTGGATTCCAAACTACTTCTCACGCTTTAGGTCCCCTAAAATGCCAGGGCAGTATAAATACCCCACAAGTGACCCCATTTTGGAAAGAAGACACCCCATGGTAGAACCTCAGTAAACATGACAGGTGCTCAGAAAGTCAAAGTGGGTAAATTTATTTTTTTGCACCATAGTTTGTAAACGCTATAACTTTTACCCAAACCAATAAATATACACTTATTGCATTTTTTTCTATCAAAGACATGTAGAACAATAAATTTGGAGAAAAATTTATATAGAAATGGAGTTTTATTTGAAAAATGTTACAACAGAAAATGAAAAATGTCATTTTTTTGCAGAAATTTCGGTCAATTTTGATTAATATATAAAAAAAGTAAAAATGTCATCAGTAATGAAATACCACCAAATGAAAGCTCTATTAGTGAGAAGAAAAGGAGGTAAAATTCATTTGGGTGGTAAGTTGTATGACCGAGCAATAAACGGTGAAAGTAGTGTAGTGCAGAATTGTAAAAAGTGGTCTGGTCATTGAGGGGGTTTAAGCTAGGGGAGCTGAGGTGGTTAAAATGCCTGGATAACACAGAGATATTGGAAGTATTCTTCTCAGCATCAGCCATGTGTCATCAGATTCTAACATTTAGGGGGATTGTGGTGCATCCAACATACTGTTTATGACTAGAACAAGATGGAAGATATTAGCAGTGTTGCAATTGATGTAGTTCTTGATATTGTATGATTTCTGGGTGGTAAAAGATGAAAAACACTTTACCACTTCCATTAGGGGGCAAGGTTTTGCATTTTTTTGTAACTACATGTGTAAGAAATCTATGTTTTATGGTTTTTTTTGGGTAGTTAAACACATCAAGAAGAGACTTGGGGATAAAATTGAGCCCAAAGTGGAGACCCATATAACGTCAAATTTCACCTCTTCCAATAAAATGGTTCTCAAGCTGTCATCCTGATATAACGGAACATATTTTAGCAAAATCCTTTTGATTTTGACTTAATACTTTTGCTTGCTGTGACTTTCGTCTATTGTTTTTAGCAAGAGACACAGCAGCATGTTTATTCCTGATTAAATCCTCCATGTCTAGAGATTCTGCCCTGTGATAGGCAACATTCAAAATTTCACTAGAATAACCCTGGGCAGTGGCATAGACCACGTCGTTGCTATGGAGCCCACGGCACAGGGGGGCCCGAAGCGCATGGAAGGCCCCGCCCCCTACATCTTCTCTGCACAGGACACAGACAGTTTATTCATAGTTAATATGGGGCACTGAGGCGGCCCACGGCCCGCTCACTTGTGTTCTCACTCTGGCTCTCCCCCCTCCTTGGTTGACGCGACCCCTCCCTGTTTAACCTCTATCATCTGGGCTGTGGGCTCCCTCCCAGGCACTGTGTCTGCTCACTGCGATTGGCCAGTGTATCGCTGGCAGGCAGCATGAGCAGGCTCGCACACACAGAGGCGCGCACCCGGCGTGGCAGTTATCCTCTGCGCTCACGAGCTGGCCGCCATCTGCCTCAACAAGTCATCAGCCAGTGAGTGCAGACCCTCCCCCCAGCCCAGACTGAAGGACCGGTCACTTTACTTACCCGCATTGCTCCTGATGCCCAAACAGCCGCCACTGCCTTTCTCCCATCACGCAGATGAAAACATCCAGCAACATTGGGGGCAGTCAATAGCAGGCCATAATGGGAACGAGCCTCCCTAGCATCGCTAGAAAGTCTCATTTCCGACGCGGCCTGCTATTGGCTGGACCCCACCATTAGGCATAAGTATCATCTGTATGCGGTGCCTGGGCATTTTGGGGGGCATAATAGGGGTTAGACAGCCCCTTTAACCCTTAGGATACCAGAGGTTTTTTCATTTTTGCATTTTCTTTTTTTTCCCCTATCTTTCTTGAGCCATAACTTTTTATATTTTTCCGTTCACATAGATGTATGAGGCTTATTTTTGGGGGAAGAAGTTGTACTTTAATATTATTTTATTTTTTTTATTATTTATTATTAAAGCGCCATTCATGCCATAGCGCTGTACATATGATAAGGGGTGCACATACATAATACAGACAATTGCACTAATCATAAACAAGATGAGTTACAAACTGGTACAGAAGGAGAGAGGGCCCTGCCCGTGAGGGCTTACAATCTATATGGCATACAATGCAGTGGGAAGCGGGCAAGAAAATTCCAAATGGGGTGGAGTTTGAAAAAAAAAACAACGCAATTTCTCAACCGTTTTACAGGTTTTGTTCCTACGGCATTCCCTTTGCAGCAAAACTGACCTGTGCCCTTCATTCTCTGGGTCAGTACGATTAGAATGGTACCACATATGTATAGGTTTTTTATGTCTAGATAGTGTAAAAATAAATTAAAACTTTGAAAAAGACATCACCATATTGTGGAATGAATTGTAGTTTTTATTGATACCATTTTGGAGTGGGTTTGACTTTTTGATCACATTTTATAAAATGTTTTGGGGTAAGAAGTGATGAAAAAATGGCGCTCAACTTAACATGTGATATGCAGTATGTTTTACTCTTTCCGGTTTATTTTCTGATCCCTGCCATGCTACTTCTTTTGACTTGGACTTTTAGATGTAGAACCATGTCATCTTTAAAGTAAGTTAATTATTTTTTTATATATTTTTTTAGAATATTTTAAATATAGCTTATCTATTATATTTGATTTCTGTTTTATTTCACAGAACAAATTCTTATTGGAAAATACATATACTTTTTTTAGTTTGGCTAATAAAAAAAATAAATAAAAAGATTTAGCCCTAACGGTTTCAGTAGGTCATGTATACATTTCTTTATTGGCAAATGGGGGTGTGGCAGGGGAGGAGCCAGAACAGGAGGCGGGTAGTGGGCAGGGTTAGGGGACCCAATTCAGATTCTTGCTATGGGGCCCAGTGATTTCTATGTACGCCCCTGTCTTTGGGCTAGTCACCTGTTATATAAAGCAGATGACTCCCTGGAAGAAATTCTTTAGGGGAACAGTTCCTTCTTAGACAAACCCATTCACAATTAGGAATATTGTTAGGGTGACATGAGCGCACCAAAAGAATAGAATTTCCCGCTGTTTCCTTCCTGAATGGTTCAACCTGTACCCTGTTAATGCCACCACTAAGTTGTATGTCAAGGAAAGAAATACTTTCCCTAACAAAATTAGCTGTAAATTTTAAATGTATATGATTTGATTCAAAGTACATTGCAAAATCATGGAAACTGGCCTCCAAATCCTTCCATATGACCAGGAAGTCCTCAATTAAACAACCCAGCTAGACTATGGAGGAAATAAAAGGATTTGGAAGGAGAAGATAAGTAGCGAGCCTCCTAACTAACCACATAAATGTTTGCAAATGAGGTGGAAAATTTAGTCCCCAGAGAGGCCGCCTTTGTTTGCAAATAGAACCAGCCATTGAAAGTGAAAAATTTATGTTGGAGTAAAAATAGGGTGGACATGCAAAGCAACACCTTTAATTCCGGACTATATGTGCCGTATTGGTCCAAATTATTTTGCAAACACATTACGCCCAAGTTGTGTGGGATTGAGGAGTAAAGTGTAACCAGATCACATGTGGCTTGACTGGACTCCTCACCTCAGATCATTTTATGCATCAGGCCCAATACATGCTTGATATCCCATATGTAAGTGGGTTGCAGATAATGGTCAACCCATTGTCCGAGTCGCTCTCCCAAATATCGAATACCTGCTACAATGGGACACATAGGGGGTGGGAAAGTGGGCTTATGGATTTTGGGGATCGAGTAGTAGACTATGGAGAATCCACAAAGAGAAATTCAGCCAGTTTCTTGTCTAAAACTCCCAAATGCAAACCCTCCTCCAATAGTCTCTCCAGTATGCGGAGGATGCCGAAGTGGGGTCCCTATATGTATGTGGAATTTAAAATAGTATCATTTAGTTTTTGATATAAACCTTCATTAAGAACAACAGTTGTACTTTCTTTATCTGCTTCCCTCACTATGACATCAGGGTTACATCGAGAACCAGCCTTTCGCAAGGAGATAGAATAGACCGATGCTTGTGCATGGGGGAATTAATGTTTAAGCCTAACTGCACCAAAGCCTTCTCATCCAGTTCCTGAAATTTATCCAGAGCTGGACCTTTAAAGGGCACTTGATAAAAATCAGGATTCTTGGTATGGAACCTGCCAGTTGAGCTATCACCTATGGCAGGGATGGCCAACCTGAGGCTCTCCAGCTGTTGCAAAACTACAACTCCCAGCAGCATGCCCAGGCTACCTACAGCTATCAGCCTACAGCAGGGCAAGGTGGGAGTTGTAGTTTTACAACAGCTGGAGAGCCTTAGGTTGGCCATGCCTGACCTATGGCATGAGCTTCACATTCTGGAGTTTGCAATGTTAATAAATGCACTGCCTTCAGTTCCCCCTAGATCTAATAGATATAATATATATTAAGGTTTTATTCACACGACCCTATTTTTTATCCACTTCTGATCCACATTGTTTACAGATTACACACAGACAAAACAGATTACACACAAAAAACAGACAGCACACAGATGTCGTCTGAGTGCTGTCTGCATCCATATAGCTGTTCCATAGTCCTTAAAAAATATAGAACATGTCCTATTCTTGTCTAGTTTTCTGGCCAAGAATAGGCATTGTTACAATGGGTCCGCAAAAAAACAAACAAACGATGCAACACAGAAGTCACAAGGACGTCATCTGTATTTTTTGTGAATCGTTGTTTTGCGGACAACAAATTAATAGGTGTTCAGAGACACCTATCAATATTTAGCAATAAGAGACATTAGGAAGACTATATATAAAAAAAAAAAATGGCAATAAGTTAGCAAAGAAAGGAATGATAGCAATTAGAGCATTACAGGATAATAAAAACATATTTATTTTTCCCACCGATAAGGGCGGGGGGAATAGTAATAACGGATTGGGAGCAATAATATGAGGCAATTTTTTTTTTTTAGAGGATTGTAAAATATACAGTAAATTAGAGCGGGACCCAATTGTGTTTAAAAAAGAACTGAGCACATTGGTAAAGCAAGGGGAAGCAGAAGGCATATTAAAGAAAGAAGAGGCGATCTTTATTGATACTTCAGACCCACATATTGTTATAACCCCAATATTCACAAATCTCTCAAGGAACCACCTGGGAGACCAATAGTATCTGGTATAGGTTGCATAGCCAGCAACCTATCCAAATATGTGGATCAGCACCTGCAACCTTATAAGCAGATGTTACTCTTATATCTTAAAGGGATTTCCCATGAATAATATTCTACAGTTTTCAAACCAGTACCTGGATCTGAGTACTTTTGTAATGGAATAAAATTAAAACTATATCATAGCTACTGAGTTATTCAATGAAATCTATCTATATAGCGCCACCTGCTGTTTGCTTTTTTTCTAATTTCCCAGTCTTGCTCACTGAGATGGAAGCACATGCTCAGTTAACTGCTACTAGCTACAGCAGACAGGACACCCCCTCTGAGAAAGGACTCCCCCCCCCCCCCCAACACTGCCAGCTTGAAAAAAATCTAGCAGAACAATTGGAGAAACTAATGGAGAGATCTCTGGATTGATGTTAGGGCTGGTTCTAGCACTGTTAGAAAGAACCTGTCATGTACTAAGTTATGTATGATTTTCATTTTTACATTAATCATGGAATAACCTATTTAAAGACAGTAAACATATCCTTATTATTGGAAGAAATGGAATGGCAACTACATTTTATTATGGGGACTTTGGATATCACATACTTGTATGACATTTGTATGACATTATTGAAAATCAAAAGTGATGTGATGCATCCGAATATTTTTTTATTTACAAAAAAGTGGAAAATACCCTTAAATAGATATAAAATAGAGATTGTATCTTATTTATTTTAAAATTATTTAATGTACAAGGAAGAATTCTTCCTCCAGAAGTGGAGGTCCATGATGGGGACCAGGTTCACAATGGGGTTTGCTAACCTGTATGTAGGACAATGGGAGGAGTAGCATCCTCCAACAGGATAACAACCCAAAACACTCAGTTAAAAAGAGCAAAGCATTGGACTATTGTGAAGTGGCCTACTATGAGCCCTGATCTAAATCCTATTGAACATCCGTGGAAGGAACTGAAACATGCAGGCTAGAGAAGGCACCCTTCAATCCTGAGACAGCTGGAGCAGTTTGCCCATGAGTGGGCCAAAATACCTGTGGGCTGGTGCAGAAGTCTCATTGAGAGTTACAGAAATCACTTGATTGCAGTGATTACCTCAAAAGGTTGTGCAACAAAATATTAACTTAAGGGTGCCATCCTTTTTGTCCAGGCCAGTTTTATTAGTTTGTTTTATAAATTATTCAATTGAACCACAATTTAAAAGCAATGTCTGACTAGTTGATTTTCAGTAAATTTTTATTTAATATTACTTTTGTCAGTTTCAAGTTATTTCAGTGACAATTGTGGCTTTTTCTTTTTTAATGGAAGGAGTATCAACAGTTTTGTCCATGTTTGTATTTCTGGAATGTAATAATATTACAGGTTATAGTTACTAGAATTATGGAGAAGGGTTGTTGATCGAAGGAGGTATTCTGATTGCTTGACTTTTTTCCCTATCAAATGCTGGGCTGGATCTCTACCGGACCCAGTTATAGTCAATGGGGTTGAAGGGCATTTCGGTAACATCCAGCAATGTTGGATCCAGAGAGCTCTGGCCGGCTGTTCTCTGCCGGAACTCATAACAACAGCGTGAAACAGGCCTAATAAAATATAATATACAAACATCTTCACGCATTCACTTGGTGAGAGAAGAGTTAATGTTAATATTGGATTATATCTCTGTCCCCTCACGGGCTAATCACGAGGGACTATTTCTAAAAGCAGTATAATTCATAGCTCTTTGTGATGTCATTCGGAGAGCTGGAGACCCAAGACTCCCAGCCAATTATGGATAATTACAAATTCCCCAGCCCTGCTAAATATTGTGTTAAGATTTAGGGGAAAACAAAAATGTTTCCTTTTATGTAACAGCGCAATGAATATATCTATGGAGCTGGTTAATCTCTGAGCCAATGCCAGAAGCACAGCTGGAAGCTCCCAGTTTGAGTACAAAAGCTACAACTGAGCACGTTACCCGATGACAAATGTGGTCACATGCAGCTACGTCTGATGACACGTGTGCAGTATACAGTTGACATCCATAGCTACATCTAACTCATACATGCTACATGTTACACACATACATTCACAAGAACATCAAGTGAAATTTGGGTCACAATAACCCTTCAAAGACATAGGTGTCTGCTCCTGCACAGCAATTGGGATCACCCAATTGTCTGGAATCTATATCTTGGGGAAGTCCGGGTAGATTCCTGATGAGCCAGTCCACTAATGGGCCATCCAACCTAGCTAAACATAAACTGCACATTTAATTAAAGAGTACATTTTTTTGTTAAAATCATCTTGAGTAGGGCTTAGTTTTTAATCATGTCACACGTCATAGTCATGCGGTGGTAGTGTTTTAATGCACCCAAAAATTGTGTGTACTGTGCTGTTTTGGGAAAGGTTTATATCCCACCAACAGTGTTGTAACTAGAAATGAATGGGCCACACAGCAAATTTTTTAATGCCCCCCTCCTCAGCAACTTCTTTGCACCCCCTACTCCCATGCAACCCCCATTCCTGTGAATAGTCAAGATCGCTCTCCCAGACCAGGCCCGGCAGCCTCCCCGTCTGTTTCCTACATGTATATACTTTATGTAATTTCACTGTATATAGTGTTACTTTATATAATGTCATTGTACAATACTGTTGAATGAGCTCTGACAATCTTTTAGTCCTCTACCTGGGTGGTCCCCAAAGCAGCCGCTTTCCCTGCCACGCCTATAGCTATGCCCCTGCCCACCACCATATTATTCAGAGGGGTTTTATTTGACAGATTTTTGTTGGAAAAGTCAAGAATTCTGGTCCTCCAATTTTAATCAGGTACCAGATGAAAAATTAGACATGGAAAGACTGAACTTATTGTCTGAGTTAATGGCTGAAGTTGGTTTATATTATTAATGGAGAATTAAAAATCCTTCTACACTAAGGCTTTTACACCACAAAAGTGGCATTAATCCCTTCAGCCTCAGGCAATTTTCTGTTTTTGGATTTTCATTTTTCACTCCCGGCCTTCCCAGAGCCATAACTTTTATTTTTCCGTTCAAGTAACCGTATGGGCTTGATGTTTTTTTGCAGGACAAGTTGTACTTTCTAATGGCACTATTTAATATTGGGTTTTGGCTTTCCCTGTGCTGTAAAACTGACTTGTAACCTTCATTCTAGGGGTCAGTATGATACCACATTAAAGGGGTTGTCTAACTTCAGCAAATAGCATTTATTATGTAGAGAAAGTTAATGCAGGCACTTACTAATGTATTGTTATCCATATTGCTTCCTTTGCTGTCTGGATTCATTTCATTTCTGGATTTCATTTCCATTACATTACACACTGCTTGTATTTATGGTTCTGTCCACCCTGAAATCCATCAGCGGTGGCCATGCTTGCACACTACATAAAAAAGCACCTGCCTATATGTGCTCCCATGGTCCCAGCCACCAGAAAGGCCAGCACTTTTTCCTATAGTGTGCAAGCATGGCCGCCGCTGATGGTTTGCAGGGTGGTCGTAGCCATGCAGTGTATAGTGCAATGGAAAAATGAATCCAGCCAGCAAAGGAAGCAATATGGATAATAAAAAATACGTAAGTGGCTTGTGTTAACTTTCTCTAACCGATAAATGCCACTTGCTGAAGTGACCCAACCCCTTTAATACAGTTTTTCTTGTGTTTCAATATCTTCAAAATTGCATACCACCATTCCCGTGGCTTGAGAATCATTGGCACTTACGATACAGGACATCATAAAGTGAGAGAGGTTCTCAATCGTTATTGGGGTATTCTCAAAACAGACCCTGATATTGGGGATCTTAAAGGAGATTCCCCCTCCATTACTTTTCGGAGAGGACGGAACTTAAAAGACTGGTTGGTCCATAGTTTTTTAAAACCTAGACAATCTCACACCTGGCTCTCTAGTGACATTAGGGGCACTTTCAGATGTAGTGGCTGCATTGCATGCAGCTCTATAAAGGTCAGTAAGGTGTTCACGAGCACTGTCACCTCTCAAACGTTCGATATTAGGACCTTTATCAATTGCAGGACCACAGGAGTTACAGTGAGGAACAGAAGTATTTGAACACCCTGCAATTTTGCAAGTTATGCCACTTAGAAATCATGGAGGGGTCTGAAATTCACAATGTAGGTGCATTCCCAATCAGGAAATCACATTGTATGATTTTTAAAGAATGTATTAGTCTTGCACTGCTGAACATAAGTATTTGAACACCTGAGAAAACCAGTGTTAATATTTGGTACAGAAGCCTTTGTTTGCAATTACAGAGGTCAAACGTTTCCTGTAGTTCTTGACCAGGTTTGCACACACTGCAACAGGGATTTTGGCCCACTCCTCCACACAGATCTCCTCTAGATCTGTCAGGTTTCGGGGCTGTCGCTGAGCAACACAGAGTTTCAGCTCCCTCCAAAGATGTTCTATTGCAAGCATGGCCAACCTGCGGCTCTCCAGCTGTTGTAAAACTACAACTCCCACCATGCCCTGCTATAGGCTGATAGCTGTAGACTGTCCGGGCATGATGGGAGTTGTAGTTTTGCAACAGCTGGAGAGCCTCAGGTTGGCCTCCCTGTTCTATTGCGTTTAGGTCTGGAGACTGGCTAGGCCACTCCAGAACCTTGATATGCTTCTTACGGAGCCACTCCTTGGTAATCCTGGCTGTGTGCTTCGGGTCGTTGTCATGTTGGAAGACCCAGCCACGACCCATCTTCAATGCTCTGACTCAGGGAAGAAGGTTGTTGTTCAAAATCTCACAATAACTGGCCCCGTTCATCCTCTCCTTAACCCCTTAAGGACGCAGGGCGTACCGGTACGCCCTATTTCCCGAGTCCTTAAGGACTCAGGGCGTACCGGTACGTCCTAACTTGAAATCTGTATTCCGACCCCCCCTATCGGCGATCGCCGCAAACCGCAGGTCAATTCAGACCTGCGGTTTGCTGCGCTTTTTGCAGTTTCTGATCAGAAACTTTAGTGTCCCTCAAATATAGATTTTACACCCCCCCCCTGCACCCCTGCATGATTTTTTGCCGGCGGGTGGTGCAGGGGGGGAGTTGTGGGCGGTGGGGGCGGTGCGGCAGGTGGGATCGCGATCCCCCGCCCGCCTCCCCTTGAAAATTCGTTGGTGTAGAGTGGGTATACCAGGGTGCCAGCACATGTGCCGCTGTATGGAAAAAGTTAACAGTAAGAAGTAGCTCCCTCCCTCTCCCATCGGGGGCCTGCTGTGCCTTTGCAGCCCCCCGAATGGAGAGGGAGAGAGCTCCCAGACAGCCCCCCGAAGCCCCGTCCTTACCCTTCCCCGTCTGCGCAGTTCTGACCACTACTGAGCAGACGGGGAAGGTTCCCATGGCAACAGGACGCCTTCTCAGGCATCCTGCTGTCCATGGTGCTGAACAGATCTGTGCTGAAGGCAGAGATCTGTTCAGACAAAGTGTAAGTAAAATACAGTACAGTACAATATATATTGTACTGTACTGTATTATACAGACATCAGACCCACTGGATCTTCAAGAACCAAGTGGGTCTGGGTCAAAAAAAAAGTTAAAAAAAAGTTTAAAAAAAAAGTAAAAATCAAAAAACACATTTATCACTGAATAAAAAAAAAAAAAAAAAAATTCCCTACACATGTTTGGTATTACCGCGTCCGTAATAACCTGATCTATAAAACGGTCATGTTACTTTCCCCGCACGGTGAACGCCATAAAAAAAAAGAAAAAAAAAAAAAAAAAAAAACTATTAGGAAATTGAAATTTTGCCCACCTTACTTCCCAAAAAAGGTAATAAAAGTGATCAGAAAAGTCGCATGTACGCCAAAATAGTACCAATCAAACCGTCATCTCATCCCTCAAAAATCATACCCTACCCAAAATAATTGCCAAAAAACTGAAAAAACTATGGCTCTCAGACTATGGAAACACTAAAACATGATTTTTTTTGTTTCAAAAATGAAATCCTTGTGTAAAACTTAAATAAATAAAAAAAGTATACATATTAGGTATCGCCGCGTCCGTATTGACCGGCTCTTTAAAAATATCACATGACCTAACCCCTCAGGTGACCACCGTAAAAAAATAAAAATAAAAACGGTGTAAAAAAAGCCATTTTGTCATCTTACGTCACAATAAAGTGTAATAGCAAGCGATCAAAAAGTCATGTGCACCCCAAAATAGTGCCAATCAAACCGTCATCTCATCCCGCAAAAAATGAGACCCTACGTAAAATAATCGCCCAAAAACTGAAAAAACTATGGCTCTTAGACTATGGAGACACTAAAACATTTTTTTTGTTTTAAAAATGAAATCATTGTGTAAAACTTATATAAATAAAAAAAATTGCAGACATATTAGGTATCGCCACGTCCGTGACAACCTGCTCTATAATATTACCACATGATCTAACCTGTCAGATGAATGTTGTAAATAACAAAAAAAAAACGTGCCAAAAAATCTATTTCTTGTTACCTTGCCACACAAAAAAGTGTAATATAGAGCAACCAAAAATCATAGGTACCCTAAACTAGTACCAACAAAACTGCCACCCTATCCCGTAGTTTCTAAAATGGGGTCACTTTTTTGGAGTTTCTACTCTGGGGGTGCATCAGGGGGGCTTCAAATGGGACATGGTGTCAAAAAAACAGTCCAGCAAAATCTGCCTTACAAAAACCGTATGGCATTCCTTTCCTTCTGCGCCCTGCCGTGTGCCCGTACAGTGGTTTACAAACACATATGGGGTGTTTCTGTAAACTACAGAATCAGGGCCATAAATAATGAGTTTTGTTTGGCTGTTAACACTTGCTTTGTAATTGGAAAAAAAATATTAAAATGGAAAATCTTCCAAAAAAGTGAAATTTTGAAATTGTATCTCTATTTTCTATTAAATCTTGGGCAACACCTAAAGGGTTAACAAAGTTTGTAAAATCAGTTTTGAATACCTTGAGGGGTGTAGTTTCTTAGATGGGGTCACTTTTATGGAGTTTCTACTCTAGGGGTGCATCAGGGGGGGCTTCAAATGGGACATGGTGTCAAAAAACCAGTCCAGCAAAATCTGGCTTCCAAAAACCAGACGGCGCACCTTTCACTCTACGCCCTGCTGTGTGGCCGTACAGTAGTTTACGGCCACATATAGGGTGTTTCTGTAAACTACAGAATCCGGGCCATAAATAATGAGTTTTGTTTGGCTGTTAACCCTTGCTTTGTAACTGGAAAAAAAATATTAAAATGGAAAATCTGCCAAAAAAGTGAAATTTGGAAATTGTATCTCTATTTCCCATTAAATCTTGTGCAACATCTAAAGGGTTAACAAAGTTTCTAAAATCAGTTTTGAATACCTTGAGGGGTGTAGTTTCTTACATGGGGTCACTTTTATGGAGTTTCTACTCTAGGGGTGCATCAGGGGGCTTCAAATGGGACATGGTGTCAAAAAAACAGTCCAGCAAAATCTGCCTTCCAAAAACCATACGGCGCACCTTTCACTCTACGCCCCGCTGTGTGGTCGTACAGCAGTTTACGGCCACATATGGGGTGTTTCTGTAAACGGCAGAGTCAGGGCAATAAAGATACAGTCTTGTTTGGCTGTTAACCCTTGCTTTGTTAGTGTAAAAAATGGGTTAAAATGGAAAATTAGGCAAAAATATGAAATTCTCAAATTTCATCCCCATTTGCCAATAACTCTTGTGCAACACCTAAAGGGTTAACAAAGTTTGTAAAATCAGTTTTGAATACCTTGAGGGGTGTAGTTTATAGAATGGGGTCATTTTTGGGCGGTTTCTATTATGTAAGCCTCGCAAAGTGACTTCAGAGCTGTAGTGGTCCCTAAAAATTGTTTTTTTGTAAATTTCAGAAAAATTTCAAGATTTGCTTCTAAACTTCTAAGCCTTGTAACATCCCCAAAAAATAACATATCATTCCCAAAATGCTACAAACATGAAGTAGACATATGGGGAATGTAAAGTCATCACAATTTTTGGGGGTATTACTATGTATTACAGAAGTAGAGAAACTGAAACTTTGAAATTTGCAAATTTTTCTAAATTTTTGGTAAATATGGTATTTATTTATGCAAAAAAATTAACTTTTTTGACCCAATTTTAGCAGTGTCATGAATTACAATATGTGACGAAAAAACAATCTCAGAACGGCCTGGGTAAGTCAAAGCGTTTTAAAGTTATCAGCACTTAAAGTGACACTGGTCAGATTTGCAAAAAATGGCCAAGTCCTTAAGGTGAAATAGGGCTGAGTCCTTAAGGGGTTAATACAGTGCAGTCGTCCTGTCCTCTTCGCAGAAAAGCACCCAAAAGCATGATGTTACCACCCCCATGCTTCACAGTAGGGATGGTGTTCTTAGGATGCAACTCATCCTTCTTTTTCCTCCAAACACGACGAGTGAAGTTTAGAACAAAAAGTTCTACTTTGGTCTCATCTGACCACATTACTTTCTCCCATGCCTCCTCTGGATCATCCAGATGGTCATTGGCAAACTTCAGACGGGCCTGGACATCTGATGATTTGAGCAGGGGAACCTTCCGTGCAATGCATGATTTGAAACCATGACGGCGTAGTGTTCTACCGACAGTGACCTTTGAAACTGTGGTCCCAGCTCTCTTCATGTCATTGACCAGCTCCTTCCTTGTAGTTCTGGGCTGATTCCTCACCTTTCTTATAATCAGTGATACCCCACGAGGTGAGATCTTGCATGGAGCCCCAGTCCAAGGGAGACTGACAGTCGTCTTTAGCCTCTTCCAATTTCTAACAATTGCTCCAACAGTTGATCTATTTTCACCAAGCTGCTTGGCAATTGCCCCATAGCCCTTTCCAGCCTTGTGGAGGTTCACAATTTTGTATCTGTCTTTTGAATAATTCTTTGGTCTTGCCCATGGTAGTAGTTGGTGTCTGACTAACTGTGGGGTGGACAGGTGTCTTTAAAGAGCTCAGACAGGTGCTACTAAGTTAGATTAATGAGTGGAGTAGAGGTGGACTTTGAGAGCCAGAATTCTTGCTGTTTCACAGGTGTTCAAATACTTATGTTCAGCAGTGCAAGAGAAATAAATTCTTTAAAAATCATACAATGTGATTTTCCTGATTTTTATCAGGAATGCATCTTTTTATGGGAATGCATCTACAATGTGAATTTCAGACCCCTTCATGATTTCTAAGCGGGAGAACTAGCAAAATTGCAGGGTGTTCAAATACTTCTGTTCCTCACTGTATAGATCTAATCACTTGCTCCTGTGGCCTGCAATATGTTGGGAAAACCTTTTGCGAGTTTAGACGATGTGTTGGTGAGCATTTAGGAGATATCCGGAACAAAAGAGAGATACCTCTCTAGCCAGACACGTCGTTGACTCACATGCAGGTGATCCAGGGGTGATTAGTTTTTAGGGCATTTAACGGATCCATCAGTCACCCAGAGGGAGCGAAAGGAAATGGAATGGATTTTCCGTTTGTGTACAAAGAAACCTAGGGGTCTCAATGAACGGAGCAGCTATACCTGCTTTATTTCATCTTACATGCTCCTCCCCCTGTTCTCTGTTTACCTATATGCACTCTGACATCTTCAATAATTTAATGTTTCATTTCAACATCTATATTATTGTTATTGGTGGTGGTTAAAGGGAACCTGTCATCAACTTTGTACTGTCCATACTGACGGCAGAATAAAGTAGAGATAGGCGAGTTGATTTCAGCGGTCTGTCATTTATAAGTTAAAAGTAAGTGGTTGCTGAGAACCAACATCACAATCATTGCAGACTGGGCCTGGAAAAGAGTCCCGGCCACCTGAGAAGAGTCCTGGTTATACATGAATTCCTGCTCTCCTGCTGACAGTCTTCTACCTAGTTTTCTCCATTTCTCTCTAGGAGAGAACTGACAGTCATCAGCAGATGGGGGGGAGAGCAGGAGATTAGGAATAACCAGGACTCTTCTCAGGTAGATCTGACTCTTTTCAAGGCCCGGGCTGCAATGATTATGATGCTGGTTCTCGACAACGACTTACATTTAGGTCATGAGTGACACAGCGCTGAAATAAGCATTTCTGTCACTATTTTATGCCTTCCTCAGTGAGGTCGGCATAACGTTGATGACAGGTTCCCTTTAACACTAATCTGAAATGATCACATTCCATTTGTGATGTGAGTGCCCTTCCAACAGTGCAATTGATATGTAGCCACTTTATTTCTACAAATGTCTGTGATTATTTACATGATTGCTATATATTTGACACATAATTCCCATCCATTTTAGGTATGGGTTGTATCAATTTCTTTACTTTAACAATAATATCCAGCCTTATGGTTGCATTTCAGTTACTATATTAGGCTGATTTGCTGAGGATGGACTCTGTCCATCTTTTCACCTCCGTTGTCACTATTCCCAAGTGTCTTTTTCTCTCTGAGCTCCTTAGGCGCCCGAGGATCCCTCTAGAACTATTATATCTCGGGTAGGGACGCACAATTGCTGACATATAGGCTGCTTTTCAGGATCTAGGGCGGGTTGTCCCGTCGGGACACACCCCTCTCCTGTGATTGGCCTGCTTCGGCAAGCCTCTCTCCCGTAGACCGGCTTGTCCCTATTTAAACAGCAGATATGGGCGGGCTTGCACGGCCATACTAGTGCCGGTACTGCTGCACAATCCAAGTGCAGCGTTCTCCACCAGATTCTTTTGTTAGACGACTAGCCAGCTACTTAGCACGATTTGCCCACTATCTCCTGATGAGGTGCCCGCTACAGGGCTACTAGAAACGCGTTGAGCAGGGCTGTGCATGTTTAGTTAGACCTTTATTATAGCGATGGAAGGGGTCCTCCTGTTAATACTCTGGGTGTCAAACACATTGACACTATTGGGACATGTTCCGGGTTACATTTGGGAGCCCTTACCAAATAACATGGTGGAGACATTAATGGGACTGCAAAAATACAATGGCCCCAGACAGTTTATTGCCACCACCATTTCTGTGGGATTTATCTGCAGAGAACTATTTGATCACTGTGTCCATCCACAAACAGCGTCATCTAACATCCGCAGTTCGAGTAGGGGACAGGTGTGTTCACATTTACCCCTACTCAGTTTATTTCTCACTTTGCCTATCTTGACACAATAAGAGAGGAATCAGCCATTTATTTCTTATTTCTATTAATATATACTGTATATTTAATAAAGTTTCGTTTTTTTTCTTTTAACTGTCCCTTTAGACAGTGAGCAGTTCAATACCTAAAAAAATTAAAACTTTGGAATAAATGTTTTCTTTGCATCGCCATATTCTAACCCCCCATAACTCTTTTATAGTTATGTCTATAGAGCCATATAGAGTCAGGGCGATCTGTCATTTTTTTTCCATTATGCCATTCACCATATGTATTTTAATAGTACAGGCATATTGGAAAACAGTAGTGCAAATGATCTTAATTTTTTCCTATTGTTTATTTATTTTTATTATGGGGAAAGGGGATGATTTGAATTTTTATTTTTGTATTATTTTAAAGAGTGGCCATCATCATTAAAGACCTCACCAGCGCTGTAACATGCAAAGTGTTGGTCGGGAAGGAGTTAAAAAGTTACAAATTATGGCGTACACCATAATTTGCGACTTTTTCTGCTTCTGAACACTTTTCTAAGGCTATTTTCACACCTGAACTTTCAATTCCGGTTTTTAAATCCGGCAGAGGATCTCAAAACCGGAATTAAAAGGTTCAGTTTTGTCCTCATTCATTGTCAATGGGGACAAAACTGATCAGGATGCATAAGTATGCATACATTCTGTTCTGCTGCCGGACACAAAACCGTGAAACAGAACAAACTGGATCAGTCATAAAAATCAATGTAGTCAATGATGCCGGATCATTTTTTTTGTTAGCGAAAAAAATGGCTCAAGCACCCATTGACTTACAATGATTTTCATAGCGGATCTAGTTTGTTCAGTTTAGATATAATACACCCGGATCCAGCTGAGGCTGATTCAGCTGGATGTATTAACAGGCACAGATCCGTTTAATTCCGGTTTTGAGATCCTCTGTCGGATCTCAAAATTGGAATTAACAACGCAGAAGTGAAAAAGTGCTGGGCTTTGAGGGAGGAGCGGTGCCTCTTACAGCCCGCTGGACTTATTACAATTTACAACAGAAACTGGCATAGGTTATAGCTCAATGTGGCAGTTCCTAGCTGGCGTAGATTTTAGTTTTTGGAGCATCAGGGGTCAGAGATGTGTCTTATTTATTAAGAAGTACCTGCCTCTTAATGAATTAGGTGCATCTCACTCCAGTGCATAAGGGATCAAAACTGGCGCCATTCTTAATAAATTGATTTAGCACTAGCAACAGCATCATCTAAGTGGTTTCATCAGATCGTGGCGACTCGCTCTGTCAGACATAACCCCCCTTCCTCCTGTGAATCCGATTGCAGGGTGCCTTGTCTTACCAGGGCAGCTTGTGGTCTAATGCAGGCCCTCTGGTGTGATTTCTGTGTATACCTATTAAGCTGTGCCAGAAGCATGGCTTAATAGTTTGCCTGTCAGTTTTCCACCAATAGCATAATACACTGAACTACATAAGTTTCATGTCAAAGTACCCATGTGGGACTAATAAATAGTCAGTGGGGTTTAGTAGGAATGAAATACTTAAAAATAGAGATTTTCCTAAAAGAAAAATGAAAAAAACAACAATCACTGACACAATTATATCATGAGACCTACTGTGAAAAATATTTCTGCAGTATTGATGCATTTTGCCACAAAACACTGGAGATATAACATGCTTCATATGTGCTGAGATTGAAAGAGTTACTCCACCTATACGTGGAAGGCTTCTGGCTTTTTATGTTGCTTACACACACTTCCCATGGACTGAATAGAAAGCAGGATCTAATCACGAATATTAATAATTCTTATAATCATGCAGTATTTTTTATTTTTATTTTTTTATATTTTATTCGTTGTGGTACAAAATTCATATAAGTGTTACAATTGTATTGTTATAAAATCCATGAGTCCATCAGTTCTGACTTATAAACATGCTTAACAATAGTTACATACAAGTACCCGTACTTGTGTAGATGTTAAAAATCGAGTGGAGATCTAGCATACTGGGGGAAAAATCAGGACCCGCCCGGCACCCGAAACTTAATAAGGCGGGTAAACGAGGCCTTTCTTTTGGCATAATCTTATCTATAAAAGGCAGGGATCAGAGGCCCGCAACCCAGGCGGCCGCCGGGCAGCAAAAGCGCACCGCGTACGCCCACTCCCGAGTATGAGTGGCAGAATCGGCGGACTTAACAATCATGTGACCAATCACCTAACGCACACATAAACGGCACGTAGCGGGCTTGCAGCGATCTTTGCTCACAAAAATATCATGAAACGAAAGAGGGGGTCCAGCAGTCTTATATCCCAATAGTGAAGAAACCACTCATATGTTTTACTGCCTCATCCCCATATAGTTAAAGATTGAGTATTAATGCCCTGCCTAGCCGTGCCTCACATATATTCAAATTAGTGTTTCCTATGGCTAAGAACTCAAATCGAGTATCGCTCGGAAGTCACCAGCGCTTTAGGCAAATGTGGGCAGAGACATAGCCAGACTCTGCAACACGATTGTCCCATTAGGAAAACACATAATGTTAAGGATGGTAGTGTCAATCGAGGCTCACCTGAGTCAGAGGACACCCGAGCTGGAAGTATGGAGTCCAGTGGCAGAGGTCCACAGAGGCAGGAGGCAGATAGCGTGGTCGATCAGTCCGGGTCGGCAGCAGAGATGGCAGCGAGGTAACAGCAGGAATAGACGGAGGCGTGGTCGGTAGGGATGAGCGAACTCGAACTGTATAGTTCGGGTTCGTACCGAATTTTGGGGTGTCCGTGACACGGACCCGAACCCGGACATTTTCGTAAAAGTCCGGGTTCGGGTTCGGTGTTCGTCGCTTTCTTCGCGCTTTTGTGACGCTTTCTTGGCGCTTTTTGAAAGGCTGCAAAGCAGCCAATCAACAAGCGTCATACTACCTGCCCCAAGAGGCCATCACAGCCATGCCTACTATTGGCATGGCTGTGATTGGCCAGAGCACCATGTGACCCAGCCTCTATTTAAGCTGGAGTCACATAGCGCCGCCCGTCACTCTGCTCTGATTAGCGTAGGGAGAGGTTGCGGCTGCGACAGTAGGGCGAGATTAGGCAGATTAACTCCTCCAAAGGACTTGATTAACTGATCGATCTGCAGCTGTGGATCATTGAGCTGCTGATCCTCAATTGCTCACTGTTTTTAGGCTGCCCAGACCGTTTGTCAGTCACATTTTTCTGGGGTGATCGGCGGCCATTTTGTGTCTTGTGGTGCGCCAGCACAAGCTGCGACCAAGTGCATTTAACCCTCAATGGTGTGGTTGTTTTTTGGCTAAAGCCTACATCAGGGTGAAGCTGTCACACCAAGTGCATTTAACCAGCAATAGTCTGTTCATTTTTTGGCCATATACAAAATCAGGGGCAAGCTGCGCCTGTCACCAAGTGCATTTAACCCTCAATGGTGTGGTTGTTTTTTGGCTAAAGCCTACATCAGGGTGAAGCTGTCACACCAAGTGCATTTAACCAGCAATAGTCTGTTCATTTTTTGGCCATATACTAAATCAGGGGCAAGCTGCGCCTGTCACCAAGTGCATTTAACCCTCAATGGTGTGGTTGTTTTTTGGCTAAAGCCTACATCAGGGTGAAGCTGTCACACCAAGTGCATTTAACCAGCAATAGTCTGTTTATTTTTTGGCCATATCCCAGTCTAATTCTGTCACTAAATCCATACCGGTCACCCAGCGCCTAAATACTAGGCCTCAAATTTATATCCCGCTAAATCTGTCCTTAGTGCTGTAGCTGGGCGAGTTATTTAGTGTCCGTTCAAGCACATTTCTTGTTCTGGGTTGAAATACAATTCCCAATTTAGCAATTTCATAATTTAGTGGTTTCTGCTATATCAGAGCTATTTGAAATCTATCCCTAAAAGGGTATATAATATTCAAGGTGCACATTGGGTCATTCAGAATAACTTCACACACACCCGCTACTGTGTATTTCCAAGTCTAATTCTGGCACTAAACCCATACCTGTCACCCAGCGCCTAAATACTAGGCCTCAAATTTATATCCAGCTAAATCTGTCCCTAGTGCTGTAGCTGGGCGAGTTATTTAGTGTCCGTTCAAGCACATTTCTTGTTCTGGGTTGAAATACAATTCCCAATTTAGCAATTTCATAATTTAGTGGTTTCTGCTATATCAGAGCTATTTGAAATCTATCCCTAAAAGGGTATATAATATTCAAGGTGCACATTGGGTCATTCAGAATAACTTCACACACACCCGCTACTGTGTATTTCCAAGTCTAATTCTGGCACTAAACCCATACCTGTCACCCAGCGCCTAAATACTAGGCCTCAAATTTATATCCCGCTAAATCTGTCCTTAGTGCTGTAGCTGGGCGAGTTATTTAGTGTCCGTTCAAGCACATTTCTTGTTCTGGGTTGAAATACAATTCCCAATTTAGCAATTTCATAATTTAGTGGTTTCTGCTATATCAGAGCTATTTGAAATCTATCCCTAAAAGGGTATATAATATTCAAGGTGCACATTGGGTCATTCAGAATAACTTCACACACACCCGCTACTGTGTATTTCCAAGTCTAATTCTGGCACTAAACCCATACCTGTCACCCAGCGCCTAAATACTAGGCCTCAAATTTATATCCCGCTAAATCTGTCCTTAGTGCTGTAGCTGGGCGAGTTATTTAGTGTCCGTTCAAGCACATTTCTTGTTCTGGGTTGAAATACAATTCCCAATTTAGCAATTTCATAATTTAGTGGTTTCTGCTATATCAGAGCTATTTGAAATCTATCCCTAAAAGGGTATATAATATTCAAGGTGCACATTGGGTCATTCAGAATAACTTCACACACACCCGCTACTGTGTATTTCCAAGTCTAATTCTGGCACTAAACCCATACCTGTCACCCAGCGCCTAAATACTAGGCCTCAAATTTATATCCAGCTAAATCTGTCCCTAGTGCTGTAGCTGGGCGAGTTATTTAGTGTCCGTTCAAGCACATTTCTTGTTCTGGGTTGAAATACAATTCCCAATTTAGCAATTTCATAATTTAGTGGTTTCTGCTATATCAGAGCTATTTGAAATCTATCCCTAAAAGGGTATATAATATTCAAGGTGCACATTGGGTCATTCAGAATAACTTCACACACACCCACTACTGTGTATTTCCAAGTCTAATTCTGGCACTAAACCCATACCTGTCACCCAGCGCCTAAATACTAGGCCTCAAATTTATATCCCGCTAAATCTGTCCTTAGTGCTGTAGCTGGGCGAGTTATTTAGTGTCCGTTCAAGCACATTTCTTGTTCTGGGTTGAAATACAATTCCCAATTTAGCAATTTCATAATTTAGTGGTTTCTGCTATATCAGAGCTATTTGAAATCTATCCCTAAAAGGGTATATAATATTCAAGGTGCACATTGGGTCATTCAGAATAACTTCACACACACCCGCTACTGTGTATTTCCAAGTCTAATTCTGGCACTAAACCCATACCTGTCACCCAGCGCCTAAATACTAGGCCTCAAATTTATATCCCGCTAAATCTGTCCTTAGTGCTGTAGCTGGGCGAGTTATTTAGTGTCCGTTCAAGCACATTTCTTGTTCTGGGTTGAAATACAATTCCCAATTTAGCAATTTCATAATTTAGTGGTTTCTGCTATATCAGAGCTATTTGAAATCTATCCCTAAAAGGGTATATAATATTCAAGGTGCACATTGGGTCATTCAGAATAACTTCACACACACCCGCTACTGTGTATTTCCAAGTCTAATTCTGGCACTAAACCCATACCTGTCACCCAGCGCCTAAATACTAGGCCTCAAATTTATATCCCGCTAAATCTGTCCCTAGTGCTGTAGCTGGGCGAGTTATTTAGTGTCCGTTCAAGCACATTTCTTGTTCTGGGTTGAAATACAATTCCCAATTTAGCAATTTCATAATTTAGTGGTTTCTGCTATATCAGAGCTATTTGAAATCTATCCCTAAAAGGGTATATAATATTCAAGGTGCACATAGGGTCATTCAGAATAACTTCACACACCCGCTACTGTGCATTTCCAAATCTAATTCTGTCACTAAACCCATACCTGTCACCCAGCGCCTAAATACTAGGCCTCAAATTTATATCCCGCTAAATCTCTCGTTACCGCTGTCCTGTTGTGGCTGGGAAAGTTATTTAGTGTCCGTCAAAGCACATTTTTTGTTCTGGGTTGAAATACAATTCCCAATTTAGCAATTTCATAATTTAGTCGTTTCTGCTATATCAGAGCTATTTGAAATCTATCCCTAAAAGGGTAGATCATATTGAAGGTGCACATAGGGTCATTCAGAATAACTTCACACACACGCTTCTGTGCATTTCCAAGTCTAATTCTGTCACTAAATCCATACCGGTCACCCAGCGCCTAAATACTAGGCCTCAAATTTATATCCCGCTGAATTTGAATACAATACATTGGGCCAAATAATATATTTGTTGTTGTGGTGAACCATAACAATGAGAAAAACATCTAGTAAGGGACGCGGACGTGGACATGGTCGTGGTGGTGTTAGTGGACCCTCTGGTGCTGGGAGAGGACGTGGCCGTTCTGCCACATCCACACGTCCTAGTGTACCAACTACCTCAGGTCCCAGTAGCCGCCAGAATTTACAGCGATATATGGTGGGGCCCAATGCCGTTCTAAGGATGGTAAGGCCTGAGCAGGTACAGGCATTAGTCAATTGGGTGGCCGACAGTGGATCCAGCACGTTCACATTATCTCCCACCCAGTCTTCTGCAGAAAGCGCACAGATGGCGCCTGAAAACCAACCCCATCAGTCTGTCACATCACCCCCATGCATACCAGGGAAACTGTCTCAGCCTCAAGTTATGCAGCAGTCTCTTATGCTGTTTGAAGACTCCGCTGGCAGGGTTTCCCAAGGGCATCCACCTAGCCCTTCCCCAGCGGTGAAAGACATAGAATGCACTGACGCACAACCACTTATGTTTCCTGATGATGAGGACATGGGAATACCACCTCAGCATGTCTCTGATGATGACGAAACACAGGTGCCAACTGCTGCGTCTTTCTGCAGTGTGCAGACTGAACAGGAGGTCAGGGATCAAGACTGGGTGGAAGACGATGCAGGGGACGATGAGGTCCTAGACCCCACATGGAATGAAGGTCGTGCCACTGACTTTCACAGTTCGGAGGAAGAGGCAGTGGTGAGACCGAGCCAACAGCGTAGCAAAAGAGGGAGCAGTGGGCAAAAGCAGAACACCCGCCGCCAAGAGACTCCGCCTGCTACTGACCGCCGCCATCTGGGACCGAGCACCCCAAAGGCAGCTTCAAGGAGTTCCCTGGCATGGCACTTCTTCAAACAATGTGCTGACGACAAGACCCGAGTGGTTTGCACGCTGTGCCATCAGAGCCTGAAGCGAGGCATTAACGTTCTGAACCTTAGCACAACCTGCATGACCAGGCACCTGCATGCAAAGCATGAACTGCAGTGGAGTAAACACCTTAAAACCAAGGAAGTCACTCAGGCTCCCCCTGCTACCTCTTCTGCTGCTGCCGCCTCGGCCTATTCTGCTGCTGCCGCCTCGGCCTCTTCCTCCGCCTCTGGAGGAACGTTGGCACCTGCCGCCCAGCAAACAGGGGATGTACCACCAACACCACCACCACCACCTCCGTCACCAAGCGTCTCAACCATGTCACACGCCAGCGTTCAGCTCTCCATCTCACAAACATTTGATAGAAAGCGTAAATTCCCACCTAGCCACCCTCGATCCCTGGCCCTGAATGCCAGCATTTCTAAACTACTGGCCTATGAAATGCTGTCATTTAGGCTGGTGGACACAGACAGCTTCAAACAGCTCATGTCGCTTGCTGTCCCACAGTATGTTGTTCCCAGCCGGCACTACTTCTCCAAGAGAGCCGTGCCTTCCCTGCACAACCAAGTATCCGATAAAATCAAGTGTGCACTGCGCAACGCCATCTGTGGCAAGGTCCACCTAACCACAGATACGTGGACCAGTAAGCACGGCCAGGGACGCTATATCTCCCTAACTGCACACTGGGTAAATGTAGTGGCAGCTGGGCCCCAGGCGGAGAGCTGTTTGGCGCACGTCCTTCCGCCGCCAAGGATCGCAGGGCAACATTCTTTGCCTCCTGTTGCCACCTCCTCCTTCTCGGCTTCCTCCTCCTCTTCTTCCACCTGCTCATCCAGTCAGCCACACACCTTCACCACCAACTTCAGCACAGCCCGGGGTAAACGTCAGCAGGCCATTCTGAAACTCATATGTTTGGGGGACAGGCCCCACACCGCACAGGAGTTGTGGCGGGGTATAGAACAACAGACCGACGAGTGGTTGCTGCCGGTGAGCCTCAAGCCCGGCCTGGTGGTGTGTGATAATGGGCGAAATCTCGTTGCAGCTCTGGGACTAGCCAATTTGACGCACATCCCTTGCTTGGCGCATGTGCTGAATTTGGTGGTGCAGAAGTTCATTCACAACTACCCCGACATGTCAGAGCTGCTGCATAAAGTGCGGGCCGTCTGTTCGCGCTTCCGGCGTTCACATCCTGCTGCTGCTCGCCTGTCTGCGCTACAGCGTAACTTCGGCCTTCCCGCTCACCGCCTCATATGCGACGTGCCCACCAGGTGGAACTCCACCTTGCACATGCTGGACAGACTGTGCGAGCAGCAGCAGGCCATAGTGGAGTTTCAGCTGCAGCACGCACGGGTCAGTCGCACTACAGAACAGCACCACTTCACCACCAATGACTGGGCCTCCATGCGAGACCTGTGTGCCCTGTTGCGCTGTTTCGAGTACTCCACCAACATGGCCAGTGGCGATGACACCGTTATCAGCGTTACAATACCACTTCTATGTCTCCTTGAGAAAACACTTAGGGCGATGATGGAAGAGGAGGTGGCCCAGGAGGAGGAGGAGGAGGAGGAGGAAGAGGGGTCATTTTTAGCACTTTCAGGCCAGTCTCTTCGAAGTGACTCAGAGGGAGGTTTTTGGCAACAGCAGAGGCCAGGTACAAATGTGGCCAGCCAGGGCCCACTACTGGAGGACGAGGAGGACGAGGATGAGGAGGAGGTGGAGGAGGATGAGGATGAAGCATGGTCACAGCGGGGTGGCACCCAACGCAGCTCGGGTCCATCACTGGTGCGTGGCTGGGGGGAAAGGCAGGACGATGACGATACGCCTCCCACAGAGGACAGCTTGTCCTTACCCCTGGGCAGCCTGGCACACATGAGCGACTACATGCTGCAGTGCCTGCGCAACGACAGCAGAGTTGCCCACATTTTAACCTGTGCGGACTACTGGGTTGCCACCCTGCTGGATCCACGCTACAAAGACAATGTGCCCACCTTACTTCCTGCACTGGAGCGTGATAGGAAGATGCGCGAGTACAAGCGCACGTTGGTAGATGCGCTACTGAGAGCATTCCCAAATGTCACAGGGGAACAAGTGGAAGCCCAAGGCCAAGGCAGAGGAGGAGCAAGAGGTCGCCAAGGCAGCTGTGTCACGGCCAGCTCCTCTGAGGGCAGGGTTAGCATGGCAGAGATGTGGAAAACTTTTGTCAACACGCCACAGCTAACTGCACCACCACCTGATACGCAACGTGTTAGCAGGAGGCAACATTTCACTAACATGGTGGAACAGTACGTGTGCACACCCCTCCACGTACTGACTGATGGTTCGGCCCCATTCAACTTCTGGGTCTCTAAATTGTCCACGTGGCCAGAGCTAGCCTTTTATGCCTTGGAGGTGCTGGCCTGCCCGGCAGCCAGCGTTTTGTCTGAACGTGTATTCAGCACGGCAGGGGGCGTCATTACAGACAAACGCAGCCGCCTGTCTACAGCCAATGTGGACAAGCTGACGTTCATAAAAATGAACCAGGCATGGATCCCACAGGACCTGTCCGTCCCTTGTCCAGATTAGACATTAACTACCTCCCCATAACCATATATTATTGGACTCCAGGGCACTTCCTCATTCAATCCTATTTTTATTTTCATTTTACCATTATATTGCGAGGCTACCCAAAGTTGAATGAACCTCTCCTCTGCCTGTGTGCTAGGCCTAAATATATGCCAATGGACTGTTGCAGTGGTGGCTGACGTGAAGCCTCATTCTCTGCTATGACATGCAGACTGATTCTCTGCTGACATGAAGACAGATTCTCTGTTACGGGACCTCCCTCCTCTGCCTGGGTGCTGGGCCTAAATATATGCCAATGGACTGTTGCAGTGGTGGCTGACATGAAGCCTGATTCTCTGCTATGACATGCAGACTAATTCTCTGCTGACATGAAGCCAGATTGTCTGTTACGGGACCTCTCTCCTCTGCCTGGGTGCTGGGCCTAAATTTATGACAATGGACTGTTGCAGTGGTGGCTGACGTGAAGCCTGATTCTCTGCTATGACATGCAGACTGATTCTCTGCTGACATGAAGCCAGATTGTCTGTTACGGGACCTCTCTGCTCTGCCTGTGTGCTAGGCCTAAATATATGCCAATGGACTGTTGCAGTGGTGGCTGACGTGAAGCCTCATTCTCTGCTATGACATGCAGACTGATTCTCTGCTGACATGAAGCCAGATTGTCTGTTACGGGACCTCTCTGCTCTGCCTGTGTGCTAGGCCTAAATATATGCCAATGGACTGTTGCAGTGGTGGGTGACGTGAAGCCTGATTCTCTGCTATGACATGCAGACTGATTCTCTGCTGACATGAAGCCAGATTGTCTGTTACGGGACCTCTCTGCTCTGCCTGTGTGCTAGGCCTAAATATATGCCAATGGACTGTTGCAGTGGTGGGTGACGTGAAGCCTCATTCTCTGCTATGACATGCAGACTGATTCTCTGCTGACATGAAGACAGATTCTCTGTTACGGGACCTCCCTCCTCTGCCTGGGTGCTGGGCCTAAATATATGCCAATGGACTGTTGCAGTGGTGGCTGACATGAAGCCTGATTCTCTGCTATGACATGCAGACTAATTCTCTGCTGACATGAAGCCAGATTGTCTGTTACGGGACCTCTCTCCTCTGCCTGGGTGCTGGGCCTAAATTTATGACAATGGACTGTTGCAGTGGTGGCTGACGTGAAGCCTGATTCTCTGCTATGACATGCAGACTGATTCTCTGCTGACATGAAGCCAGATTGTCTGTTACGGGACCTCTCTGCTCTGCCTGTGTGCTAGGCCTAAATATATGCCAATGGACTGTTGCAGTGGTGGCTGACGTGAAGCCTCATTCTCTGCTATGACATGCAGACTGATTCTCTGCTGACATGAAGCCAGATTGTCTGTTACGGGACCTCTCTGCTCTGCCTGTGTGCTAGGCCTAAATATATGCCAATGGACTGTTGCAGTGGTGGGTGACGTGAAGCCTCATTCTCTGCTATGACATGCAGACTGATTCTCTGCTGACATGAAGCCAGATTCTCTGTTACGGGACCTCTCTCCTCTGCCTGTGTGTGTGCTGGGCCTAAATATATGCCAATGGACTGTTGCAGTGGTGGCTGACGTGAAGCCTGATTCTCTGCTATGACATGCAGACTGATTCTCTGCTGACATGAAGCCAGATTGTCTGTTACGGGACCTCTCTCCTCTGCCTGTGTGTGTGCTGGGCCTAAATATATGCCAATGGACTGTTGCAGTGGTGGCTGACGTGAAGCCTCATTCTCTGCTATGACATGCAGACTAATTCTCTGCTGACATGAAGACAGATTCTCTGTTACGGGACCTCTCTCCTCTGCCTGGGTGCCGGGGCCTAAATATCTGAGAATGGACTGTTCCAGTGGTGGGTGACGGGAAGCCAGATTCTCTGCTATGGAACCTCTCTCCAATTGATTTTGGTTAATTTTTATTTATTTAATTTTTATTTTAATTCATTTCCCTATCCACATTTGTTTGCAGGGGATTTACCTACATGTTGCTGCCTTTTGCAGCCCTCTAGCTCTTTCCTGGGCTGTTTTACAGCCTTTTTAGTGCCGAAAAGTTCGGGTCCCCATTGACTTCAATGGGGTTCGGGTTCGGGACGAAGTTCGGATCGGGTTCGGATCCCGAACCCGAACATTTCCGGGATGTTCGGCCGAACTTCTCGAACCCGAACATCCAGGTGTTCGCTCAACTCTAGTGGTCGGTGGTAGGCAGTGAGTCAATGCAGGCGGCAAATCAGCAAGGTCAAACGGTCCGGGTTGGCAACAATGGTAAATCAGCAATAGTGGTGGAGGAGCAGGGAGGAAGCTTGCTACAGGCTTGGAGGCACAATAACCAGCAAAGGGCTGGGTTCAAGGGCTGGGTTTTATAGGGAAGTAGCAGGTGCAAGAGATTGAAATAATCAGCAGGTCAAGGCAAGGACAAGAGAGGTAGTTAGAAGTTAGAAGTTAGCTAGAGCATAGTCCAAGGAGAGACGGTAGCCTAGTGGGTAGAGCTACTGCCTGGGACATGACTGGCCACGGGTTCGAGTCCTGACACATAATAACACCCATACAACACATGTGTCGTGTCGCTACCCACAGTCCAACCTCATATCTAACAGGAAGAGACGCGTCTCGGGTCACACCCAATGCCCTGCCCCTCTGAGGTCCCAGGTCCCGGACCCCCACCCATAAGTCGCCCAGTATTATAAAAATAAATAAAAACAAAATGTTATTAGACAGATTATACATAATGACCAAATTGGTTTTATGCCAGATGGCTCACTATGATTAATATAAGGTTTTCTGATTCTTTGCAGCTAGCGGAGACTAAATATAGTTATTCACTGGATGCCACAAAGGTGTTTGAATGCTTGAATGGTCATTTTTGTGAATTGTCATGAAAGCATTGGGTTTAGGAAAGAATTTTGTTAAATAAAAAAAATTTTTATTCCAATCCAAGGCAAAAATGTTTGCTAAATAGAATGAATACAGACATATTTAAAGGCTATGTACACCTTTGGGGGCATTTGTTTAAAAAAAATATTGCATTGTATTCATTTTGAGCTAAAAATAGAATGTGGCTTAAATAAGTGTTAATGACCTTTTAGTCATTTAGACATAAGGGTTATTAGATGACCACAAAGTGAAAGTACCATTCACACAGCTAGACAGTTAACCCTTTGTGACAGTTTAGCTCAATATTTTAACCCGTTCGCGTGTACGGCGCTGGAGCGATGTGTAGACATGGCGCCCGCTCGCACGTGCAGGGGGCGCCATGGCTGGCAGATCTCTGCTGTTTCAAACAGCAGAGACCTGCGGCTAATTACCGTGACCGGCAATAATGTAAATCGTGGTAATTAAAGGCTTTAGATGCCGTGATCAAGTGAGATCACTGGCATCTAAATGCACAAAAACCCGGAAGCTAACGAGGCTTTAAGTGTTCATGCTGCAATTCTTATTTTGCCCATCAGATGACAGGCAAGGATATGAAATTAGCCATTTCTAGTGAAATCTCATTTTAAAAATCCCTAATAGAACAAAATAAAACATTCAAAAAAATTATTTATAGGCTCATATATGAGCTTCAAAATCATCACAAAAAATTAAATGTTAAAAATATATATAAAAAAATTATATAAAGTTTAAATCAAAACCCTTTTCCGTATAATTAAAAAATAAATACCTAAATAACAATAAATATAAAGATCATGGGTATCATTGCGAAAATGCCCATACTATTAAAATATAAAACAATAATTTACAATACGTTGAACAGCGTAATGGGAAAAAAGGGTCAAAATGGCCGATTTGCCATTTTTTTAAATTGCTTCTCTTACCCCAAAAAATATAATAAAATGTGATTAAAAAGTCATGCACACTCCAAAATAGTATCAATAAAAACTACGGATTGACCCTCAAATTTTTTTACCCTAAACCACTCAGTAGACATAAGTATAGAAAAGTTATGGGTGTCAGAATATCAAAGTTTAAATTAATTTTTTTATACTATTTAGATATAAAAAACCTATACATATGGGGTATCGTCTGACCCAGAGAATGAAGGGCATGGGTCAGTTTTGCCACAAACCAAATGCGGTGGGAACAAAATCCGTAAAAAGGTGGAGGAATTGTGTTTTTTTACCAATTCCACCCCATTTGGATTTTTTTACCGCTTCCCACTACATTTTATGCCATAATTAATGGTGGCATTAGAAAGTACAACTTGTCCCCCGCAAAAAATAAGCCCTCATACAGCTATGTGACTGGAAATATAAAAAAGTTATGGCTCAAGGATAATAGGGAAGACAAATGAAAAAGCAAAAAGGAAAAACCTCCGGTATCCTAAAGACCAATTGAAAAAAAATATATTTATAGACCAAAATGAGTGGCATATAATCATTATAAAAATGTCCTTGAAGGTGTAAATAGCCTTTAAGTTAAAGGGGATATGAGACAGGGTTGCCCACTTTCCCACCTGGTTTTTACAAGTATGTTGGAATCCCCTCCTGGATCTCTTCGTACCTCACCAACAGGACTTTCAGCATTCCCCATTCCTACACCACCTTCTCACACCCTCTCTCTGTTGGTTTCCCTCAAGGCTCTGTCATGGGTCTCATACATTTCTCCATTTACACATTTAGCCTGGCACAGCTCATGGCTTCCAATACCATTTCTATGCTCATTACACTCAAATCTACGTCTCTGGCCCAGATGTCAAGTCCCTTCGATCCAGAATCTCAGGGTGTCAATCAGCTCTATCTTCATTTTTCTCCACCCTCTTCCTAAAACTCAAAATGGAGAAAACAGAATTCATTTTCTTTCCCCCATGTCACTCAGACCTCCAACAGACCTATTCATTACAGTTAACAGCACCAGGATTTCTTAAGTCTCACAGGTCTGCTGCATGGGGATTCCATTCGATTTTGCCCTGTCCTTCAATATATTATGTATGTATACCCCCTCTTAGATGAACAGCACCATGGAATTAATGGTGCTTACAAATACATAATTATAATAATTAAAAAAGCTACAATTTCTGGGGAAATTGTGTGAAGTGTTCTTGCCTCCACCAGTAGTCTACAACTGGAGTGGGCAGAGTACCTGGGTGAAGTGGCTTGAGTAACTGTTGTGTGGTTGGAGTAGCTGGAGTCACTGTGGAAAGTTTGGAGTGGGCAGAGTAACTTTATGGAGTGGGCAGAGTAACTGTGTGGAGTGTTTGGAGTGAGTAAAGATAGTAAAATTTACACTAACCAATTGATTGATCTAATTTTTAAAGTGCACATGGCAAGATTGATAGAGTGAGAAATGCATTTCAACTTTTATTTATTTATATAGCACATTTAATTGCAATGTTGTTGCCCAAAGTGCTTCACAGTTACATTAAAACATACATTTATAAAAACATTAGCAGCCAATTTGTGTAGGTGGGCTTAAAAATGAGGGTGTGGTGGCAGTTTAGAAATCATGTCCTGATTTTTCAGCTAACACTCTAGCTTTTTTCACTCTGCTGGGTTCCTATGGCAACTCACTCTACAGCAAGGGCAGAGAAGAGCGGTTAAAAACAAACTGCTCTAACTTGCTCACTTCACTGCCGGTTGCCATCTTCAAACGGTTGTAGTTTAATCCTACAGCGAAGAGCTTTATATTGTGAGAATCACAAGACCCAGACACCTACATTTTGATGTCTCTGAAATATAAAAAATGAAGGCACAGTCGCAGTTTAGAAATTGCAGTTTAAATTTGAGGTGTCTAGAGTGGAGTTTCAATGAATGTCAATGGGCTGCACGAGTGGAAACAAATGGTCATATTGTGAAAACTATCAGGACTATGGCTTAGCCATGTACATTTTTAGTGGCAGCAGGGATAGCTGAACGTTTTGATATAAGATTTGTGTAGGTGGGCTTGAAAATGAGGGAGTTCACACTCTAGTTTTGAACATTCTGCCATTCATTCCTATGGGACCAATTTCACCACAAAAACGATATTTTATAAACCATTGGGCGAAATGTTCTACAAAGTAATAGCACACCATTTGGGAACAATCCGCACAATTCGGTATATTACTCTATATGTAGTGTAAAAACTGTGGGAGGAGTTAGGGTGGTAAATTTGGCTATAATAATAAGAATATATACAGTACAGACCAAAAGTTTGGACACGCCTTCTTATTCAAAGAGTTTTCTTTATTTTCATGACTATGAAAATTGTAGATTCACACTGAAGGCATCAAAACTATGAATTAACACATGTGGAATTATATACATAACAAAAAAGTGTGAAACAACTGAAAATATGTCATATTCTAGGTTCTTCAAAGTAGCCACCTTTTGCTTTGATTACTGCTTTGCACACTCTTGGCATTCTTTTGATGAGCTTCAAGAGGTAGTCACCTGAAATGGTTTTCACTTCACAGGTGTGCCCTGTCAGGTTTAATAAGTGGGATTTCTTGCCTTATAAATGGGGTTGGGACCATCAGTTGCGTTGTGGAGAAGTCAGGTGGATACACAGCTGATAGCCCTACTGAATAGACTGTTAGAATTTGGATTATGGCAAGTAAAAAGCAGCTAAGTAAAGAAAAACGAGACTGGTGTGTGTGTGTGTGTGTGTATATATATATATATATATATATAAAAAGTGTGAAACTACTGAAAATATGTCATATTCTAGGTTCTTCAAAGTAGCCAACTTTTGCTTTGATTACGGCTTTGCACACTCTTGGCATTCTCTTGATGAGCTTCAAGAGGTATTCACCTGAAATGGTCTTCCAACAGTCTTGAAGGAGTTCCCAGAGATGCTTAGCACTTGTTGGCCCTTTTGCCTTCACTCTGCGGTCCAGCTCACCCCAAACCATCTTGATTGGGTTCAGGTCCGGTGACTGTGGAGGCCAGGTCATCTGGCGCAGCACCCCATCACTCTCCTTCATGGTCAAATAGCCCTTACACAGCCTGGAGGTGTGTTTGGGGTCAATAACCTGTTGAAAAATTAATTATGGTCCAACTAAATGCAAACCGGATGGAATAGCATGCCGCTGCAAGATGCTGTGGTAGCCATGCTGGTTCAGTATGCCTTCAATTTTGAATAAATCCCCAACAGTGTCACCAGCAAAGCACCCCCACACCATCACACCTCCTCCTCCATGCTTCACGGTGGGAACCAGGCATGTAGAGTCCATCCAGTCACCTTTTCTGTGTTGCACAAAGACACGGTGGTTGGAACCAAATTTCTCAAATTTGGACTCATCAGACCAAAGCACAGATTTCCACTGGTCTAATGTCCATTCATTGTGTTCTTTAGCCCAAACAAGTCTCTTCTGCTTGTTGCCTGTCCTTAGCAGTGGTTTCCTAGCAGATATTCTACCATGAAGGTCTGATTCACACAGTCTCCTCTTAACAGTTGTTCTAGAGATGTGTCTGCTGCTAGAACTCTGTGTGGCATTGACCTGGTCTCTAATCTGAGCTGCTGTTAACCTGCGATTTCTGAGGCTGGTGACTCGGATGAACTTCTCCTCCGCAGCAGAGGTGACTCTTGGTCTTCCTTTCCTGGGGCAGTCCGCATGTGAGCCAGTTTCTTTGTAGCGCTTGATGGTTTTTGTGACTGCACTTGGGGACACTTTCAAAGTTTTCACAATTTTTCGGACTGACTGACCTTCATTTCTTAAAGTAATGATGGCCATTCGTTTTTATTTACTTAGCTGCTTTTTTCTTGCCATAATCCAAATTCTAACAGTCTATTCAGTAGGACTATCAGCTGTGTATCCACCTGACTTCTCCACAACGCAACTGATGGTCCCAACCCCATTTATAAGGCAAGAAATCCCACTTATTAAACCTGACAGGGCACACCTGTGAAGTGAAAACCCTTTCAGGTGACTACCTCTTGAAGCTCATCAAAAGAATGCCAAGAGTGTGCAAAGCAGTAATCAAAGCAAAAGGTGGCTACTTTGAAGAACCTAGAATATGACATATTTTTAGTTGTTTCACACTTTTTTATGTATATAATTCCACATGTGTTAATTCATAGTTTTGATGCCTTCAGTGTGAATCTACAATTTTCATAGTCATGAAAATAAAGAAAACTCTTTGAATGAGAAGGTGTGTCCAAACTTTTTGTCTGTACTGTATGTGAGATAACAGTAAGTGGTCTTGACATGCAAGAACACTTAATAATAACAATAATAACAACCACCATTGGCAGTAATGAAAAGGAGGGACAATAGCATTCAGGGCTTTGGGCCCTATAGTATTAATAATACAATTTCATTATATATACTTATCAAAAGGCTCTTCTCGACATCTGTCATACATTACTCTGGAAGTTGGGATAGGAAGGTAGTGATTCTTCCTGAGACTGCAATGGTAAATCAGGCAGACGCAGGTTAAAAGGGTTCCCAGGATTTTCATATTGATGACCTAACCTGTGCTTGGTAAGCTGCGAGGAGGCTGCTCTCAAACACTGATTTGTAAGGGGCCCGGGAGTCGGATCCCTGCTGATCCCATATTGATGCCTTATTCTGAGGTCACCTATCCTGAGGTCATTGGTACCCCAAAATGGTATAAATAAAAAAAGTTATAAAAAGTTCAGTATAAAAACACATGAAAAGCTATAAAAAATGTGGTTTCGCTGTACTGGTACTGATCTGGCAAAGATAATGCATCATTTTTACTGCATAGGGAACACTGTAAAAACTTTCCACTACATTGCAAGCAATTCTAAATGGTGCCATTAGAAAGTACAACTTGTTCTGCATAAAACAAGCCCTCATGCATCTGTGAATGGAAAAATAAAAAAGCTATGGCTTGGGAAAGGCAGGGAGAAAAAAAACTAAAGCGAAAAATCACTGCATTAGAAAGTGGTAAACATCTAACTGCTTGACCACTTTAAAGTGAAGTTCAAAATTTGGGTCTCCCTGCCCTTGTTGGTGGCAGGCAGGATTAATCTATTAAAACATATTGTTCTCCATAAAAGCTTATTTGCCTTTGAAAATTCCTCAAGCTCCAAGCTAAAACTTTTCAATACCCAAAAGAACTTAGATATCTTAGGAGTTGGTTCACTGATGGCCATTTGCCCAACTTAGAAGCACATATGGCTTAATTTCCTTAATACTCCTTTGGTATGGTCCATAACAAAGCTCACACCTTCACTCAGAAAGACTCTTACCCATATAACTACTCACTAAACTGGTCTAGAGACAATCCAAGGGCATTCTAAAATTTGAAGACATACTGGTGGATATGCATCTATGGCAGAACTCTTGCCTTTCTGAGATACATCCCTGGAGGTATGTATTTTGACAATGGCTTTGTCTCCTCCGACCAAATACAATCTAAACATGGCATATTGAGTTACTAGTTCTTTAGGTACTTAAAATTGATCATGTTCTCAATATACTGTATAGTTCAACAGTGTTCTCTTACTCTTGTCTGACTTCATAAAATGGGAAGAATATCTACCTCGGAATACATTAGTTGTACTCTGGTACAGTCACGCTCTAGTGTGGGAGGGAAACACCCACACTGAACATAGAAGGGAAAGGGAAAAGGAAGTAAGGCCTGAAAACTAGGGAAGGAAGATGGACACCTCCTAGTGAAAACCCTAATGAAAGCCCTGACTGACTACCAGTATGAACAGACCCCAGAGTGAGTTCATACACAGGAATGTCTAATAAAAGAAAGTCAGTCACGTAGTTCTTTTGGATACTATTATATACTTGCGCTGCAGGTCCTTGTAGTGTTGTGGGTCAATTCACACCAGTTTCCAATGCGTTAAAGTGAAGAACCACGCTGTCTAAACAGGATTTTATATATGCTATATATTTAAACCACACTTTTTTTTACCTGCATTTGAAGTGCTTTACTATGGTGTGATTTTTTGGTGCCCTGCAGAGGAATCCAGGAGGTGCGTTTGGAATCCAGAGCTGGGAAGCACTGTTATCCTGTATCAACTCGTGGGCTTATAGCGCGGTGGAAAAAATTCCTTGTTTAGGCAGCGCGGTTCTTCACTTTAATGTATTGGAAACTCATACACAGGAATGCCAAAACTCCTATCTAACCGTTAAGGATCCTGTTTCTCCAAAAGGAAGGATGAAGGGGGGTCTCCCTAAGGCCTAATACAAAACAACAAAGAAATGCAACATACAGAAAAGCCAAAATACAAAGGGAAAGGTAACATTTAACTTCCAAGAAGCTATGGCAGCAACAGGAACTCAGATGAGGGCCAAACACCAGCTATCCACAGGTCCAACTGAAGCTATAAACCACACAGCATTGTGGGAGAGACAACTATGAATAGGGAAGGTTAAATGACCACAATAGCAACACCTGGAGGTTAAGGGTGTGGCCAGTACCAGAAACAACACAGACTCTTATTGATCCACAAGGTAAACATGTCAAACTAAACCACGTGTTGCCAGTCTCAAAGATCTCCTGCCGTATGTCTCGGTACGTCCGTGACAGGTACAGGCTGATTTTTGGCACATGATCTGGCCATGTGCATGAATTCAGAGCTTTTGGAAGGAGGTCACGGATTTACATTAGCATGCCGCATGTGTGCTTGTTTGTAGTCTTTGCAGAAGAGATATGGCAACGTGTGCATATTTCTTCAGGAAACTCTCTTTCTGGCCAGAACGCTTATTGCCTTGGGGTGGATGGATAGAAGATCCCCCTTCTCTTTACATATGAAGAAATATGGTGAATTATTAGATTCATTTTAATTTAATTGGGTATAAGGGCAGGGTGGTGCAGGAAAATTTAATACGGTCTGAGGCTTGTGATGTGCCTTTCCAATTACTCTTTCTATTGCTCAGTCCTTTTCTGCATCTCTGTCATCTATTTACATATGTTTTTCCTTCCTGTGATCTGACTTGGCATGGAATCCATGTCCTCTATGCGTTTTGTTTTCTCCTTTCTACTCATATGAGTTGCTTATTTCCAGGAACTTTGGGAATGACTATAAAAGGTTTGACACTGCATGCGTTCTGTCTATGTGTTCTAGTCTCTATTGTTAAAATTGTGCTTTCATGTTTCTTTACATGTGTGTACTGATATTATTTTGGTATTTGTACTGAATGTGACTATTGTAGGAAACAAAATATTTGGAGCCTCAGTATTTTATGAAAAACTTTAGATCTGGAATAGGATTCCTCTTTTATTTGGGCATCATATATCAGTTAATTAATTTACCAAAGGTACATTATGTTATTTGTAACAGTCCAACATGGACTCCAAATCATTCTTTTGATATATTAGAGGCTGCAATTTATGAATTTATACAGGGCGTTACAGTAGTAAGAGGAATATGGGGGATTAACCCTCCTCAATCTTAGGTTATCTTACATTGATGGACAGTTGCAATTATTAGTAGGATGATGGATTGATTTTCAATTTTTGTGAAACATGGGAGGAAGAAGTTGGGGCATTACAATATTTTTAAGGCCTTGGAATCAGAGGAGTTAGCTAAGAATTGATTCCCTATATGACGTATGAAGAATAAAGCAAAGGAGGCTTAGGGAAGAGATCTAGCACATCTAGAACATCTAGCACAAAACATACTGCATTGTGAGGTAAATTTACACAGCAGGAAATGATTACAACAAAGGCAGATTAATTTTGGTTAAAGTTTGGTGTTAGGGTACTTTCACACTTGCGTCAAAGTTTTCCGGTATTGAGTTCCGTCCTAGTGGCCCAATACCAGAAAAAAACTGATCAGTTTTAACCTAATGCATTCTGAATGGAAAGCAATCCATGCAGGATGCATCAGGATGTCTTCAGTTCAGTCCTTTTACGGTATTTGGACGGAGAAAAAACCGCAGTATGCTGCGTTTTTCTCTCCAGCCAAAAATCCTGAATACTTGCTGAAATGCCGGATTCAGCATTTTTTTCTATTGAAATGTATTAGTGCTGGATCCGGCAATAAAATTGCCGCATTGACGGATCCGGATTTAAAAATGTAATAAGAGGCGGATGCGGTATTGCAATGCATTTGTGAGACGGTTGTGCATCCGGATCCGTATACAAATGGTTTCCGATTGCATACAGATTGCCGGATCCGGAAGGCAGTTCCGGCGACGAAACTGCCTGCTGGAATCCAGCAACGCAAGTGTGAAAGTAAAGTAAAGTGACACAAGTAATGGAATCAAATAGGGTAAAGGAGTTTGAGATTCTTAAATACATGTATTCATTTTAGAATAATCACATATTTTAGGTTTTTTGAAAAAAGTAAACTGTAGGAAAGGGTTTATATCCAAGTAGAGATGAATGAACCACTCGATATTCGTTACAGGTCTATTTCACCGAATTTTTTTTAAAGTTTGGTTCGGGCCAGACCAAAGTTGCTCCAGTTGGCCTGAAAGTTGGTATACAACCCACTCTCCTATCTAGGACTAGTTTAAAAACACACCGCACAGGCACATGTGCTATGCTTTCTCATATTCCAAAGCTTCCAAAAATTGTCCCTTATCAGGGCAGATGATGTTTAAACACACATGGTGTTATGGGATAAAGAAAAAAAAAAGAAAAATCGTGCCTTGACAGGGTCGGAATGCGTGCCCGTATGACACGCACAAGTGTTGATTGTCAGAAGAAAAAGTTTCTTGTTGTGAATGAGTCAAAAAAAAAAAAATCATCCCTTTTAAATGGAAGCAGCAGAAGTGCAGTGTGGATATGGAAAGGGTACAGTACGGCTATAGTGGCCTGCAGCCACAGTAGTAGCGGCAGCAGAAGCAGCATAGCATGGAACATACAAGACAGTAGGTCGGCTGTCTATGGGTAGTAGTAAAAGTAGTGGTCATGGCAGTGGTAGTAGGGGCAGATGCTTTGCATTAAAGGAGGTGGCAATAGATGGTAGGCAGATCGCAGCAGTGGCATCATGGAGGTGGCAGCAGCAGATACAGAACGTGATGGTAGGCTGGTCGCACGTGATGGTAGGCTGGTCGCACGATGGGGCACCGACAGTAAGGCTAGTACTATTCATCGGAATCAGACGTAGAAGTGTGAAAATCCTCCTGAATCCAGGTTTTGTTCATTTTGACAAAAGTAATGTTTTCAACACTGGCAGAGGAAAACTTGGTCCGTTTGGGTGTCACTACGCCCTCAGCACCTCTGCGGTGCTGAAAACCCTCTCTGAGAGGATACTGGAGGCTGGGCAAGAAAGACGAAAGAGAGCGCGCTGTGACCGTTCGAGCCACTGATTCAGTCTGCCTGCCCAGAAATCTTGGACGTTGAGTCAGGAGCGGCTTTCCGCTGCTTCTACAGATGCTCAAGCATGTGCAATGTCAAATTCCAGTGAGTTGGAATGTCATAGATTAAATAGTGTAGCTGCAGGCATTTCTTACACCACAAATCCAGGAGAACGTTCCTCACTATGTGAGAATGGCTGAAAAGAAGGAAAGTCTCCTGGACATTGTCAGCACTTGCACAAGCCAGTGCATTTTTTTTTTTAGAAGGCCATGCAGGTAGCATGTGTTAATTCCCCCAAGTTCAGGGCGGCCAGGATGTTGCGGCCATTGTCGCTGACCTCCTTTCCCAGTTGAAGTTAGCAGGGTGACAGCACTACTACAATGGTAGTACAGCAATTACACCACCAGCAACATGGCCAGGTAGGGGTTCAGCTTGTAGACAAGCTAATTGCTGGCAGAGAAAAGTTTTTTCATGGCCAAACATTACATCACTATGGAGCCGAGGACAAGGGAGTCGTCTTAGCAGGAGAAGAAGAAAGTGATGATGACAAAGATTCAACATTGCTTGGTGATGGCGGTTGGCTGCTACAAAGACGACCAAGCGACAGACTTGTTATGATTGGGAATGCTGGCGAGTTGTATTTTTCCAGCTAGGAGGCACACCAACCACAGCTCCTCACTTGCTGACAACTTCCCTGCTTGTCCCTATCCTTTTCTACACACCCAATTCTTCTTCTTTGTAATTCTATTCCTATCCCTGGCAGTAGAATACAAGCTTGATTCATTTCTGACTGTCCGATAGTTTTTTCACTCTCCCTGACTCCCTAAGATTGTTTTTCTGACAGGATGTATGACCCAACCACCCTCGTTCACAGCCCAGCACAGAATGATGTTTTGCTTGGGCACCCCCCTGCCTGCTGCAGCACTGATTGGCTCCCAAGCTGACAGACAGCCTGGATGTACCAATCAGGGCAAACACCCCCCCACACTTTCTCTCAGGGTCATGTGAGAACCCAACTTCTTCCTCCCTAGTGGCTTTTTCACTCAGACATGTGCACTAGAATAACATTAAGCAGTATTTTAGTAGATTCGTCTGAAACTAACCTGAAAATTTTCTTGTTCGTCTGCCTTCCGAAAAAAAGCAACGTTCAGACTGAACCCAGTTTGGTCCGAACTGGTTTGCTCATCTTTATATCTAAATTATATTCCAAACTTGGAAATGTATGGATCGCGGTGGTTTCAAGAACAAAAAAAGTGTAGTGATGAAAGACGGACAGCACTCCAAGTAAAAAGCAAATGGTGTTTATTCACCCATGTGGATGGCAACGTTTCAGCTCATACAAGAGCCTTTTTCAAGCTTGAAATAGGCTCTTGTATGAGCTGAAACGTTGCCATCCACATGGGTGAATAAACACCATTTGCTTTTTACTTGGAGTGCTGTCCGTCTCTCATCACTATCTATATGGGGTAAGCTGCTACATCCCTGGACCTAGCACCCAAACTGCTTTTTTCCGGTGCCGCCATCATTTTCTTCATTTTATATATATATACAGTACAGACCAAAAGTTTGGACACATCTTCTCATTCAAATAGTTTTCTTTATTTTCATGACTATGAAAATTGTAGATTGACACTGAAGGCATCAAAACTATGAATTAGCGCATGTGGAATTATATACATAACAAAAAAGTGTGAAACAACTGAAAATATGTCATATTCTAGGTTCTTCAAAGTAGCCACCTTTTGCTTTGATTACTGCTTTGCACACTCTTGGCATTCTCTTCATGAGCTTCAAGAGGTAGTCACCTGAAATGGTCTTCCAACAGTCTTGAAGGAGTTCCCAGAGATGCTTAGCACTTGTTGGCCCTTTTGCCTTCACTCTGCGGTCCAGCTCACCCCAAACCATCTCAATTGGGTTCAGGTCTGGTGACTGTGGAGGCCAGGTCATCTGGTGCAGCACCCCATCACTCTCCTTCATGGTCAAATAGCCCTTACACAGCCTGGAGGTGTGTTTGGGGTCATTGTCCTGTTGAAAAATAAATGATGGTCCAACTAAACGCAAACCGGATGGAATAGCATGCCGCTGCAAGATGCTGTGGTAGCCATGCTGGTTCAGTATGCCTTAAATTTTGAATAAATCCCTAACAGTGTCACCAGCAAAGCACCCCCACACCATCACACCTCCTCCTCCATGCTTCATGGTGGGAACCAGGCATGTAGAGTCCATCCGTTCACCTTTTCTGCGTCGCCCAAAGACACGGTGGTTGGAACCAAAGATCTCAAATTTGGACTCATCAGATTAAAGCACAGATTTCCACTGGTCTAATGTCCATTCCTTGTGTTCTTTAGCCCAAACAAGTCTCTTCTGCTTGTTGCCTGTCTCTGCTGCTTGTTGTAGCAGTGGTTTCCTAGCAGATATTCTACCATGAAGGCCTGATTCACACAGTCTCCTCTTAACAGTTGTTCTAGAGATGTGTCTGCTGCTAGAACTCTGTGTGGCATTGACCTGGTCTCTAATCTGAGCTGCTGTTAACCTGCGATTTCTGAGGCTGGTGACTCAGATGAACTTATCCTCCGCAGCAGAGGTGACTCTTGGTCTTCCTTACCTGGGGCGGTCCGCATGTGAGCCAGTTTCTTTGTAGCGCTTGATGGTTTTTGTGACTGCACTTGGGGACACTTTCAAAGTTTTCCCAATTTCTCGGACTGACTGACCTTCATTTCTTAAAGTAATGATGGCCACTCTTTTTTATTTACTTAGCTGCTTTTTTCTTGCCATAATACAAATTCAGCTGTGTATCCACCTGACTTCTCCACAACGCAACTGATGGTCCCAACCCCATTTATAAGGCAAGAAATCCCACTTATTAAACCTGACAGGGCACACCTGTAAAGTGAAAACCATTTCAGGTGACTACCTCTTGAAGCTCATCAAGAGAATGCCAAGAGTGTGCAAAGCAGTAATCAAAGCAAAAGGTGGCTACTTTGAAGAACCTAGAATATGACATATTTTCAGTAGTTTCACACTTTTTTGTTATGTATATAATTCCACGTGTTAATTCATAGTTTTGATGCCTTCAGTGTGAATCTACAATTTTCATAGTCATGAAAATAAAGAAAACTCTTTGAATGAGAAGGTGTGTCCAAACTTTTGGTCTGTACTGTATATTATATATATATATATATATATATATACACACACACACACACACACACACACCAGTCTAGTTATTATGCTCTCCCCCACCTTCTGCGCAGGGATTGTTTATGACATGGGTGTGTGTGCTGCCATGGTGTATCTAGGGGGTGCTCTAATTTACACATTGGGCAGGAATTCCTTTCTATCTTTGTCTGTACAGATCCTGAGCTAGCCTCAGGGGGCCAAATGGCAGTTATCTGTTACAGTCTGAGTGCATGTATTCCACGCACAAGATGATGTCATATCCCTGCGCCTTAGGTTGGGGAGGGGGGAGGTGGGCTGCTATGGGCTTATATTAGCCCAAGCCAGGACAAAGGGTCTCTCTCTCTTTAGGGCTCATCACCAAAAACAGACTATGAAGTACTTCACACATGGAAGAGTGGACATGAGTTGAGCCCTGCAGCCCAAGCAAGAACCATCCCCTGGAAAACGAGCCCAAGCAAGGATCATCCCCTAGGAACGAGCATTAACCCCTTAAAAGCTGTCTGAGTATCTTTAACCCCTGTATCTCTGCATTTACCCCCACCTTGCTACCAACCCTGTGTTTACCCTTTCCCACTGCCACCAATCCCTGATTAACCCTTTCCCACATATATATCCCCATTGCATTGATGCCTACCTTGCCATTACAAACCCTTTCCCACTGCCATCAATACCCTTACCTTGCCCTGCATTTACCCCTACAATATCCCACAGTTACCCCAGCATTACCCTATACCACCAACACCATATCCCTTTAACCCCTGCCATCCTGGTAACCCCTGCATTGCCCGTATTGAATTAACCCCTTTTATCCCGTAAGTTTATAGCCAGGTGGGTGGGTGCTGCTATTACGTGTGTGTGTGTGTGTAAGTGTATATTTAGATAGGAAAATCCTGAATTCCACCTCAAAATCTAAGTCATTACGTAAAGTCATGATTTTATGAAAGATACGGAGGCGAGTATTTGCTTAACTCTTTCTTTACTGAACATATAGCAGCAAAGACAACTGAAGAAAAAGACATCAGTGTAACCATGGTCATAACTCCACCCCAATAGCCCCTATATAAGGCGCATCACCAGACGGACACCTCCTCTTTCTTTGTGGACTTCAACTGACGAGAACCTAGAACCTGGAACGGTCAACAAACAGCCCGAACTTCGACTGCGAACAACAGCACTGGATTGCAGCAAGGTGAACACCTGGAAACAGCTGACAGAGAGTGATCAACCTGAAGAGAAAATAAGACATCATGGTAATATGGAAACCAACAATCCGAGTGTGGACAACCATACACGGACTCATTCCCTGCGAAAACAATAAGGCATTAAATAAATACAAATAAGTAACATTCCATGAAGGTCACGAGACACCACAGACCAGATGGGTGGGGCATAAAAGCAATGGGTGGGAAATACTCGCCTCCGTGTCTTTCATAAAATCATGACTTTACGTCATGACTTAGGAAAATCCAGAATTTTATATCAAGACACGGAGGCTCATATTTGCTAGTTTAAAGCTGAGCAATCACGGAGGAAAAAGCGTGAGGAACAGGTCTAAAATAGAATTCCCGAAAGGTAGCTACTCGGGACCAATCCGCCAATCTCAATACATCCTCCAAACGAGCACCAGCCACAGACATAGAGGTAGCCGCTGCCCCGCGCACCGAATGCACGGTAAAGATGGACGTGTCGATACCAGATAGGGACAGGATCCATTTAACCCAACGGGACAGCGTGACGCTCGAAACCGGCGCAAAGGGGCGGCGGAAGGAAATGAAAAGCTGAGGATCATTCCCAGTGCGAGAAGCCAGCGTGCGAGCCTCATACTCCCGGAGACAAGCCACCGGACACAACTGCAGAGAGGAAGGGAAAGACGGATAAGCAACGGACTTAATGCCCGTCTTAGTGCGCCGAGAGATATTGAACAAAACCCCCTCCAGCGTAAAATAGCGAGCATCAATATCCAGAGCCCGGACATCAGAGACACGCTTACATGAAATTAAGCACAAAAGGGTCACTAACTTGGCCGAGAGCTGTCGGAGAGACAACATAGAGTTGGAAGGCAAACCCTCTAGAAACCTGAGAACTGTAGCCACGTCCCAAGTGGAAGAGAAGCGAGGTCGTGGAGGCCGCGATAAACGACAACCGCGCAACAACCTGCACACTAAAGGATGTTGGCCGGCGGGAACACCGTCAAAACCCGAATGCCTGGAAGAAATAGCAGACCGGTACACATTGAGAGTACGGTAAGCCTTCCCCGCCTCAAACAGAGATGTGAGGAACTGAAGAACGTCCGTCACAGGGGCAAGTACGGAATCCAAGTCCCGAGAATCACACCAACGACTCCAGACGTCCCATGCCGCGTGATAGGCTCGTCTAGTGCCTGGAGCCTATGCAGACTCCAACAGCCGTCTAGTCGCCGCCGAAAAGCTGGAGGGGTCCCAGGAACCCCTGAAATTCGACAGGCGAGAAGATGGAGCGATCTGTCCAGAAGTAGAGGGTGTGGACGACCGTAAGGGTCGAGCAGGAGGAGTGGAAAAGATGGCAAGAGCTTTGGTTCCTCCGACAGAAGGCAAAGTAGCTGGGGAAACCAAGACTGCGTTCTCCAGTAAGGTACTATCAAAACTAACTGGGCCTGCTGGCGACACACCTGAGCGAGTACTCGCGGGATGAGTGCGAACGGAGGGAAGGTGTAGAGTAGAGAACCGCCCCAGGGCTGGAGGAAAGCATCTACCGCTTCGGCCTCTGGGTCCGGACGCCAACTGAAGAACCTGGGGAGCTGTGCATTCAAACGCGACGCGAATAAATCGATGGACAACGGGCCCCAGAGAGATACAATATCCTGGAAAACCCTTGAATCCAACTTCCAGTCGCTGGAATCTGAAAGACAACAAGAACTCCAGTCGGCCAACGTGTTGTGTAACCCAGGTAGGTACTCGGCCACCACTGATAGTCCTCTGGACAGGCAAAACTCCCAAAAATCTTTGGCTAGAGAAGACAGGACTCTGGAACGCGTCCCTCCCAGGCTGTTCACATAACGGACAGCCGAGACATTGTCCATCCGTAAACGAACACACGCCCGAGCCGAACCGTGAGCAAAGCTGCGGATCGCAAAAGATCCCGCTAAGAGCTCGAGAGCGTTGATATGTAGATGTGATTCGTCCTGAGACCACGCTCCTCCCGTGGACACCCCCTGACAATGGGCCCCCCATCCCATGAGGCTGGCATCCGACTTGATGACAAGGTCGGGACTGGGGCCGAAAATGGCTCGGCCATTCCACACAGACAAATTGTGGATCCACCACACCAGTTTGTGTCTGGTCTCCAGAGAGTCCGAGAATGAAGCCCCCGCCCTGAGGTGAGCAATTTTGAGTCTCTGAAGGGCTCGATAGTGGAGGGGGGCTGGGAAAATCGCCTGAATGGATGAAGTTAGAAGTCCAATCAGGCGAGCCAGCTGACGGAGAGACACCTGCGGAAGGGCGAGAGAATGGCGGATCTCTTTGCGGATCGCCTTGACCTTGGTCGCAGGCAAGCTGAGCGTTTGACTCCCAGAATCTATGGTAAAACCTAGGAACTCTATGGAAGTGGCCGGCAAAAGGCAAGACTTCTCCAGGTTGAGAATAAACCCTAAGCCCTTGTCATGGAACCATGAACCAGACGTACAACAAGAGATAAGTGGAAAATAAGAAGGTTTTATTGAAGAGCAAGCCGTAGCAAAGTCCGAACGGATGGCTAAACCGAAGCAGGGTCTTGCGGAGACAGAGGTCAGGAACCAGAAGGGTAGTCAGACGAAGCCAGGAACAGGAACCAACGGGGTAGTCAGACGAAGCCGGAATCAGGAACCAACGGGGTAGTCAGACGAAGCCGGAATCAGGAACCAACGGGGTAGTCAGACGAGGCCAGGATCAGGAACCAGAAGCAGCAGCAGTCTTGGAAGCATGTGAACACAGGAGGACCAAGCAAGGAACTGAAGCCACAGACCTCCTATATATATGAGCTAGGCATCCAGCTCCTCCCAGTGGGAAGGAGGAGCCGCAGGGTGGGAGGCTACAAGAAAACCCAGAAACCAAGATGGCCGCCAGCACATGTCAAACGAAGGGAACAGCAAGGAGGTAAGACCATGACAGTACCTCCCCCTCAAGGGCCCCTCCTCCGCGGAGTAAGGAACGGTTTCTGAGGGAAGCGTGCGTGGAAGGCTCGGAGCAAGACAGGAGCATGGACATCTGCGGAGGGAACCCAGGAACGCTCCTCTGGACCATAACCACGCCAATGGACCAAAAACTGCACCCGGCCGCGGACCAGGCGTGAGTCCAGGATATTGCTCACCTCATACTCCTCACGATTGCCCACTTGGACCGGACGAGGCCGAGGAATCGAGGAAGTGAAACGATTACACACCAGTGGCTTCAACAGGGAGACATGAAACACGTTGGAGATCCGCATGCCAGGAGGAAGCGCAAGGGCATAGGCTACCGGGTTTACCCTGCGAAGCACTCGGAAGGGACCAACAAAGCGAGGCGCCAGCTTGGGAGTGGGCACTCGAAGGTTGAGGTTGCGGGTGGACAACCATACGCGGTCTCCGACCTGGTAGGAAGGAGCGGGCGCTCGTCTGCGATCAGCCTGGAGTTTCTGGCGCTGCGCAGAGACCTCAAGGGACCTCTGGATCTGTACCCAAGAAGCACGTAGGACGGAAAGGTGATCCTCCACAGCCGGAATATCCTGGGGAGAGAATACCTCCGGTAACACGGCAGGTTGGAACCCATAATTGGCCATGAAGGGAGACGTCCCAGACGAAGAGTTCACCGCCGTGTTCCTGGCAAACTCAGCCCAAGGCAGGAGGTCAACCCAATTGTCTTGGTGATCGGAGACATAGCAACGAAGGAATTGCTCCAAGGCCTGATTGGATCGTTCTGCGGCCCCATTGGACTGAGGGTGGTAGGCCGAGGAGAAAGAGAGATGAATCCCCAACTGGGAGCAAAAGGCGCGCCAGAACCTGGACACAAACTGACTCCCCCGATCCGACACAATCTCCTTGGGCAAACCGTGCAACCGGAAGACCTCCCTGGCAAAAATCGAGGCCAACTCTTGTGCAGAGGGTAACTTCTTGAGAGGAACACAGTGGCACATTTTGGAAAACCGATCCACAATCATGAGAATGACCGTATGGCCTCGGGATGCAGGGAGGTCCACAATGAAATCCATCCCCAGGTGTGACCATGGACGCTCCCCGGTGGCTATGGGTTGCAAAAGGCCCAACGGAAGGTGCCGAGGGGACTTACTCTGGGCACAAACGGAGCATGCCGCTACATATGCGGCGATGTCGGAACGTAGAGAAGGCCACCAGAACAGACGTGAAACCGCCCAGGACAGCTGATTCTTTCCAGGGTGCCCCGCGGCCTTGGAGTTATGGTAGGTTCGCAACAACCGAGTGCGCAACTCCTCAGGCACAAAACATCTGCCGTTGGGTCTCCCAGAGGGAGCACCAGATTGAGCCGCCAAAATCTGCTCACCCAGAGGAGAAGTCAGGCTGGTGCGAATAGCGGCCAGGATCTGATTCGGGGGTATGACCGTAGTCGGAATCGACTCCTCCCCGGACAGCTCGGAGTACTGCCGTGATAAGGCATCCGCTCTGATGTTCTTGGAGCCGGGTAGGTAGGAGACCACGTAATTAAAACGTGACAAGAACAGAGCCCATCTGGCCTGACGTGGTGTCAATCTCTTGGCCTCAGAGAGGTAGGTCAGATTCTTGTGGTCCGTCAGGATGAGAACCGGAACCACCGAGCCCTCGAGCAAGTGCCTCCATTCTTTAAGGGCCTGCACGATGGCCAATAACTCCCTGTCACCAATCTGATAGTTGCACTCCGCGGAAGACAGTTTCCGGGAGTAAAACCCACAAGGAAGCAGAGGACCCTCTGGTGTTCTACGCTGAGACAGGAGGGCGCCTACTCCCGTCTCAGACGCGTCCACCTCGAGGACAAAAGGCAACCCAGGGTTGGGATGCGACAGAATCGGAGCCGACACAAAGGCGGACTTTAGAGCCTCAAAAGCTCGGATGGCCTCGAGCGGCCAGACCTGAGGATTACTGCCCTTCCTGGTCAGATCCGTGAGAGGCTTGGCTAGCATGGAAAAGTCCCTGATGAACTTCCGATAATAATTGGCGAAGCCCAAAAAGCGCTGCAGGGCACGAAGCCCACTGGGCTGGGGCCATTGTAAGACAGCCGAAACCTTCTCAGGATCCATGGAGAACCCCTCAGCGGAAATGATGTAACCTAAGAAGGTTACCTGGGATCGGTGAAATTCGCATTTCTCAAGCTTACCGAACAGCTTGTTCTCTCGTAAGCGTTGCAACACTCGTCTGACATCCAGAATGTGGGCCTCCATGGATGCAGAATATACCAAGATGTCATCCAAATAGACCACCACACACTGCTGCAACAGGTCACGGAAAACATCGTTGATGAATTCCTGGAAGACTGCGGGCGCATTGCACAACCCAAAGGGCATAACCAAGGATTCATAATGACCGGTCCTGGTGTTAAACGCGGTCTTCCACTCATCGCCCGCCTTGATCCTTACCAGGTTATATGCCGCCCTCAGGTCGAGTTTGGTAAAGACCGTGGCCCCTTTGAGGCGATCGAACAACTCGGAAATCAAGGGTATCGGGTAAGCGTTCTTGATCGTGATGCGATTGAGACCCCTGTAATCGATGCAAGGCCTCAACTCGCCGCCCTTCTTTTTCACAAAGAAAAATCCAGCCCCTGCCGGGGACGAGGATTTGCGAATGTGTCCGCGTGAAAGCGCCTCCCTCACGTACTCCTCCATGGCCTCATTCTCCGCTACCGACAGTGGATAGACTTTGCCACGAGGAGGAACGGCACCGGATTGTAACTCTATGGCACAATCGTATGGGCGGTGCGGAGGTAGGGCAACCGCGCGCACCTTATCGAATACATCCCGGTACTCTTCGTATTCAGGAGGCAACAGAGAGTCCGAGGAAGTACACAGCAACTTGACAGGCCCATGGATGCAACTAGCCCCACACTGCGGTGACCACGAGAGGATCTCGACCGATCTCCAATCGAAAGTCGGATTATGCTTCTGGAGCCAGGGGTACCCCAAGACCACCGAGTAGTGTGGAGACGAAATAACCTGGAGACAGACCGACTCTCTGTGAACGGCACCAATGGCCATCCCCACTGGAAGGGTCTCATGAGTCACGTGTGGCGGCAGAAGGGGTCTGCCGTCTATCGCCTCAAGAGCCAGTGGGGAACCTCGAGGCTGCAGAGGAATGGAATTGGCGGCAACGAACACTCTATCAATGAACAAACCACCAGCACCAGAGTCCACCAACGCCTGGGTCGTCACCGAGCCCCCGACCCAGGAGAGGACAACCGTGATCAGTGGTTTGTCAACACGGGAAACCGGGGACGAGGAGACTCCACCCAAGATCTGCCCCCGACAGGACCTCAGGTGCGAGCGTTCTCCCGGACGGTTCGGACATGCCAACCGAAAATGCCCACCGAGACCACAGTACATGCATCGGCCCTCGCGTCTCCGGAGTACCCTCTCCCCCTCAGACAGGCGAGCAAACCCCCGCTGCATGGGTTCACCCCCAGACAAGTCATCCCCAGGAGGCGTGGGAGGAGAGGGAGGCACGGGTGGGACAGCAAACGTAGGCGCCAATCTGTTAGGAGACCTCCGCAGGCTCTCCTTAAAGGAAGGTCTCTCCCTGAGTCTGGTGTCAATCAAAATCAGGAAAGAAATAAGAGACTCGAGCTCCACTGGTAGGTCCTTAGCTGCAACCTCATCCTTCAAGGCATCCGAGAGACCATGAGAGAAAGCAGCGACCAGAGCCTCATTATTCCAGCCCACCTCTGCTGCCAGGGTACGAAACTCAATGGCGTATTCAGCTACGGATCGTGAACCCTGTCTGATGGACATAAGGAGCTTCGCAGCAGAGGCAGCACGAGCCGGCACATCGAATACCTTCCGAAGAGAAGCAACAAAACCGGAAAACTCGGCAACCACCGGATTGTTGTTCTCCCATAAAGGGCTGGCCCAGGCCAAGGCCTTGTCCGAGAGCAGCGAGATCAAGAAGCCCACCCTTGATCTCTCAGTAGGAAAGGCATGTGGCAGCAACTCGAAGTAAATGCCCACCTGGTTAAGGAAACCTCGGCACTGAGTTGGCTCTCTCCCAAAGCGCTGTGGAAGGAGGGCAGAACCGGTCATACCCTGAAACACCACAGGCGCAGCAACAGGTGTCAGGGTAGACTCTGGCGCAACAACCGGAGCGGCAGTAGGAGTGGGCCCAGGAGCGACAACCGACCCATCGGCAACGGAAGCTAAATGAGCCGTGCGTTCAAGCAGGGTTTGCAACGCCACAGCGAACCGACCCAACAGGTGATCCTGCTGATCAAGTCTGGCAACCAGCGTAGGTAGCGAGGGTGGCCCTGTACCGTCAGAATTCATGGCTTGGTCCTAATGTCATGGAACCATGAACCAGACGTACAACAAGAGATAAGTGAAAATAAGAAGGTTTTATTGAAGAGCAAGCCGTAGCAAAGTCCGAACAGATGGCTAAACCGAAGCAGGGTCTTGCGGAGACAGAGGTCAGGAACCAGAAGGGTAGTCAGACGAAGCCAGGAACAGGAACCAACGGGGTAGTCAGACGAAGCCGGAATCAGGAACCAACGGGGTAGTCAGACGAAGCCGGAATCAGGAACCAACGGGGTAGTCAGACGAGGCCAGGATCAGGAACCAGAAGCAGCAGCAGTCTTGGAAGCATGTGAACACAGGAGGACCAAGCAAGGAACTGAAGCCACAGACCTCCTATATATATGAGCTAGGCATCCAGCTCCTCCCAGTGGGAAGGAGGAGCCGCAGGGTGGGAGGCTACAAGAAAACCCAGAAACCAAGATGGCCGCCAGCACATGTCAAACGAAGGGAACAGCAAGGAGGTAAGACCATGACAGCCCTGAAGAAGGTCTTGGGTCAACTTCAGGTGACCAAGTAAAAGAGGCGGATCCTGAGCCATAATCAGGATGTCGTCCAAATAAATGATCAGACGAATTCCCCTCCCTCTGAGCCAGGCCACCGCCGGTTTCATGAGTTTCGTAAAACACCATGGGGCGGACGACAGACCAAACGGGAGGCAGGTAAAATGCCAGATGTGGTGGAGAAGACCCCTGGATGCAGGGGCCACTGGGACTGTGAGATATGCATCTTTCAGATCTAATTTGACGAACCAGTCTCCTGGTTGAAGCATATCCCTTAACAGATGGATGCCCTTCATTTTGAAATGTCTGTAACGAACGAAGACATTCAAGTGTTTGAGGTTTATGACTGGACGGAATTGGCCGCCTTTTTTCTGCACCAGGAAGATACTGCTCAGTATTCCCGTGTGAGGAACGGGGGATAACTCTATTGCCTCCTTCCGGAAGAGGGATGAAAGTTCTGTATCTAAGAGTGTCTACATCTGGTTCGAACAAGAAACCCTTGGGATGGGAGGAAGGTTTCTTGGGGCGGACACCAACTCGATGGTGAACCCCTGGACTGTGGAGAGGACCCACTGGTCTGAGGTGATCCTTGACCACGCACGGGAAAAGAAGCGGAGTCTTCCCCCAACCTGCAGTGAAATCGGATAAGACACACAGAGATGACTTACCATATGGGCGTCTGGATCCTGGAGCGCCTCGGAATCCTCTGGAGCGGAAAGAACCTCCGCGAGACGGGAAGAAGGTTGGCTGGTATTTGGGGTCCTGAAGGGACTGACGATAATTAAAGGAGCCTCTGCCCGTGCCTCTGGGCTGAAAATTGGAGCAGCCGGACAGTCGGCCCCTGAGACTGCCGGCCCTGGAGGAAAAACGAGGCTGGAAAACACGGCGCATAGAACTCTGCGCCTTATCAAGGGCCGTAAAGGCCCCAACATATTTCCCCAATTCTTTAATAAAGGGATCTCCGAAAAGGAGGCCCTGCGCCTCCTTGCCAGACTCAGATAGGGACAGATTAGCTAACTTGGGCTCTATCTTCATCAAGATGGCCTTTCTTCTCTCAATGGCAATTGTTTACCTTGCCCACTAAACCTTTGGGCCCAGCCGCTGAGATCCTCTGGGTCGACCTGCGTGCCAGCTACCCTAGCGGCCTCGGCTAAATCGAAGATTTTTGCCAGTGGGCCGGTCACATCAAGCAGTTTATCCTGGCAAGCCTTGAGCGCAGAATCAAGCCCTTTGCGTGGGTTGAAACCGATTTTTGCCAGGAATTGGACCACTTTAGGATCCACGGTAGGGGTTTCACATATCCTGTTAGGGATTAGGGGACGGGGACATTCCGCGCGCAGCTTGCTGCGAGCCTCCTTGGAAAGAGGCGTGCGGATCCTAGCCTCAAGATATTGAGTCACATGGGTGGCAGGAAGCCACTCAGAGGACCGTGGATGGTGTAATTGGTCAGGGTTAAACAGAGGATCCCCCATGGGGTCTATGATTGCGTCCTTGACGTCTTCATGCGGCTCAGAAATGACACCCGTTGTCAGAGACGGGTCATCTAAGGCAGTGTCAACTGCAATATCAACTAACTCATCCCCCGAGTGAGTGGACCAATTCTCAACTGCCTCCTCAACAGACTCTGCGTCTGAATCAGATACCGGATCCGGTTTTCCATGATCGCACCCTTTCTGCCGGGCGCGGGTTAGCCCTCTTACGCGACTTATTCGCGCAGTCAATGGATGGGCCAGAGCCATCATTCAGGAGTGTTCTGGAGGCAGGAGGGGGCATATCAGAAACGGGATGCGCCCTAAGGTCCTGTGATATCGACCGCGTCAGAGAAGCTGACATGGTCCCCATTGCAGCGACAATCGCATCAGAAATAGACTGCTGCAAATGTGTAGCCTTCACTACAGGAGCAGGAGCCTCATTAACCCTGTGAGGAGTGGTGGGGGCTACCTGAATTGTATGTCTGTCCTGGGTAGAAACGGCCGGAGAAGCTGGTACAGAGGACATGATGAACTTGAATCTGAAGGAGTGAGTCACCCCAACAGACAACAGGAAAAACGAAGAAGAGAGACAAAACAGTAATAAATGTGCGGCGCAGAGGAGGCACAGTAGGTACCGATAGCAGGGACACACTGAAAAAGCCCGGGAAGCAGAGGGGGAGTGGAAACAATAACAATAACAAATAAGGACCGAGGGCCACCTAATAGGGGAAAGAAAAAGAGGGGAAGGAAAGGAAATCCCACAGAGAAGTGTGAGACTAACGGGCAGACAAATGAGCCCTAACTAGTAAACGGTGAACCCTGCCTTTATAAAGGGTTAATAATAAAATACACTAGGTAATGAAAAATACAGATTAAAATCCAGTACAGAGCAAATAATAACCATGTACTTATCTGTGAAGCAGCAAAGAAAGAGGAGGTGTCCGTCTGGTGATGCGCCTTAAATAGGGGCTATGGGGGTGGGGTTATTACCATGGTTACACTGATGTCTTTTTCTTCAGTTGTCTTTGCTGCTATATGTTCAGTAAAGAAAGAGTTAAGCAAATATGAGCCTCCGTGTCTTGATATAAAATTGTAGATTGTATTTGTGTATTACTGTGTGCGTCAATATGTATATATATATTTTTATAACCATTGATATAAATATATATACAGACGTGGACAAAATTGTTGGTACCCTTTGGTCAATGAAAGAAAAAGTCACAATGGTCACAGAAATAACTTTAATCTGACAAAAGTAATAATAAATTAAAATTCTATAAATGTTAACCAATGAAAGTCAGACATTGTTTTTCAACCATGCTTCAACAGAATTATGTAAAAAAATAAACTCATGAAACAGGCATGGACAAAAATGATGGTACCCCTAACTTAATATTTTGTTGCGCAACCTTTTGAGGCAATCACTGCAATCAAACGCTTCCTGTAACTGTCAATGAGACATCTGCACCTCTCAGCAGGTATTTTGGCCCACTCCTCATGAGCAAACTGCTCCAGTTGTGTCCGGTTTGAAGGGTGCCTTTTCCAGACTGCATGTTTCAGCTCCTTCCAAAGATGCTCAATAGGATTGAGGTCAGGGCTCATAGAAGGCCACTTTAGAATAGTCCAATTTTTTCCTCTTAGCCATTCTTGGGTGTTTTTAGCGGTGTGTTTTGGGTCATTGTCCTGTTGCAAGACCCATGACCTGCGACTGAGACCAAGCTTTCTGACACTGGCTAGTACATTTCTCTCTAGAATTCCTTGATAGTCTTGAGATTTCATTGTACCCTGCACAGATTCAAGACACCCTGTGCCAGACGCAGCAAAGCAGCCCCAGAACATAACAGAGCCTCCTCCATGTTTCACAGTAGGGACAGTGTTCTTTTCTTGATATGCTTCATTTTTTCGTCTGTGAACATACAGCTGATGTGCCTTGGCAAAAACTTCGATTTTTGTCTCATCTGTCCACAGGACATTCTCCCAGAAGCTTTGTGGCTTGTCAACATGTAGTTTGGCATATTCCAGTCTTGCTTTTTTATGATTCGTTTTCAACAATGGTGTCCTCCTTGGTCGTCTCCCATGTAGTCCACTTTGGCTCAAACAACGACGGATGGTGCGATCTGACACTGATGTTCCTTGAGCATGAAGTTCACCTTGAATCTCTTTAGAAGTCTTTCTAGGCTCTTTTGTTACCATTCGGATTATCCGTCTCTTAGATTTGTCATCAATTTTCCTCCTGCGGCCACGTCCAGGGAGGTTGGCTACAGTCCCATGGATCTTAAACTTATGAATAATATGTGCAACTGTACTCACAGGAACATCTAGTTGCTTGGAGATGGTCTTATAGCCTTTACCTTTAACATGCTTGTCTATAATTTTCTTTCTGATCTCTTGAGACAGCTCTTTCCTTTGCTTCCTCTGGTCCATGTCGAGTGTGGTACACACCATATCACCAAACAACACAGTGATTACCTGGAGCCATATATATAGGCCCAATGGCTGATTACAAGGTTGTAGACACCTGTGATGCTAATTAGTGGACACACCTTGAATTAACATGTCCCTTTGGTCACATTATGTTCTGTGTTTTCTAGGGGTACCATCATTTTTGTCCATGCCTGTTTCATGAGTTTATTTTTTTACATAATTCTGTTGAAGCATGGTTGAAAAACAATGTCTGACTTTCATTGGTTAACATTTATAGAATTTTAATTTATTATTACTTTTGTCAGATTAAAGTTATTTCTGTGACCATTGTGACTTTTTCTTTCATTGACCAAAGGGTACCAACAATTTTGTCCACGTCTGTACATATAGCACAAATAATTGACTCTAGACTTGTAATAGTTTAATAAATACTTTATTGTTCAAGCACAGTTTATAGTCTTTTGTCGCCACCGTAATTCAGCGCATGCAGTTCAGGAAAAGGTAGAGCAACAGGTAGAATAAAGAATAAATAGGTGGAGGCAGCAATAGATGATTTACGCCTATTTATTCATATTAATGATTAATATTAACTCCAAATAATAATATTCCCTTTTACAAGAACTAAAAGAAATGTAAAATAAACTATACAATTTATGATATAACAGGCTATAATACACACCATAATTACTGTATAAAATAAAAAGAAGGGAGGATGATCTGTATCTGAAATGTATGATGCATGATTAAGACTTCATTCATTTATGATGGTACTGCCCCAAACTGAAGAGATATTCGGAGAATGTATTTTTTTTTATTACTAACCGATTTTTAAACTTAATATATTTTTATTCCTATAAGATGCACCTGCCCATAAGACGCACCTAGGTTTTAGAGGAGGAAAATATTTTTCATTAGACCTCAGATCAGACCAGTAATCAGACCCCCAATGTTAATCAGACCTCAGCTCAAACCCCCAATGTTTATAAGACTCCCAATCAGACCCCAATGTGAAAAAGACCCCCAATCAGTTGTCAAATCAGACCCCAATGTGAAAGACTCCCAGTCAGACCTCAGATCAGACCCAAATGTGAAAAAGACCCCCAATCAGATGTCAAATCAGACCCCAATGTGAATAAGAACCCCCATTTAGATCTCAGATTAGACCCCCATGTTAATCAGAGCGCACACAATTTTTTTTAATTTTTTTTTAACGAAATTACCTCTCCTGCTCGGGATGCTGCCGCCACTCCTGAAATCCAGCTCTCTTCCTGGTCTTCCTGCAGCACTGTGCTGTGGCCCAACATTGCAGTGTAAGGTCACCAAGCACGGCGACCTCCTCATGCTATGCACAACACAGCATGCGGCTGATGCAGACCAGGAATCGGTGAGTACAGAGCCTACATGGGAAGTGGTGAATTCACTGTTCCCCGGTCCTCCTGTGCTAATGAGTGCTTCCATAATCGAGCAGAATGCAGAACCATTCATTTCTATGGGTACGCAAAAAAAACTGAAGTAACTCCCTGTGCATTTTGTGTCCGTATGTCCTATTATTGTCCACATTACGGACAAGGATAGTACTGTTCTATTAGGGCCAGCTGTTCCGTTACTCAAAATACTGAATGCACACGGACGTCATCTGTATTTTTTGCGGATCCGTTTTTGTCATGAATTGGATGTCCTATCAGTCCCATTCTGCCTCTGCTTGAAAACCCCTGATTAATATGATATTTTTGCGAAAATCCATTCAGGTGATATGGGGGAAATGGAGTGCAGAGTTTTTCATGAAGGAAACCTCAAGGATATAAATCTTTATGGTAAAGAAAAAAAAAATTTTTTTTGGTCATATGACAGCTAAACTATAATTTAAAAATATACTTTCTCCCCCCCCATCCCCCCCTTCCTGCAGGCAGCTGGGGAGGGAAGCTGGATAGTGCCAAGCAGCAGGTGTGGACCCACTGTGTCAATTGAACAGATTTGGCTTGGGGCTACTCCCAAGGGTACTATGCATTGACTGGGGAAGAGAGAGTTGTGCGCTGGCCTTTAAGAGCTAAAAGAGTTAGCACATACACACCTACGGGCAGCAAGGACCAGTGCAGGCAACAAGCAGGCCGCAGCCTGCACAAGGAGCCTAGAAGCTATTCTGGTGGTCAGGCCCAGTATGAAGGAAAGGGAGAAGACTTGCAGATCCAGGCTGCCGAAAGAACAGAACGGGGGAATCAGTAACCCAAGCAGACAACATGCCCGAGTCAACAGAGTAACCGCCACTGTAAGAGATTAGAGAGGGTGGAGTGTATATTGTCACTTGAATTTGTTAATTGAGTTTACTCATGTAATTTGGATAACTGAAATGAAAAATAAATAATTTTTATAAAGTTAAGTAAGCCCTCAGTATCAGCTCAGTTTCTGAGGTTAGAACGGCTTAAGGACCTGTGATAACGTTATGATCACATGACCACAGGTCCTTCACCCAGTCAGCCATATAGTGGAGAGTTTGGAGGAAGAACAAGAAAATCTGTGCTTATGTTCTGCCAGGCTGAGAGGGGTGAGCAATTAAAATTGTAAAAGTGTTGCTACAAGTAATGGAGAGTTTGAAAGTTGGGGGAGTGATAGGAATGGTTACAATGCTGCCAGTGGGGAGACATGCAAAGACACAACGCTGTTGCCAGTGGGTGTACGAGAAGGAACAATGTTGCTGCCATTGGGAGGGGACGGGAGCAATGCTACTGCAAATGGGGTAGGGTGTGGGTGGGGTTACAGTGCTGCTGCCAGCGTTGCAGCACTGTGTATTTTGTGCTGTACTTTCTGATACACTGTGGTATTTTGTGCAGCACTGTATTTGTTTGGCACTGCTGGGGAAATATTTTGTGTTCCACTGTGGCATGTGGGCCTATTGGTGAGGGAACATCTGTCCTTGACCATATGATTAAGTGTTTCTATGTTCCACTTTTGTTTTTGCTTCTTTTATTCATGATGTGGTTTACACATTTAAGTGGTGATGGACACAACTTAAGGCATTGTCCACATTGCAGGTCTCCGTGATTTTTTTTTTTACGACCCACGGTCAGTAAAAAAAATATTGAAATGTGAACAGGCACATTTAAATCATTGGGTACGTGTGCTGTCCGTGAAAAATGCGGACAGCACACACCAGTAAAAAACAGAAATGTGGACGAAGCCTAAGTAAAGCAAAATCTGCAGCATGTGTTATGCGTCACTAATTTCCATGATATGGGGATGGTGGGGTTTCTATGCCAGGACTGTTTTTTTTTTTGTTTTTTTTTTAATACCAGTCTGACCCTGACATGACAAACTATACATAACTATAAAACTATGAAACTATAATATAGTATACATTAGTGGTGGACGATATGGCCTAAAATCTATATTGCAATATAATTTTAAGCATGTGCGATATGCGATATATATTGCGATATATTCTATATTTCGGGGGGTTAAACACTTTTTATTTAATAACTATTAGCCTCCTTAAGGGCTAGAACCCTTGTCCTATTCACCCTAATAGAGCTCTATTAGGGTGACTAGGACTTCACACTCTCCCTGCTGCCCTGTGCATAGTACACACAGCAGCAGGGAGCTGACTATGGCAGCCAGGGCTTAAGTAGATTTTTGATCAAGCAATCCCCCATCACCCCGGTATTATACATTTTACCTAAAGTGCACAAGACCCTTATAGACCCCCCTGGACGCCATATTGTGTCCTCAGTAGATTCCATTCTCAGTCCACTGGCCATGGTATTGGAAAAAGCCCTGACGCCACTTGTTAGAAATACAAAATCTTTTTTATTGGATACACCTCATTTTCTACGAATGACTAATGATTTAGGTCATATTCCTGAGGACAGCCTCCTTGTGACTATCAACGTTGTTAGTCTTTACACGTCGATTAGCCACAAGGAAGGGATTCAGGCAGTTTCTAAGATTTTGGAGACTAGTGAATATACTGCATCTTTTACGTGATTTTTTTTCTACATCTGTTGAGTATTGTTCTGATGGAAAATTATTTTCTATTTGGGGATAATTATTATCTCCAGAAGCGTGGGACCGCGATGGGGTCAAACGTGGCCCCGCCCTATGCAAACATATTTATGGCTGCATTTGAAGAAGCATATGTCTATACTAATGAATTATATAGTGAGAATATTTTGATTTGGAAAAGATTTATCGTTGATATTTTTTGCACATGGGCAGGGCCACATGAGACCCTGATGGCGTTTATGGATCATCTGAATGTAGCATGTGAGGGTCTACAGTTTACAATGACATGTGATAGAGATAAAGTCAGCTTTTTGGATACACTGGTCATAAAAAAACAGGATGGTCAATTATCCACTGACCTCTATAGGAAGGAAACGGATCGAAATAGTATTTTGCACTATTCAAGTGCACCCCCCCATCCTTAAAAAAATCTATACCTAAATCCCAATATCAGCAGGTGAGGCGGATTGTTACGGATCCGCTTTTACAGAACCAGAGGCTGGGGGAAATGACTACTAGATTTAAAGAAAGAGGATATCCCTCAAATGTATTATCTAATAGTGGTGCTGATCAATCAATTGTGAGAGTTAAACAAAAGAAAAAGGGATGATGCTAGGATAGCATTTGTTCATAAATTTCACCCTTTTAATACACAGATTGATAATATTGTAAGAAAACACTGGCATTTGTTAGGTAAGGCCTATCCAGAGGTCTTAGAATTTAAAAGTTTACCCCTGATCTGCAATAGGAAGAACCCCAGTTATAGGGACATGCTAGTCAAAGCGGATATAGGGGGCACTAAACATCGGTTGCGCCAAAGTGTATTATCGACACCACGTAGAGGTACGTTCCCCTGCCTGCATTGTCTCCAATGTTCACACATCATAAAGGGCCCTAAATTTTATCATCCACATACTGGGAATCAGTTTGAAGTAAAAGGTTTTTTTTACATGTGAGTCTTCAAATGTCATTTATCTGATTAAATGCCCTTGTGGTCTGTCTTGAGGCAGACAGGGAAACCAAGTCACTTTGAAAAGTGTAGACACTATTGCCCAGCTGAAATTTCAGGTTATAGAGCAGGTGACCAGACCACGGAGGGGGGGGGGGGGGGGGGGGGGGTGACATCAAAAAGATGTTGCTACGGAGGGAAGCCTTTTGGATCCATACATTGGACACATTGCACCCTAGAGGCCTCAATAGGGAATATGAGGTCATGCATTTATAAAGGAACAATTTTGTTACGCATTTACAATACATTATTTATTTTTCAGACATTGAATATCTGAACATTGTACAAGAGAATTATCTACAAATGTAAGACGAAATATCTATCTAGGTGCTCTTTAACTTTTTTTTTGGCTTGTTCATTATCAAATTGATTGCACCTTTATTTTTGTGGCCATTCCCCTTATGGGATGGACCTTAGCCCTTGTGGGTGGTGACTGTAGAGTATATATAGTTTGTTAAGATTGTATTTGGATATACCTGTTGACGAAGGCACATCGCCGAAACGCGTCCTGGTCATAGGACTATTTTCATTTATGGAATAAAAGATATCTGATTTGCATCAAGACACGACTGCTGGGTCTCTTCTTCATAGGGCTTGAGTAGCGTCCCGGCTGCCATGGTAACCGGTCGGAGCCCCGCAGTGCCATGGTAACCGATCAGTGATTACACTGCTGGGGCTCCGATCAGAAGCTGCCACCTTGGGGCCACTGCCACCAATGATTTAATCGTGTGGAGGGGGGGCCCGCAATTAACATAATACTTAAAAGAGGGGGAGTAGAAGGGAGGGCTGTGGCCACTGCGCCAATGAATATAGTTAAAGGGGTTGTCCAAGTTATATTTATTGATGACCTATCCCCAGGATAGGTCATCAATATCAGATCGGAGGGGGTCCGACACCCGACACCCCCTCCGATCAGCTGTTTGAAGAGGAGACTAGCACGGTATCAGCGCTGCCTCCTCTTCACTGTTTACCTTCTAGCCGTTGCATCTGCAGTGGTGAGCAGATGTCATTACACCCAAGCCTTCCTATTGAAATGAATGGGACGGCTTGGGTGTAATTACACCTGCTCACCACTGCAGATGCAACGGCTAGAAGGTAAACAGTGAAGAGGAGGCAGCGCTGACACCGTGCGAGTCTCCTCTTCAAACAGCTGATCGGAGGGGGTGCCGGGTGTCGGACCCCAGCCGACCTGATATTGATGACCTATCCTGGGGATAGGTCATCAATAAATATAACTTGGACAACACCTTTAATATGGAATAAATTGAAATGATATATTGAATATACGCCTATAAGTACAATAGAGCAAATAACATAGGGATAGGCGCTAAAACAAAATAATAATGTCTTTATTAATTGTCTGATTTAAGAAATAAGGGGTATCAACCGTCAGTATAATGTGCAAAACTGACTTTAACAATTGTGAAAACACTGATATATACCAAATAGCACCACCATCTGGATTGCCAGTGTAATCTCACAAGCTACTAGCATAAGGGGCTCATTCAACCACAGGGTTCAAGATGTGTATCCCAGGGTGAAAGGTATCAAGGGGATGTATTGGTATAGGAATTTCACCAAACACCACTCCAAAACAGTGAGAGCCAGCGCGCAGACTCTCACTGCACTAATAATCACAGGTGCTGGACTATGGCAGAGCAATAACAATCACTCCAGGTGGATTAAAGGAGCAATGGTTGCCCTGACATGTCCCTTATTGGCAACAGCTCAACGCTGCGTTTCCATGCATTGGGGATGCATTTCATCAGGAGCTATGTGCACCAGGTTAATACTAGAGCCCAGAGCCTCAGTGTTGTTTTAATGACCGAGGTAATGGACAAACAAACAGTCAGTGATAGAGATCCCTGCCTAGCACCGTTTTCCTCTAGTGTGAGGTACGGAGCTTTACAAACAGTCACTATCCTGCCTGAGCTAGCAACCTCTAGGCTGAGGTGCTGCGTGCTAGTGTGCATGTAATCCGGCACTGTGATGGCCGCAAAGCGGCCCACAGAACGCCGAGCTTTACAGGGTGAAGCCCCGCCCTGTTAGACACGCCTCCGTCAATCAGCCAATCCGGCCAGGAGGCACGGCACAAGGCAAACCAAAGGCTGAGGGGAGGAGGAACACGGTGAGTCACAGGGAAAGCGCAGCAAGCGCCACATAAACAAAACAAGGAATTTACAAAGCGGCTTTATATATTTATCGCAGCATGGACATCTTTATTGTAATTATACAGTAAAGGAGAGTCACTCCAAGAGAAGTGTGTAAAAACGGACAGACACATAGATTCATGTGTGTAGCCACTTGTATCAATGATCACACACATGAATCCACTTCTCATAGTGCATTGTACAGTAACACAAAGAAATCAGCCTGGTCACTAGATGAACGGGACGTATGAGATCGCATCATTGAGGCCGGATGGTTTGATGGTATTCAGAGAAAAAATCCATCTCGCCTCTTTTTGCAACAATATGCGATCATAGTCACCGCCCCTTGGTGACGGCTTCACAGAGTCGATCACTTGAAATTTGACCGATGATGTATCCCCCCTGTGAAGGTCAAGAACATGACGAGCAATTGGCGTATCTTTGAGATTGGTAATATCCAAAATATGCTCCCCAATCCGTCTTCTTAGCTCTCTGATGGTTTTACCCACATATTTGATGCTGCATACACATGTCATTAAATACACAACACCAACTGACTTGCAATTGTGGAAAGACTTAATGAAGAACGTTTTATCCGCAGTGCTGTTAGTGAAGCTTTTGGATTTTTTAATGAACCCACAAAATTTACAGGATCCACAAGGAAACGTACCTGTAAGTGGGTTTCGCAGCCATGACTGCGGACGGGGGCTGATGTACAGACTATGTGTCAACATGTCACGTAAATTATTGTTGCGGCGATAAGTGACTGAAGGGTTGGCTGAAATCATCCCACCAATATCCGGATCGGATTTCAAAATGTCCCAGTGCTCGTTAAGGACATGGCGCACCTCGTCATGGGCGCCGTCAAAAGTCCCAATGATCCTCACAATATTCTCACTATTGTCCCTCTTTTTCGGAGACAACAACCGATCCCTGTTAGTACTCATTGAGTGCTGGTAAGCCTGCTTTAGACACTGCTGAGGATAACCACGACACTGAAACCTCTGCTGGAGATCTTTAGCAGCCACCCTAAAATCACTGAGATGAGAACAATTCCTCCTAACCCTCAAATATTGGCCCTTAGGGATTCCTCTCCTAAGGGCTACAGGGTGCGCACTGTCCCATTTCAAAAGGTTATTGGTAGCTGTGGGCTTTCTGAAAACGTTGGTACTAATATGCCCATCAGCAGACAATGAAATGGACAGATCCAGGAAGGAAATGTTCTTCAAATCCATTTCTGAGGTGAAAAAAAGTCCCACGGTGTTATTGTTGAGGACCGCAACAAATTCACGGAACAATTCACTATCGCCCCCCCACAGGATCAGCACATCGTCGATGTACCTGATCCAGAGGGGGACAACATCCGTGAATCGCTCCATATCTTCACAAAACACTACCTCCCTCTCCCACCAGCCCAGGTAGAGGTTCGCAAAAGTCGGGGCACAGGGACTGCCCATTGCGACCCCCCTGAGCTGGTGGAAGATAGAGCCATCAAACAAAAATACATTGTGTGTGAGTATGAAACTCAACAATTCCATTACAAAGGCATTATGGGCCCTGTATTGTTCACCCCTCTGCTGAAGGAATGTTAGGATCGCTCCACAGCCCAATCCATGAGGGATTGAGCTGTAGAGCGCCTCCACATCCAAACTGGCCAGATAGGTACCACTGTCACATTGGACACCATCCAAGCGTCCCAGCACATCCATAGTATCCCTTACATGTGAGGGCAAGCTGTTAACAAATGGACGCAGGATGGTGTCAACATAAGTACTGATATTGGCTGTCAAACAATTGTTTCCAGACACTATCGGCCTCCCCTTTAGAGGTTCATACCCCTTGTGAACTTTGGGGAGACAATAAAAGGCCGCAGTGACTGGGTGTGAAGGTAACAAAAAGGCCAATTCAGTCTTGTCAATGAGTTTCTTCTCAAGGGCTTGGTTCAAAATACAGGACAATTCCACCTTATAAGTTGGCGTGGGATCAGACGGAAGTAGTTCATATGTAAGCTTGTCCCTGAGCACGCTCATACACATATTACGATATTGTTCGTGCCCAAGGACAACAATATTTCCGCCTTTGTCTGATGATTTAATCACCACTTCTTTGTCCTGTTGCAATAACCACAAGGCCCCTCTTTCTTGGTCATTCAAATTGTCACTGTTAAGTCCATGCATGTCAATCTGACTCAACTTATTAGACACTATGGACACAAAAGTATCAATTGGGGTGCAATCACCAATAGGTGGCATTTTTGTTGAGGGTAATCTAAGCTTGGTGAACGGACCATCACCTGGATCCCTTTGTCCCTCAGCAAGAAGATCTGATAAGATTTGGACATCTGGCAAGTCTGATATATCAATTCCTAGCTCTTCGCATTTCCTGCGGTCATTATTGACAAAAAAATTTCGCCACTTGAGCTTACGCGCAAATAAATTCAGGTCTTTGACCCACCCAAAACAATTAAACCTGCGCATCGGGACAAATGAAAGGCCCTTTTGTAGAACATGGGTCTCCATGGTAGTTAGAGTCCGTGAAGACAAGTTAATAACTTGTAACTCGTCCTTCACTGATCTAGATGGAAACAGGGATGTAGTTTGGGACGTACAGGGGGATGTCAATGTTTGTTCCTCAGTAAGTATTGGGAAATCAGCGGGGTATCGTCTAAAAAACCCCCCCTACCGTATTGACCTCTACCTCCTCGTCCTCTTCTACTACCCCGACCTCTATTCCTACCACCATACGGTCTTCTAGCAGACTGGGACCTTGTTCGCTTATCACCAGTAGCGTCTGAATCTATTTCACCCTCTGAGGAAGAGACTTCGGTATCTAACTCAAGAGCATCCGAATGTTTGATGCTATAATCAAAGATTTTGCCCTCTTTAAAGTCTCTGATATCTCTATTGAAAAGGGAGTGTTTCTTTTCTTTTAACTGGGCAGTGTATTTTTCCACAGAAATTTGGAGGAGTGACTCCTTTTTATTAAAATCAGTGTGACTATTGAATTTTTTTGTTGCCTCAATAGCTTCCTTCAGGTCACTTTCCAGAGATGTCACAACACTCTTTTCCTCCTCCAATAGGAGTTTCATCAATCTCAGAGAAGAATCTACGGACTCCTTCTCCGACTTTTTCAGGAAGTCCGCAGATCTCAATCGGACTGATGGTGTGATAGGATTCCTCAGGCCACGTGGGACAATTTTATTCCCAATATACGTTTCCAAAGACTGCACCTCCCACCAAGATCTAACAAAATTTTTGTAGATCTTAGTGACTTGTTTGAAAGCAGAAGAGATGGTAATTGTCTGAGAGGCAAAAGATATGTCTCGCTCAGAAAACACCTCACTAGGATCTCCCATCCACTGTGCGGTGTCAATGCCGCTAGATAAAAAGCCTGCCATTCCTTGTATAATAATTAAATGGAATAAATTGAAATGATATATTGAATATACGCCTATAAGTACAATAGAGCAAATAACATAGGGATAGGCGCTAAAACAAAATAATAATGTCTTTATTAATTGTCTGATTTAAGAAATAAGGGGTATCAACCGTCAGTATAATGTGCAAAACTGACTTTAACAATTGTGAAAACACTGATATATACCAAATAGCACCACCATCTGGATTGCCAGTGTAATCTCACAAGCTACTAGCATAAGGGGCTCATTCAACCACAGGGTTCAAGATGTGTATCCCAGGGTGAAAGGTATCAAGGGGATGTATTGGTATAGGAATTTCACCAAACACCACTCCAAAACAGTGAGAGCCAGCGCGCAGACTCTCACTGCACTAATAATCACAGGTGCTGGACTATGGCAGAGCAATAACAATCACTCCAGGTGGATTAAAGGAGCAATGGTTGCCCTGACATGTCCCTTATTTGCAACAGCTCAACGCTGCGTTTCCATGCATTGGGGATGCATTTCATCAGGAGCTATGTGCACCAGGTTAATACTAGAGCCCAGAGCCTCAGTGTTGTTTTAATGACCGAGGTAATGGACAAACAAACAGTCAGTGATAGAGATCCCTGCCTAGCACCGTTTTCCTCTAGTGTGAGGTACGGAGCTTTACAAACAGTCACTATCCTGCCTGGGCAAGCAACCTCTAGGCCAGTGTTTCCCAACCAGTGTGCCTCCAGCTGTTACAAAACTACAACTCCCAGCATGCCCGCAAAGCCAAAGGCTGTCTGGGCATGCTGGGAGTTGTAGTTTTGCAACAGCTGGAGGCACGCTGGTTGGGAAACACTGCTCTAGGCTGAGGTGCTGCGTGCTAGTGTGCATGTAATCCGGCACTGTGATGGCCGCAAAGCGGCCCACAGAACACCGAGCTTTACAGGGTGAAGCCCCGCCCTGTTAGACACGCCTCCGTCAATCAGCCAATCCGGCCAGGAGGCACGGCACAAGGCAAACCAAAGGCTGAGGGGAGGAGGAACACGGTGAGTCACAGGGAAAGCGCAGCAAGCGCCACATAAACAAAACAAGGAATTTACAAAGCGGCTTTATATATTTATCGCAGCATGGACATCTTTATTGTAATTATACAGTAAAGGAGAGTCACTCCAAGAGAAGTGTGTAAAAAACGGACAGACACATAGATTCATGTGTGTAGCCACTTGTATCAATGATCACACACATGAATCCACTTCTCATAGTGCATTGTACAGTAACACAAAGAAATCAGCCTGGTCACTAGATGAACGGGACGTATGAGATCGCATCATTGAGGCCGGATGGTTTGATGGTATTCAGAGAAAAAATCCATCTCGCCTCTTTTTGCAACAATATGCGATCATAGTCACCGCCCCTTGGTGACGGCTTCACAGAGTCGATCACTTGAAATTTGACCGATGATGTATCCCCCCTGTGAAGGTCAAGAACATGACGAGCAATTGGCGTATCTTTGAGATTGGTAATATCCAAAATATGCTCCCCAATCCGTCTTCTTAGCTCTCTGATGGTTTTACCCACATATTTGATGCTGCATACACATGTCATTAAATACACAACACCAACTGACTTGCAATTGTGGAAAGACTTAATGAAGAACGTTTTATCCGCAGTGCTGTTAGTGAAGCTTTTGGATTTTTTAATGAACCCACAAAATTTACAGGATCCACAAGGAAACGTACCTGTAAGTGGGTTTCGCAGCCATGACTGCGGACGGGGGCTGATGTACAGACTATGTGTCAACATGTCACGTAAATTATTGTTGCGGCGATAAGTGACTGAAGGGTTGGCTGAAATCATCCCACCAATATCCGGATCGGATTTCAAAATGTCCCAGTGCTCGTTAAGGACATGGCGCACCTCGTCATGGGCGCCGTCAAAAGTCCCAATGATCCTCACAATATTCTCACTATTGTCCCTCTTTTTCGGAGACAACAACCGATCCCTGTTAGTACTCATTGAGTGCTGGTAAGCCTGCTTTAGACACTGCTGAGGATAACCACGACACTGAAACCTCTGCTGGAGATCTTTAGCAGCCACCCTAAAATCACTGAGATGAGAACAATTCCTCCTAACCCTCAAATATTGGCCCTTAGGGATTCCTCTCCTAAGGGCTACAGGGTGCGCACTGTCCCATTTCAAAAGGTTATTGGTAGCTGTGGGCTTTCTGAAAACGTTGGTACTAATATGCCCATCAGCAGACAATGAAATGGACAGATCCAGGAAGGAAATGTTCTTCAAATCCATTTCTGAGGTGAAAAAAAGTCCCACTGTGTTATTGTTGAGGACCGCAACAAATTCACGGAACAATTCACTATCGCCCCCCCACAGGATCAGCACATCGTCGATGTACCTGATCCAGAGGGGGACAACATCCGTGAATCGCTCCATATCTTCACAAAACACTACCTCCCTCTCCCACCAGCCCAGGTAGAGGTTCGCAAAAGTCGGGGCACAGGGACTGCCCATTGCGACCCCCCTGAGCTGGTGGAAGATAGAGCCATCAAACAAAAATACATTGTGTGTGAGTATGAAACTCAACAATTCCATTACAAAGGCATTATGGGCCCTGTATTGTTCACCCCTCTGCTGAAGGAATGTTAGGATCGCTCCACAGCCCAATCCATGAGGGATTGAGCTGTAGAGCGCCTCCACATCCAAACTGGCCAGATAGGTACATCGGTCAAATTTCAAGTGATCGACTCTGTGAAGCCGTCACCAAGGGGCGGTGACTATGATCGCATATTGTTGCAAAAAGAGGCGAGATGGATTTTTTCTCTGAATACCATCAAACCATCCGGCCTCAATGATGCGATCTCATACGTCCCGTTCATCTAGTGACCAGGCTGATTTCTTTGTGTTACTGTACAATGCACTATGAGAAGTGGATTCATGTGTGTGATCATTGATACAAGTGGCTACACACATGAATCTATGTGTCTGTCCGTTTTTACACACTTCTCTTGGAGTGACTCTCCTTTACTGTATAATTACAATAAAGATGTCCATGCTGCGATAAATATATAAAGCCGCTTTGTAAATTCCTTGTTTTGTTTATGTGGCGCTTGCTGCGCTTTCCCTGTGACTCACCGTGTTCCTCCTCCCCTCAGCCTTTGGTTTGCCTTGTGCCGTGCCTCCTGGCCGGATTGGCTGATTGACGGAGGCGTGTCTAACAGGGCGGGGCTTCACCCTGTAAAGCTCGGCGTTCTGTGGGCCGCTTTGCGGCCATCACAGTGCCGGATTACATGCACACTAGCACGCAGCACCTCAGCCTAGAGGTTGCTAGCTCAGGCAGGATAGTGACTGTTTGTAAAGCTCCGTACCTCACACTAGAGGAAAACGGTGCTAGGCAGGGATCTCTATCACTGACTGTTTGTTTGTCCATTACCTCGGTCATTAAAACAACACTGAGGCTCTGGGCTCTAGTATTAACCTGGTGCACATAGCTCCTGATGAAATGCATCCCCAATGCATGGAAACGCAGCGTTGAGCTGTTGCCAATAAGGGACATGTCAGGGCAACCATTGCTCCTTCAATCCACCTGGAGTGATTGTTATTGCTCTGCCATAGTCCAGCACCTGTGATTATTAGTGCAGTGAGAGTCTGCGCGCTGGCTCTCACTGTTTTGGAGTGGTGTTTGGTGAAATTCCTATACCAATACATCCCCTTGATACCTTTCACCCTGGGATACACATCTTGAACCCTGTGGTTGAATGAGCCCCTTATGCTAGTAGCTTGTGAGATTACACTGGCAATCCAGATGGTGGTGCTATTTGGTATATATCAGTGTTTTCACAATTGTTAAAGTCAGTTTTGCACATTATACTGACGGTTGATACCCCTTATTTCTTAAATCAGACAATTAATAAAGACATTATTATTTTGTTTTAGCGCCTATCCCTATGTTATTTGCTCAACACCTTTAATATGCCTGAATACAAACTTAGCCTGCATGTGCCGGCCATATACCATACTTAGCCTCTATTACTGCGCGCCGTGATTGTGGCGGATCATGGCGCGCAGTAATAGAGGCCAGGTATGGGATATGGTCGGCAAATGCAGGCTACGTTTGTATTCAGGCATAGTAACTATATTTATTAGTGGCGCAGTGGCCACAGCCCCTCCCCTCCTCCTCCTACTCTGTTCTCATTGGTGGCAGAGTGGCCACAGTCCCTCCCCTCCTCCTCCTAGTCTGTTCTCATTGGTGGTCAGCGGCAGCCGCACACAGTGGGGAGGGAGGGACTCCCTCCTTCTCCAATGTGCCGGCTCAGGAGAACATGGTGCGCGCCGAGAGCGGCGCATGCCATGTTCTACGGCAATATAAATGAAATCTCTATCGTTGGCCAAATTTATATTGTTTATATGGCATATCGTCTATATTGCCCACCCCTAGTATACATTTGAACCTAAATATACTAGGATATTATTTATCAGGAGTCAAGGCACAGATAAAATAATCATCCTGTAGACAACAAATCTGAGCATTTATATATCACTGAAAGCATTGATACCCGGAGAAAATAAATAATATTATCACTGAGGGTTGCACACTGGTACAAACAAATATCCAGATATTAAACAGAGGACATGATAATCCAACACAATAATAGTCTTTTCTGACTTACAGTTTGATGAATTCAGGTAGAAAGAAGGAAAGCAGGTTAGCAGTGAGGTCAGGATTAAAAAGGACAAAGCACCCCTATTTTATCCCTGAAACTACCCCTGCCTAAATGGCGGAGCACCCGCCACAAAAGGGTCGACCCCACTTATCGTGGCTAAACCCTCACTATCACCTGATAAAGCCCTGAAAATGAGAAAAATTTTGTTCTTGGATGTAGATCTATCCCAAAACTGTCCCGACGCGTTTCCCCAATATATAGATATTCTGGTTCATCAGCGGACGATTTTATAATGTATAGAGATAAATAATGAGGTGGCCTCCAGAAAGCAAAAAATGAGCATAACACCTCACAATGGATGGTTGGAATCTTGACACGGAGTTAAGCAAGCAACAGACAATCTAATTGGTATAGCACAACTGTTCCTCAACACACTCCAATGGTGAAAACAAGGATAGGGACTATTTGGATTCTATTTGCCTTGTTGATAAATAGTGCTAAGTTAATTTAACTGCCGCTAAATTGTATATTAAATGTTGATTATCATTGGTGGCTCAGTGTGCCCTCCCCCATATCCCCAGTATTAAAAACAATGGTGGCGCAATGCACCCCCCGCCCTCTCCCCAGTATTGAAATCATTGGTAGCAGTGGCCATAGAGTTCCCTCACCTCCTCTCATTGTTGGCAGTGGCAGCTTCTGATCGGAGCCCCAGCAGTGTAATTGCGGGGCTCCGATCGGTTACCATGGCAGCCAGGACGCTACTGAAGCCCTTGCTTCCATGGTAATCTCCCTGCTGCTGTGTGTACTATGCACAGGGCAGCAGGGAGAGTGTAAGATCCTATTCACCCTATTAGAGCTCTATTAGGGTGAATAGACAAGGGATTAAAAAAAAAAAAACACGTTCGATCCCCTAAGGGGGAAATAGTTATTAAATAAACACACACCAAAATATTAAGTATAAATGACCCCCCTTTACCAATTTTACATATAAAATATATAAACAATAAAATATTACATATCGCAACGGCCGAAAAGTCCAAACTATTGAAATATAAAAAAATATCTCCTATGCGGTGAACCCCGTAAAAGAAAAATAAATAAAAACTGCGCGAGTCGCCATTTTTTTTTAGTCACCTTGTCCCCCCCAAAAAATAGGATAGGACTGTTCAATTATGGGCCGGACGTTCCATTTTTTTTCACGTGGTATCGAATGGTATCGAGTATCGCAATACTTTTTTATGGTATCGAAACCGAATCCAAATTTTGGTATCGACACAACCCTACTTCAAAATACTAAAAACACATACAAGGCCGTCCACAACCTGTCCCCTCCCTACATCTCTGAGCTACTTTCCCGATACATCCCCACATGCAATCTCCGATCCTCACAAGACCTCCTTCTCTCCTCTCTTCTTATCACCTCTTCCCACAATCGCCTCCAAGATTTCTCCGTGCATCCCCCACACTCTGGAACTCACTACCCCAACATATCAGACTCTCACCTACCGTGGAATCCTTCAAAAGAAACCTGAAAACCCACCTCTTCAGACAAGCCTACAACCAGTGACCCTGCTGCCTCTATACCGCCATGACCAACTTCACCCTCTCCTACTGTGTCCTTCTCCCATACCATGTAGATTGTAAGCCCTCACGGGCAGGGCCCTCTCTCCTTCTGTACCAGTCTGTAACTCATCTTGTTTATGATTAGTACAATTGTCTGTATTATGTATGTATACCCCTTATCATATGTACAGCGCCATGGAATGAATGGCGCTTTAATAATAAATAATTGTGTACAAGTCTCTCCATATGTGATATTTATGTCTTTCAACTATATTATCAATAATAAAAATAATATCAATATTTCCACACTATACCTATTTTTATCTTATATATGTAATATATATATATATATATATATATACACACACACATTTCTTACATGCTGACCATCAGCATTCGAACACTGCCACTTTTTCCTCTCTTTTGGGGGGAAAAAGTGTGTCTTATAGTCTGAAAAATATGGTACTTATCCTGTACAATAAACACTGTGACGGAAAAAATGTAAATATAGTCAACTCGGTTTTTTTGCCGCTTCACCTCCGCCTAAAAATTGAATAAACTGTTATCAAAAAGAGTATGGCAATGAGAAGAAAATATTTTCCAAAGCTCTTATTTTTGTCAGTATTAAGGAAAAAGTATATAAATTGGTATTACTGTAATTGTTCTGACCTGGAGAATGAAGCTTACATGTCAGTGTTACTGCATAGGAAACGACCTAAAAACAAAACCAAGAAAACTGTGGTGGAACTGTGTTTTTCCAGCCTCCCACTACATTGTATGCAATATTAATCCCTTGGTGACCTCCGCTGTATACGTACTAAAGGTTTTTTCGTTTTTCATTTTAATTCCCAGTCTTCATGGAGCCATAACTTTTTTTTATTTTTCCATTCACATATCTATAGGAGGGCTTGCTTTTTGCGGGACAAGTTGTACTTTCTAATGCCACCATTTAATATGGCATATGATGTAGTGGGAAGCGGTAACAAAATTGCTAATGGGGTGGAATAAAAAAAATTAAAAAAACATTTCTCCACAGTTTTATGGGTTTTGTCCCTACAGCATTCCCTTTACAGCAAAACTGACCTGTGCCCTTTATTCTCTGGGTCAGTACAATTACGATACCACATATGTGTAGGTTTTTTTAAATCTAAATACTAAAAAAATAAATTAAAACTTTGAAAAAAAATATTTTTGGGAGATGATCTGTAGTTTTTATTGATACTATTTTTGAGTGTTTGACTTTTTGGCCACATTTTATTAACATTTTTAGGTAAGAACCAATGAGAAAATGGCGAATCGGCCATTTTGATACTTTTTTCCGTTACACCATTCGCTGTAATATTGGAAGAATATTTTAATATCACGGGCGTTTTCGGGCGCGGTGATCAAGATATTTATTTTTTATTATGTATTTTTTTTTTTATTCTAAGGAAAGGGGGGGGGGGCGCAATTTACATTTTTTATATATTTTTTTTTAACATTTTTCGCAGCCCAAGAGGCTACATTGTTCACTACTTAGATTTTTATAGAATATTACTACACTCCAATAGGGAGTATAGTAATACATGGATTGCTGATCTCCTAAATTGGCCTGCAGACCAACATAGGTACTGCACCTCTAATACGCTGGGTCTCTTTCAGAGAGACCCAGCCTATTAGAATTAATGACCGGCATCCCCGATCGCCTTTTTTTTACCCTTTAGATGCCATGTTCACACTTTAACGGCATCTAAAATGAGGTAATGTCTGTGATCAGCATTACTGCCAGTTGCCGAAATTAGTCGTGGGCTACTGCTATTTGAAACAGCAGAGACACGCCGACTATGACGTCTGCTGCATGCGCGAGCAGGCACCATGTTTAAAGGTGTCGTACATGTAGGCTGATCGCATATATTTAACTCCGATGCCATGGTCACTGTTGTGTGAATTTTACTGTTAAAGATGTGTGAATTTTATTCTATGTTCTTGTATATCTAGGACTGTAATGAGTTAAACTTTTTCTTCTCCAAGTGCCTCCCTCCCACCTCTCTCTTTGTCTCAAGCAGGAGAGGAAAGGGGGGGGGGGGGCAAAGTGCTGCGGGCAGTGTCTGATTTCTCACCTTTCTGCAGGTGTCCCATGGAGTGTGGTGGAATGTGTAAACCAATCATATGACTTGATGATATATGTTGTTCACTGCCTATAGAGAAGCACCTCTTTGAAGTGTCACATATGACGTGTGCAGTAGTAGTGTTAGACCTCCACCATTACAAAATGGAGAACCTTAGATGTTTACAATTAGCTTAACATTCCAAGGTGGTACCCACTGCGCAGATGTTGAGTGTTATCTCTGTTTCTCTTATCTCTTTTTCCCTTTGACCAATGAAACAATGGTTTGTGTCTCAGTGAGGACTGCCCTCTTCTGAAGATATATATATGTCTACCTCATGTAATAAAGTTAGAGAGTGAGATTGCTTTGACCAACTTCTGTGTCAGTGTTCAGTCTTTCTACCACGCGTGGATATTAACCCCCTGAGGGTACATTGATTCGGAACACCAGAGTGTATCTTAAATGCCCTAATTAAGTGTGGCTTTAACAAGTGGCGCCCGAACAGGGACTCTGAGCTTAAGTAGCTTCCAAAAGCCGACAAGACGGGCCCTGAGCTTGACGAACGGTAGAGGGGAGAGGACTGCAGCCTCAAAGAAAGGTGAGAAAACTTTTATCTTATCTGCCTTTCTGCTATTTACTTCGTCATGCTCAGATAGCTCAGTCTGCTGTGGGGTGGTACTGATGTAAGTATAGTAGTCGGCTGTAATGCTGAAAGCTTAGAGTCTATTGAACCAATAGTCTGAAATCATAGATCACTCTGGTGTGTATATGTTTTGTGTGTGTCTGTGATTTATGTAAGGAGTGAGTGAAGCACAGACGGTAAAACCACAGACAAAGGGAGGGGACAATAACCTCCTGGTTTGGAAGGGGGCGCTGTAGCGCCGAAGGTGTGGGACAAAGGAACTCCGGCTGACCTGAACAGGAAGACGGTAGATCCACATGACTCATTGATCAAAGGGAAGACTGCGGAGACTACCTGACCCCAGGAAGACGCGACGGAGCCCGCCTGACCCTCTAGGGGGAAGACGTGCGGGGAGTCCCAGCTGACTAGTCAGACGTGATAGTCAGATTTGAGCAAACCAGTGGGGAGGGTGAATCCTTTGTCTGCGGAGGAAAGGGTTAAAGGTGCTGATCACTCCTCTGTTTCGGGTGTGTGTCAGTTTGAAATACTGTTGTAAAGATGGGCCAATCCCACTCACATGGAGGAGGAGAATATACTGCTCCTCAGATTGTAGCGAGAGAAGAAGGAAGTCAACATGTGAAAAGTTATAAGAAGTTAATGAAGATTGCAGGATGTGATATTAATGGAGAATTGAATGTTGAAATATTGAAACGGCTGATACAGCGATGTCGGGGAAAGTTGAATGATGAAGGATTATTAGGTGCAGCACAGGCATGGCACCGAGCGGCAAGTCGATTTATGGCAACTGGAGGGACAGAAAGATGGGATGAAAAAACAAAGATGTATATGTATGCTGTGGGACCAGATGAACCACCACCATATCATGGTGCTCACAGACAAAGGAACTCACAGCCCCTGTTGAAAAGTGCCCTCCCCCAACAGAGACCTGAGGGGTGGGTTTGTACTGGCTGCAGGCAGAAAAATCCAGATGCACATAACACTTGCCTGGCATGTGGAGCCCCCATGCTTCGTAACGCCTCCTCTCTGATAGCAGTAGCTGCAAACCACTCAGCCCCCCCCTTGTGGCTGCAGATAATGTACCGCCTCTCATCTCCCTTGGGGAAACAAAGGAGACAACTCAGCCCATGACCCCCCTGCCAGCGTCAATATATCCAGTCATAAATGCTGACGGCACCTACTACGTACCAAACAGGGGAGTGTCACAAAGGGAAATCAGTGGTGTGAATCATGATGGGGGCAGGAGAGGGGAGTGAAAAGAACAGGAGCTGCAAAATCGAACAGAACGGAGGATCAGAAAACAGACGATGAGGACAAAGGAGAGTACAGGTGTACCAGAAGATGTAGCAGAAGAGGAACCACCTGAGTTGGATGATATGTCCAGAGTAGAGAAAGGGAAGGAACTGGATCTGATGGTAGCCAAACTGTCTGACCAAATAGACATCCTAACACGACAAGCCCAGACCTCAACAGCCAGGTCCAGTGAGGAGTATAAAACAGGAGGAAGATATGTTACGTTTAGCCCCACCCAAGCCACAAACTTAGTGAACTGACTCCCGGATCCAGAACTGCACCCTATGCCTTTCTACAGAGCAAAAGAGCAGATAAGGAAGACGCATTCAGCTGCATGGAGGGACTTGTCTGGGCTGGTACAAATCAAAGCATGGGACTCCTTCAGGCCCACCATGCAGCGAGAATTGAATCTCCCACCGTATGCATCAGAAGAACATTTAAAGACATATGAGTCAGGGGAGGAGTTTAGTCAGAAATTGGAAGAATGGGCAAGGGGGAGATTAGCTGATCAAGCTACTCAGATACAAGATATGAAGCAGGATAAAAGTGAATCCGTAGCAAAATTTGCTAACAGGATGGAACAGATGTTCCGGGATCTAGGATTCAATCGCAATGATACAGTGCAAGTAAGAATGTTATCCAGTGCCTTTGTGGATGGGCTAAAAATACCTATCCAAAAAGCCTTAAAAATTGCCCGCCCTGAGTATCGGACGGTTGACCTGGAAACACTTGTAGTAATAGCAAAAAGCATTGAGGCGGCCCCTCGAACTCATCCTGTCATGGTTAGCAGGGTAGGGCCCAGGAGAGCAGAAGACAGATTTCAGGATCCAGCCTGGAGAGCCCGTATCACCTGCTATGGATGTGGACAACAGGGACATTTCAAACGGGAATGCCACCATCGGCCAAGGGAGGGGCAGAGGAGACCTTCCCAATTTCCTTGGGCACCGGCACAAACTGCCCAGGCAGTTCAACAAATGGGGGCACCCCCAAATCAACCATAGGACGGGGGCAAGCCAGATCCACAAGTCGTAGAGGCCATTAATACTATGGCTTTGTGTCCTCCCCAGTGTGGCCCTACACCAACTGTGCAGCTGCAGGTGGGGGGGAACCCACACACCTTTCTTGTGGATACTGGTGCAGCCAGAAGTGTGCTCTGACTTGAAGAGATCTATGACCCGTCCTTTCTGGACAATATTACTGTACAATGTATTGGCATTGATGGAGAGGCAAGAACATCTGTGCTGACTAAACCATTGCCTGTGTCCTCAGGTTTAGTCCTTTCTGCCACGGTCCTATCACATTTTGTAGTGTCTACTACCTGCCCTCTCAACCTCTTGGGGGCAGACCTACTCCAGAAAATGCAAGCAAACATCCAGTTCCATGAAGACGGAACAATTACACTTTCTTCCCTCCTACAACCAGAAGAGACAGTTATGCTTGCTGCCCTACAAATAATACAGGATGAGATATCTGGAACAGCTATCCCATCAGATGTAATGAAGCTGATACCTCCCCATTTATGGTCCTCAGGGCCACAAGATATTGGAAGACTAAAGGTCCAGCCAGTAGTAGTCACGCTCAAGCCAGGTGCCATCCTACCACGCAAACCCCAATATCCATTGTCAGTGGCACAAATAGATGCGGTGACTAAGCAAATCTTGGCATTCCAGGAAAAGGGAGCATTAATTAAAACAACCTCTCTGTGTAACACGCCCCTTTTCCCAGTTAAAAAGAAGGGGGAAAAAGGACAGCCACTTATTGTATGGTACAAGATCTACGGGCTGTCAATGTAGTTACAGTCCTGGAAACACCAGTGGTATCAAACCCATATACCCTTTTGTCATGTGTGCCTCCAGAAGCCACCCATTTTACTGTCATTGATTTGGCAAATGCCTTCTTCTCTGTGCCACTTCATCCAGACAGTCAATATCTGTTTGCTTTCACACATGCTGGATGCCAATATACCTGGACGGTCATGCCACAAGGAGCACAGAACAGTCCTTCTCAGTTCAGTAAAGCCATGTCTTCCATACTGGATGAATGGAGAATGGAGCATGATACAGTGACACTCCTGCAATATGTGGATGATTTGCTCTTGTGTGCTGACACTGCACAAATATGCAGAGAAGCTTCTGTTGCATTACTACTCTTCTTGGCACAACAAGGATGCAAGGTCAGTCTTGCGAAAGTACAGTGTTTGTCAGTACAAGGTGGTCTTCCTGGGCCATTGTCTCAGCCCTGGGGCTAAACACCTGACTGAAGATAGAAAGACAGCGGTTATGAAGATGACTGAGCCTACAACACCAAAACTACTTCAAGCCTTTCTAGGACTAATCTCATACTGCCGACCATGGATTCTGGATGCTTCAATCCTCATGCAGCCCTTGTATGATTGTGTTCCTACTCAGCCTTTCTACCTCAACTCTGAGGCCAAACAATGCTTTGAACTGTTAAAACAGGCAGTCATATCCTCTCCAGCCTTGGGTCTCCCGAACTACAACTTACCATTCAGACTCTACGTCATGGAACGTCAAGGATATGCCACAGGTGTGCTAACCCAACTACATGTAGGCCGCAGTCATCCCCTGGGCTACTACTCTGCCAGGCTTGACCCAGTGGCCAGAGGAAGTCCATTATGTTTCCGAGCCATTCATGCATGTCACTTGCTATTGGACAAAACGGCTGATGTTGTCCTGGGTCATTCACTTCAAATCCTGGCCCCTCATGACATATCAGCCATCCTTCAACAGACTCAGCCAAAACACTTGTCTGCAGCCAGACATCTCAGAATGCAGTGTTCTCTCTTACTTCCGGATACGGTCACTATCAGCAGATGCCATGTCCTCAATCCAGCCTCACTCCTTCCTTTCCCTCAAGGGGGGTCTCAAGAAGGAAAGGACGACAACATCGATGTCACATACTCAGATGATGAGTTTTATAACGGGGAAGCCCATGATTGCCTACAATTAATTGAACAAGAAACTGAGCCCCTATGGAACATCAAAGAAACTCCTATTCTGGACCCGGACTTGACACTGTTTGTGGATAGATCTAGATACGCAGATGAAACAGGAAAATTCCACACAGGATATGCAGTTACCTCAATGGAAACAGTATTACAGCAACAACGCCTTCCACCGGATAAATCAGCACAGGAGGCTGAATTAATAGCTCTGACTGAGGCTTGCAAGATGGCAGAAGGGAAAACTGCAAACATATATACTGATTCACGTTATGCCTTTGGAGTAGCCCATGACTTTGGACCAATATGGAGAAGCAGGAAGTTTCTGACAGCAGGAGGCACACCTGTGAAGAATGCGGAAGCTATGCAGGCCCTGATGGAAGCTCTGAGCCTCCCCATACAAGCTGCAATTTTGAAGATCAAAGCTCATTCAAAAGCGGAAACTCCAGAGGCCCAGGGGAATGCTCTAGCAGACAAGGCAGCTAAAGAAGCGGCAGTGAGGGAAATGAAGGATCTCAGCACCATAATGGCTTTCGCTCCGGGTAAAGTGGCCAGGAAAGACAGTGGAATTACAAAAGGAATCTTCCTCACTAAGGAGATCTTGGAAGACAGACAACGTGAGGCTACAGATGATGATTATGAGGTGTGGGCTCGGAAAGATGCTGGCCCAGATGAAGATCGAATATAGAGACTGGGCCACCTCCTGTGCCTACCGAGAAGTTTATATCCAAATGTAGTCTGTTGGGCCCATGGACCCACACATCTAGGGAAGACAGCCATGAACAATCTCATATCCTCGATATGGTTTGCAACTGCCATCTCCACTTACACCTCTCGATATGTGAACAGCTGCATGGTCTGTGCCAAGTGCAATCCAGGGAAGCTGGAGAAGGTTCCCACAAAGTGCCTAGCAAAACCCTTGTACCCTTTCCAAAGGATCCAAATCGACCACATCCAAATGTCCCCGACACAGGGGTTCCATTATGCTTTGGTGGTTGTAGACATGTTCTCTGGATGGCCAGAAGCCTACCCCGTGAAGAACCAGACAACAAAAACTACTGTGAAAAAGTTGTTGAACGAAGTGGTTTGCCGGTTCGGGGTACCTGAAGTGATCGATACTGATCAAGGGACTGCTTTCACTGCGGACATTGCAGAGGAAATATGGATAGCTCTGGGAACGCAATTGGCCTTTCATACACCATACCGACCACAAAGTAGCGGAAAAGTAGAGAGAATGAACAGCACTCTGAAACTAAAGATGCTGAAGATGGCCCAAGAGACTGGCAGACCATGGCCAGAAACCCTTCCAATTGCCTTGGCCAGTGTTCGCCATACTCCCAGGGGAAAAGAGAAACTATCCCCCTTTGAGATCCTATTTGGTAGTGCCCCATAAGCTAGGACAGTATTTTCCAGAACAGCTTGCATTACAGTATGACTGTCTAGCTGATTATGTGATTGCTTTATGTAAACATTTGACTGATCTACATTTTCGAGATTTTTCTTCAATTCCAGATCCTGAGCAGATTCCTGGAATACTTGTAAGGAACTTGGATCCAGCTCACCTGTCCGGTATATAATGAAATCCCGGCTCCTGGGGCCCAAGGGAAGTGTTCCCTTGGCAGGCTTGAAGTAAAAAAGGAAGGAAGGTCCTGGAGACAATTGAGATCCTCTTTTTAGCTCTTCTTTATTAAGCAATGAATAAAAACAGACATAGACCACTTCTTACAAGACAAATCGTTGACGCGTTTCGGGTGAGTACCCTTAGTCGTAACAGTTTGTCAGACCGTGACCCCACAATTTAAAAGGGATTGAAGAGCTCCTCCTCCAAATCCTGGGAGCGAGTCCTCAGTCCCATTGGTTGCCACACAATGACACACCTTTTACTCTCATTGTTTCAATCACAGGTGTAATAGGGAACACATTGAGCGACCATTCTCTGAGTATGTTAACCCTGGCATTGCCACAAGACATGATCATTGAACAGAAAAAAGTCGCAGAATGTGAACACTCTTTTACCTTCCAAATTAAAAACATATACTGATAGCAACGGATGGCCTTCAGTTCTGTCTCAAACTCTGAATCATAGAGTTGTAAAATGTTACATAGCATTTCGTTACAATACATTTCATGGTTGCAGTCTATAAATACAAGTACTTGATGTTAAATTGGACTATGGTTGAGATGGTTTGATACAAATATATCAGTAAATGATTATAACTAACTTTAAAGGACCACTCAAATGAACTTGTATGGCAGTTATCTTCCATTAACCCATGATGCACTATATAAGGGAATCTCCATTTTTGGGCCAGGGTAATGTGGACATATAGCTTATTTAAATTAGTGCCATGTATACAATCGGGAAAAACATATGTCTCCTGTTTGATCATGTTCACATATAGAATCATTGTAGATGGAAGGAAAATGAATAAACAATTATAAACCAGACCATTCCTATTTTACTTTATATAGTAGTATTGGTCTGAATAGGCAATGATTCACTGGTATATATACATTAATTCCTTCCTTAGATTGAGACCCATTGGAACTCTAGTTCCAAGTCTAAAAATCCAATAGGCCTCACGTAAAAGGATTTTTTTCCGATGATCCCCCCCCCCCCCCCCCTCCCCCGTCTGGATGTCAGGACTCTCTCAATGGCATATGCCTGGAAAAACAGATTCCTGGAAGTCACAAGTTGCAGCCCGGAGACTGGGTCCTGGTAAAGAAACACGTCAGAAAGACACTGGAACCCAGATTTGAGGGGCCTTACCAAGTACTGCTCACCACAGCTAGCTCAGTGAAACTTGAGGGAAAAAAGACTTGGATACACGCATCCCACTGTAAAAGAATCACGAATCCTGACCCACCTCCTGAATAATGATGATATCCATTTTCATTCTATTCATCATATGGAGGGGTTATGTAAGCTCAGACAAATGTTTCTACAAAGATGTGTGCCCAAAACCTCCACTGAAATGTCATTATTGGGAACCACATTCAGACAGAAGTCCTTTGGTCTTCTGGGTCAACTTAACCAAAGAACTTCCAGTATATGACTTTGATTACTGTGATGTTGCTGATTGCAGATGTTATGATTTGATGACCATACAGGAGTATAAACTGTTCCAATACTATATCTGTGCTACTGAAGCAGGTAACTCTTACTGTTCCTCCTGATCTAATGTCATCACTAACACAGGGGAAGATTGGGGATATAGGCCCCAAAAGGCTTTAAAAAGTAAGGATGAACAGGGAAAGAACCTAATACATAGAATGCGTTTATTTGACAGAAATGTGGGGAAAATTCGGCCCAGTGGTCGTCAGCTATATCCAAATACAATAACGTGCAAGGGTCCCCAAAAATGTTACCCCCTGACCCTAACATTGCAGAACCCAGGAACACATAGGGACGAGGGGAAAACGGGAGACTATTCCAGGTGGTAGTTTGGACGCCCATGTATATATAGATGCTATTGGAGTCCCGAGGGGGGTCCCTGATGAATTTAAGGCACAAAATCAAGTTGCAGCAGGATTTGAATCTATATTCCCAATAATTGTGGTAAACAAAAATGTGGATTGGATAAATTATATCTACTATAACCAGCAACACTTTGTGAATTACACTCGGGATGCCCTAAAAGGTATAATAGAACAACTGGGTCCCACTAGTACTATGGCATTCCAGAACAGAATGGCTTTGGACATGTTGCTGGCAGAGAAAGGAGGAGTTTGCAAAATGCTAGGGGAATCCTACTGTACTGTTATACCCGATAATCTAGGGCCCAATGGGCAGGTAATGAGTGCTTTAAAAGGGATTGACCTCCCTATCTGAAGAATTAAAAAGGAATTTGGGAATAGAAAATTCATGGGCAGAAGGGCTAGAGAACTGGTTCAAAAATTGGAAGCAGATGTTGTTGCAAATTGGTATCATCATCATTGTTGTTTTGATTTTGTTTGTTCTAATTATCTGCTGCATTATTCCCTGTGTAAAGAAATTCTTCAACAAGGCAGTTGATGAGGCCACACCAGAGATGATGATGGGAGAAGTGTAAGAAGGCTTCGGTCCAGAAAATCCAGAGCACTGATGACCTCCAGTCCTCCCATATAATGTCAACGCCCGTTAGGGAAAGATCATCTGACTTCCCCGTGCTCAAATCCAGTGTCACGGGAGGTTGTTCGCTAGGAATGACTTGTCGTGGAAGCTGGTGAAGAAGACGTCGGAGCATTGGGACAGATGGTTAGGTTTAGGGAGAGAATGAAATTCAAGGGGGGACTGTTAAAGATGTGTGAATTTTATTCTATGTTCTTGTATATCTAGGACTGTAATGAGCTAAACTTTTTCTTCACCAAGTGCCTCCCTCCCACCTCTCTCTTTGTCTCAAGCAGGAGAGGAAAGGGGGGGGGGGGGCAAAGTGCTGCGGGCAGTGTCTGATTTCTCACCTTTCTGCAGGTGTATGGTGGAATGTGTAAACCAATCATATGACTTGATGATATATGTTGTTCACTGCCTATAGAGAAGCACCTCTTTGAAGTGTCACATATGACGTGTGCAGTAGTAGTGTTAGACCTCCACCATTACAAAATGGAGAACCTTAGATGTTTACAATTAGCTTAACATTCCAAGGTGGTACCCACTGCGCAGATGTTGAGTGTTATCTCTGTTTCTCTTATCTCTTTTTCCCCTTTGACCAATGAAACAATGGTTTGTGTCTCAGTGAGGACTGCCCTCTTCTGAAGATATATATATGTCTACCTCATGTAATAAAGTTAGAGTGAGATTGCTTTGACCAACTTCTGTGTCAGTGTTCAGTCTTTCTACCACGCGTGGATATTAACCCCCTGAGGGTACATTGATTCGGAACAACAGAGTGCATCTTAAATGCTCTAATTAAGTGTGGCTTTAACATCACTGAAAAGTACAGATCTTCCTGCTAAAAAAATGACACACACAAAGCAGTACACATAACTAAAAAAAATTATACAAAAAAGTCAGAACATGGCAATGAAAAGAAAAAAAAAAAAATATATACATTTTTTTTTTTTTGTATTAAAATGCAAGAAAGACTATAAAATAGTGGTATTGTTGTAATCGTACTGACCTGGATAATGAAGGTAACAGGTCAATTACCACATAGAGAACAACGTTAAAAAAAAATCACTACATCATATGTAATATTAATAGATGCCATTAGAAAGTACAATTTCCCATAAAAAACAAGCACTCATATGGCTATGTAAACTGAAAAATAAAAGTTATGGCTCTGGGAAGGTGGGGAGTGAAAAACAAAACCACAAAAATCACAAGGTGTGACACATTTTATGGCTGAAGAAGGCAGGGATTGAAGAACCAAAATGCAAAAATGGAAAATTGCCTGGCTAGAAAAAAGGTTAAAGAATAACGGTGGTTTCATATCTTCCGTAAATCGATAGTACAAGTTGATAAAGTTTGCAATATATTTTGTTTAATAAAAAAAATATATATATACTTCCAACTTAGACTCCAATCCTCCTCATCCTTCACTGATCATTCATGATCAATTCACTGGTAAAATCAGTCTTCAGAGAAGCAGGGATGAAGAAGGATTATCAGCTCACTGAAGGATCAGGTTACAGTTGCTGCCCACAAAACTCTATGGAGGGTGAGGAGGGAACAGCAGCAGAAAAACATTCACCCTGATGTAAAAAGATGACCACCACACAACATTTATTCACATAGTTTATTTGAAAACCGCAAACCATTTACATTAAACCAATAAATAAACAAATTAATCCAAAAGTGACATTTGCCTCGATTCCTAGCAGATCCAACGCCTTCATATCCTTACACTGACAAAAGCTGTGAAATCAGGCAGCGACTGGGCTTGCTAAAAACAAGAGGTCATATGTAACAGATCACACTTAAGTAGTACATACGGTAAATATTAGGAAGGTGTTTCATATAAAAAGATTTATTGGTTTCATAGAAAGAGACACCACATCATGACCTCTGTCGTATAAAAACCATCCTGAATGTCAATCATCAGCCAGGATAATGGACCTGCTTCATAGAAGCATAAGATAATCTGAATACAATATACAGAACCAAATATAAATATAGTTTTTTTCCCTGCAGGTGATCTGGCAAAATAGTTTGCTCTAAAGAGGAGAGGCACTGAACAAGGGAAGTTCGGATCCAAGGAGACGTAGGATACTCCTCAATATGGAGATCAGGAGAATAATATTAGGGCTATGTTAATCCCATTATACAATATGAACCTTCCAGCGATTTAGTTACAGTGCACCAAACACAAGTCCACATTAAAGTGGCACTCCCTAAAAAAAAAATTTTAAAAAAATTCTCTGACTTGTTAGAAAGGTCCTTGATATAAACTGTAGTGATGGTAGTCTTCTTACCAGACTGTATTTGTGAGTTACCACCTCCCTTCTGTTCTTCATCTGTGTCATGTGACCAGCAATCAGACTTTCCAAATAACACAGCATCTTATGTGTGGGCAGAAATCCAGTTTCTCTTTGTATTCTTAAAGGAATGAACAGAGAAGTAACAGTCTTACTGTCCTGTGTCAGTTGGAGAGGCAGAGTGCTGGTCACATGACACAGCTGAAGATCAGAAGGGAGGTTATAACTCACAAATACACTACAATGTAGATAATGTACCTTTCTAACAGGTCAGAGAATAAACATTTTTGTGGGAGTGCTACTTTAATTCAGCTGGCATGGAAGATGTGCGCATTTTGCACATGCACTGTATAGGGATGGAGACCTGTACAGTGTGTGCACTGTACGCGCTCCAATGAGAGGTCAGGGCACAGTATGAAAATGTTTTCAGTGCGTGACCAGTCAGTCTTGGCTGTGCGGGCACGGCCCTTGTTGCACCCAAGGGCTTAATTATGCATTATAAAGCAGTGATTTTTTTCTACAGATTAAGGCCACCTAAAGAAATGGGACCAAAAGCATTATATTGCATGTCAGCTGGATTAATGCAGATAAATTCGGTGACAGATTGCCTTTAAATACTTTAATGGGATTGTCCAGAACTAGAAGAAAAAAAAAAAAAAAGTTGTGTAGTCCATTGGTTGGTTCTGGAATTATAGGCTATCCTCATTAAAGGGGTTGTCTGGGTTCAGAGCTGAACCCGGACATACCCATATTTTCACCCAGGCAGCCCCCTGATGTTAGTATCATCATGCTCCGATTTAGCGTAGGGCAAAGGAGAGCATCGGAGCATGAACTGCTCTTATGCTCAAGTCAGGGGGGCTGCAGGGGTGAAAATGGAGGGATGTCCGGGTTCAGCTCTGAAACTGGACAACCCCTTGATCCGGCTGTACCATACACAGTTCATGATGGAAATTAATTTTTTATTCTATTCCTGGACAACCCCTTTCGCAAGCTACTAATCCGCTTCTAAATGCTTACAGTTTAAAGAGATGGGTGTGATGAAAGGCTATAACATTTTACAGATTCAGGTTACCATATACTGTATATCAGCTGACCTGGTCTGTAACGGCTGAACATTCACATTTGGCATCAAAGGTTTCTTAAAACTATTCTCTTGTCATTATGGATGTCCCTTGGATTGCTTTTAAGACACAAAATACAATAGCAAAATACATTATCAACACGTAAAAAGGAAAAAACATACTTCATACCATCCACATCATAGGACCGATAACACCACTAGCGCCCTCTAACCTGGAATACAGATGTGACATAACGATCTAGAAGTTTCTCTACAGGTATGAGAATCATATATAAAAAGATGCTAAAAAAAAAAAGCTATCATGCCAGAAACTACAACTGACCACAGGACACGTGCCGTATTAAGGACAACAGGTATGCACTTAAAGGTTTATTGGGGGTTTTCATCATTAGTACTAATTCTTTGCTGATAGCAATAAAATAAATTCTGCCAGTGCGCAAAATGGAAATATGCAATTGGACGTGGATTTTACTGCAGACTTGCTCCAGATTTCACCCCGAGCATAGCAACGGATGAAATCAGCAATAAGAATTCACATGCTGCGGATTTCAAAATAACAATTCCTGCATCATCTATATTAGCGAAGTGCATAAAAAGCTTAAAGGGGTTCTATACTTTTTTTTGTTATTTCCTTTAGATAGGTCTGACTGGGGGATGTCCGACACCTGGGATCCCCGCCAATCAGCTTTTTGAGAAGGAAGCGACACTGGCAGTAGCGCTGCGGCATTCTCGCAGCCCAGCAACGTCACAACTATGTATTTGAAAAGAATGGGGCCGAGTTGCGCCCGGGCCAGTGAAATCGGCTTGACGTCACAGGCCTGTGGTAAGTAGTGTTGTGCGAACTTTTGTTTTAAGTTCGGCGTCTAAAGTTCGGGTAATCAAAGTATCCTGTTATGGATTCTAAATTCCGTTATGGTTCGTGGATACTTCGATAACCCGAACTTTAGACGCCGAACTTAAAACACAAGTTCACTCAACACTAGTGGTAAGCATAAAGTTACTGAGAGCGCTGCTGCTGCCGCCTTCTCAAACAGCTGATCGGTGGGGGTCTCAGGTGTCGGACCCCCGCCAGTCAGATGCTAATGACCTATTTAAAGGATAGATCACCAGTAAGAAAAAAGTAGCCACTTTTTTAGACATTTTAAACTATCCTACAATTTAGAGTTTAGAGCTCCTAGTAGACTACAAAACAAGCCCTGTGTAGACGGGTCTACAACAACACACGGGCACCGGCCATGTGCACCCCGCATCACGTATGTGGACCCATTTACTGGAATGGGTCTGCAATCCAGAAGGTCGGTGCGGAACGGAGGCGCAGTACCCCATGGAAGCACTACAGAGTGCTCCCGTGGGGTTTCTGTCAGAGCTGTCGCTCAGCAAAAACATAGTGCATGCGCTACTTTTTTTGCAGTGCGGACTGTCGGATGCGGATCCCATTCAAGTGACTGGGTCCACGATCTGCATGCGGTCCGCAGCACTAGCCTGGCTGGCACACGTTTGTGACAATTTGAACAAATTGCTCCCGATTTATTAAAAGGCAAATGAGTTGCATCTCTGGCACTCCTGTGCACAAGTCTACGCCGGCTAGGAGCCGGAGAAAAAGTTGCCGGCCTAAGTTCCAGTAAAGGTGGCGGGAAGCCTTGCTGTGCAAGTCCCAAACTATGGAGCACATATGGTGTGAACCACAATTTGTGACTTTTTAAACACCACAACAGTGACATAAAGGCTTTAGTAAAAATGACCCAATATACAGTATTTAATATAGTTTATCAGTATGAAAAATATATTTTTTTCTTTATAGAGGTGATCAATTTTGTTAAAAAGGTTTTGAGTGTTTGATCTTGATGATGACCTATCCTCAGCATCGGTCATGAATAGCAGATAAGCGAAGGTTTCAACACCGGAGAACACAGCGGCTTCCTCGCAGCTAACCAAGCACATCACCATCCATTGGTTAGCGGCTGTGCTTGGTATCGCAGCTCAACCCTTCACTTAAATGGGACTGAGTTTTTACCTAGGCCACGTGACCAATGAATGTGACATCCCTGGCCTAGAAAGAGGCCGCAGGGTTCCCCAAAGCGCTGCGGTCTCTTCAGACAGCTGGGGTGCCAGGAGTTGGACCCACTGAACGGATATTGATGAGCTATACCAAAGTCTTAGAAAACCCCTTTAAACCATGATCATATGTTTATCTGCTTGTAAAGTATAGTAGTTAAAGTGGCATATATATATATATATATATATATATATATATATACACATATACACTTGATGGTTGGAGCTTTGCAGTTTTACGGCCTCTCCACGTACGGACCTCTAAGTGGAAACAGGCATGTTGGGCAGGTGATGAAATTCACACTATATCAACCCCGTCACTGACTGGGCCCATGTTGCACTACAGTTAAAGTGCTAAAGTATACTTTATCATATTATAAAAGGTCAAGTCATGGAGAGCAAGTAAAAAAAAATATATATATATAAAACTCTGCATACATTTCTGGTCTGCACGAAAATCCACAGAAATTATCACTTTCTAGTAATCTCAAACATAAGAATCCGATGGAAATAAAAATCTACAGAACTCATGACGGGTCTTGTTGTGGCCATGACTCATACAAAGGCTATGGACTTCTTTGCAACTATTTTTATTGAATGTCATCTACGGTATTATATGATAAGTTAATTTTAAATAAAATAAAAAAATTATTAACTGTTTGTCTTCTGTAGCCTGCACATATTTTCGTACATTATAGCCTGTCGAGTCCATTTCAGTGTGAAGTCAGACACACAAGTTCTCGGACGGCTCTCTCTCTGCTCCCCTGAACGATCTGTTAAACGCAATTTATCGCGTTTAACAATCTCTCTTTATTTTCTGATTGTAGATTTTTTTATTCTATTTTCTGAACATGATTATGGGGTGATCATCTTGCCTGAGCTGCTGTTAACAGCATTTAGAGATACGCTTTACAACAGCCATATAGACCACAGGCAAAGTCTGGAAGAGGCTCACTGACTTCTATGGGAGAGTTTTCTAGGCATGCTCTGTAACCTGTGCAGAGATCAGGAGGGAACAGAGAAGCTGTGATATAACCTATTGTGAGCAGTGGATCCTGCATTATCTATACAAAGGTACTATATTTCATTGTAATCCTGCCTGTAATGATAATGAAATGACTGCTGAAAAGTAATCTTTACAGCACAGAAGTGTCAGCATATATGCTTAGTAGTCAGTGCTAAAACCGCAACATAAAAACTGGTCATTTTCTGATTACAAATTCCCATTAGGGCTCATGCACACGACCATTGCTTGTTTTGCGGTCCGCAAATTGACGATCCGAAAAACACAGATACCGGCCGTGTGCGGTTTTGTGTAACAGACCGTATGGTCCATAATAGAACAGTCCTATCCTTATCTGTAATGCGGACAAGAATAGAACAAGCTCTATATTTTTGCAGATGCCATGGAACGGACGTACACACAGCACATGGTATGCTGTCTGCATCTTTTGTGGCTCTGTTGAAGTGAATTGGAAAGCATCCGACTCGCAAAAAATGTGGATCGATGCGGACAAAAATAAATAAATTATTGTGTGCATAAGCTGACATTTTTGGTTAAAGTTTATTTTGTCAGGCTCTAAAGAAATCAGCAGAGATAAAAGCTACAAAGTGAGCTGTCTGACAGTTCTCATCCGACAGATTTCCCTCTGAAAGGGACTGCGCAGCCTGCAATGTACGTGATCACATGCAGGCTGCAGAAGACAAACGCTAAACATGTTTATTTAAGACCAATTACAAAAATTATTTATTGCATGAGATGTATTATTTTTTTTTTTATGATGCAAAGGGTGTCCATAAAACAGTTTTCTGGGTTAATACAGTAAAGGCTGAATAAATGGAGGCAACATAAAATATAAGTAATGTCCGTGAGCACAGATGCTTGTAGAATGGGACTGATACAGCTGTAAACTAACAAACAGTCAAGCTGTGAGAAAAGTCCTCATTTGACTCAATGGGAAAGCGAGTGTTCTTATCTCTGAATTACTCAAATTATATTAGCCATGAACACATATTGGATGCGACAGGCCCTCCAAAACTAAACAGGAACCAATGACATCAGTGAAGCATAGTGTTAATAGTGAACTGATGCATTACCATTGGCCCAGCAAGACAGCTGCTGTTGCTCAACCCATATCATGCAAGCCTAAAGTCAGTTTACTGTGCAGATGTGCTGTTTCCATAGGCATGAAACAAACTAATGACCATGGCAGATTACAGATTTACGGAAATAATGTCGCGCATTATGTCATAATCTAGCACTCATTCAGCTGTACAAAATCCTGCAGCACTGAAAATACAGGGTACACTTTGAAGGCAGCGGTCTATATAAAGTAAAGATTTGGTGAAGGAGCATTCCTTGGACGGGTTTTATTTTATACCCAACCTGACAGAAAGGACAAACCGCACACACGCTTTACAGTACACAACTCTTGTTCAAATAGGTCTTTTTAAAAAAAAAAAAAAAAATGACCTAGACCCCCTTAGTGGGCTTAATAAATTATAAATCTTTCCGATTTTTCATCAATGATTCAGGTACAAAGTTCATGTTATGCACTGTACAAAGCAAGTTTAGACTACAACATTAAAAAGGATTATTTAAAGCGGAAGCCCATGTAGAAGAGGACCAAGATACTTTATATGTAGTGTAACCGTGGAAGCAAAAGGAAATAAAAGCACTGTGCCATTCGTAGGTTTGACTTCTAGGAGCACTCGGTTATGTCACACCAAGCTGAAAGGTCATTCAGCCGGCCATCGTGAGAGGAAGGGAGATGTACTACTGTATTGTAGCAATCATATGACATTAAAAGCATACCTCCAATGAAAAAAAAAATTCAATTTCACAGTGCTCTTAGATACTCATGTACAGTATCTCATGTGAACTCCTTCCCTTCTACGGGCAGATATTCGTATTGCAGACAGTTCCTTGTTATTATTGTTTGCCATGTTACAGTGGAGTGGTAGTCTGGTCACGCTCACTCTCACTACTTCTATAAGCCTGCTGGCTCTCATTAACTTGGTCACCCCTCCCCTGTTGGTATACTCCTATAGTCAGACCCCTCCCACAGTGCAGTGATCACTTGAAACAGTGCTGATGCTGCTGTGATCACAAGGCATTCCTGGAAGATACAGACACACAAACAGCTTGTAATTCTCTGTACAGGCAACACATTCAAGTCATTATGTCCGACACTTTTGAGCACGCGCTGCAGTGTTTCACGTCTTCATCTAACTCTGCCGCATACTGATATGAATGGAACATGTAGCTTGTAAATCAATGGAGCTCAAGCAGCATATGGCAATATTCTAGATTACAAGCTTTCATTGACACAAGGAGATGCTTATTTTAGAGATTATTAGGTGGATCACTGGAAGTACAGATAACCGGTTTGCTGCTGGTTGAGCATGGTCGACAGAACATAAGATATTAATGCACTGACAGTATAGTCACACTAAAATATAAGCTCATTCCTTACAAAATGGTTTTCACTGAATGTAACTGCCTACAAAGATATTGCACGAAACGATGCTGTACAGGTCCTTCTAAAAAAATTTGCATATTGTGATAAAGTTCATTATTTTCTGTAATGTACTGACAAACATTAGTCTTTCATATATTTTAGATTCATTACACACAACTGAAGTAGTTCAAGCCTTTTATTGTTTTAATATTGATGATTTTGGCATACAGCTCATGAAAACCCAAAATTCCTATGTAAAAAAATTAGCATATCATGAAAAGGTTCTCTAAACGAGCTATTAACCTAATCATCTGAATCAACTAATTAACTCTAAACACCTGCAAAAGATTCCTGAGGCTTTTAAAAACTCCCAGCCTGGTTCATTACTCAAAACCGCAATCATGGGTAAGACTGCCGACCTGACTGCTGTCCAGAAGGCCATCATTGACACCCTCAAGCAAGAGGGTAAGACACAGAAAGAAATTTCTGAACGAATAGGCTGTTCCCAGAGTGCTGTATCAAGGCACCTCAGTGGGAAGTCTGTGGGAAGGGAAAAGTGTGGCAGAAAACGCTGCACAACGAGAAGAGGTGACCGGACCCTGAGGAAGATTGTGGAGAAGGACCGATTCCAGACCTTGGGGGACCTGCGGAAGCAGTGGACTGAGTCTGGACTAGAAACATCCAGAGCCACCGTGTACAGGCGTGTGCAGGAAATGGGCTACAGGTGCCGCATTCCCCAGGTAGAGCCACTTTTCAACCAGAAACAGCGGCAGAAGCGCCTGACCTGGGCTACAGAGAAGCAGCACTGGACTGTTGCTCAGTGGTCCAAAGTACTTTTTTCGGATGAAAGCAAATTTTGCATGTCATTCGGAAATCAAGGTGCCAGAGTCTGGAGGAAGACTGGGGAGAGGGAAATGCCAAAATGCCTGAAGTCCAGTGTCAAGTACCAACAGTCAGTGATGGTCTGGGGTGCCATGTCAGCTGCTGGTGTTGGTCCACTGTGTTTTATCAAGGACAGGGTCAATGCAGCTAGCTATCAGGAGATTTTGGAGCACTTCATGCTTCCATCTGCTGAAAAGCTTTATGGAGATGAAGATTTCATTTTTCAGCACGACCTGGCACCTGCTCACAGTGCCAAAACCACTGGTAAATGGTTTACTGACCATGGTATTACTGTGCTCAATTGGCCTGCCAACTCTCCTGACCTGAACCCCATAGAGAATCTGTGGGATATTGGGAAGAGAAAGTTGAGAGACGCAAGACCCAACACTCTGGATGAGCTTAAGGCCGCTATCGAAGCATCCTAGGCCTCCATAACACCTCAGCAGTGCCACAGGCTGATTGCCTCCATGCCACGCCGCATTGAAGCAGTCATTTCTGCAAAAGGATTCCCGACCAAGTATTGAGTGCATAACTGAACATAATTATTTGAAGGTTGACTTTTTTTGTATTAAAAACACTTTTCTTTTATTGGTCGGATGAAATATGCTAATTTTTTTAGATAGGAATTTTGGGTTTTCATGAGCTGTGTGCCAAAATCATCAATATTAAAACAATAAAAGGCTTGAACTACTTCAGTTGTGTGTAATGAATCTAAAATATATGAAAGTCTAATGTTTATCAGTACATTACAGAAAATAATGAACTTTATCACAATATGCTAATTTTTTTAGAAGGACCTGTATGTCTGGGTTAAAATTAATAAATTATCAATATATTAAAGGCCTCATTTTACAAACCGAATACATTTTTTTTTAAAGTTTTCTGACTGGCTCAGTGAGGCGATCATCCCAGAAGCTCCTTGTCTATCACGTTCAAGTACCTTGAGCAAAGAAATAAAGAGCATGTGCTTACCCGAGAACCCAGAGGAAATACTTTAAAGAGAAATAGGTTTAAGAGAAGGAAAAAAAATACTAATGTACTGAACTGCCGCTTTAAATAATCCACCTTAAAAACAAAACTAACATATCTATATATATTATATACACACCCACATAGACCAAGGACATCTCCCACACCATATTACATAAGCATGGGCACATCATAATAGATTTACAGCATGAAGACTTATGTTGTAGAGTTCCTGGTGCCAACATTCATTCCAACTGCATGGTGGACAGTCAGATCTCTAATGGACTTTGATAAATAGGACTACCAACTACTAAAAAAAAATAAAAAATAGACCAAGGTCCGAGTCTCGCAGATACATTTAGATACAGGAGAGATATTCAAGCTTTTCCATTAATCCCAGGTCTTGTTGCAGACAGGCTCTTAGTCTAATCTACTGCAGCAAGGTCTAGAAGTAACTGTTTGTTCCAAAGGAAGAAAGGAGAAAAGAAAAAGTTGGTAGAAAGCCTTCCAAGGCTTCATTTCCCCCCATACATCCTCTCAATATCTTCCTGGTAATGACTCTTAAGCTCCTTGCGTTTCAGCTTGAAGGCATCGGTCACCAATCCTGTCTCAGGAGTCCAAGGCTCAGAAACAAGGCGGAGCTTAGCAGGGATCTCAAACTTTTCAAGGGTGGCTGAAAACAAAGAAAAAAGTATTATAAAGCGTTCAGTATAGACTCCAAAATGTTGTAGCAAACATCCAAATGGACTGCTGCATATGTAAATAGGAGATAGGAATAGTTATAGTCCCCGGGAATACCATGATATTCCATTAATGGGGTTGTCATCGTGTAGATAAAATTACTACAAGGCACTTATTAATGTACTTTGATTGTCCATATTGCTTCATTTGCTTGCTTGATTCATTTTTCCATTGCATTATACACATCCCGTTTCAATGGTTATAACCACCCTGCAATCCAGCAGCGGTGGCCGTTCTTGCACACTATAGGAAAATCTCCCAGCCTCTCTGGTGGCCGTCATCATGGGAACGCTCATAGGACAGCCTTTTCTCCTACAGTATGCAAGCACGACCTCCACTGCTGGAATGCAGGGTGGTCGTAACCATGGAAACGAGAGGTGTATAATGCAATTGAAAAATTTATCAATAAAGCAAAGGAAGCAATATGGACAATTAAAATATATTAGAAAGTGTCTTGTATTAACTTTGTCTACATGATAAATGCAATTTGCTGAAGTGAGAGAACCCCTTTAAATGCAACATTTATGAGGTTTTCATGCGATGTATGTGTGATAATATCAAAACACATGATAAAACAAAATGTGATTCATGAAACCAAGTTGCATTGTAGTTCCCATCGCAGTGCACACTGACGAAAGCTTTCCTTTATACTGTATGTCTCCTTTCCTTGCATGTGATGAAGTATTGAGGCATTCAGGTTAAGGTTTTGCAATTAAAGTATAGCTTTATTTTACATAATCTGCATCATCCATTTGCCCAGGGGTACATGTCAATAACAGAATATTTTTGACCGGACGTTTCGGTCACGATGGACCTTCATCAGCAGTCACATTATCTGTGAAGTGGGTAAAGGCATCCAGCCAGCACCCCAAGAATGCCTTTACCCACTTTACAGATAATGTGACCGCTGATGAAGGTCCATCGTGACCGAAACACCGGTCAGAAATATTCTGTTATTGACATGTACCACTGGGCAAATGAATGATGCAGATTATGTAAAATAAAGCTATACTTTAATTGCAAAACCTTAACCTGAATGCCTCAATACTTCATCAATTGGATGGTGGCTTAACAGCCCTTGATTGGCACCAGGGACACTTTGATATAGTGCGGTTCCTCACTTCACTACAGATCCTTTCCTTGCATGACCTTGGTCCTTTCTAGATGGCGTCACCTGATATCAAGGTGGTCAGGTGGACACACTGATTGATTTGGACCTAAATCTAGGACTAAAATACAATATCCCATCATAATGCACTGTACCCACTTAAAAGTGCAAACCTCAGCACATAACCTGCTAGATTTTGTCAGAATCTGTGTAACAGATAACATGAAGAACCAGTGTATGTTGAAAAGTTTAACCTTGAGTAAGTGACATACCTGCTGCGGGAGATTCTGCCAAGACTCTGAGCACTTCCTTCTCCATTACTGGGTTATTGCACAGAGACTCAAAGCTTCCTTGCACTCCTTTCTTCTCCGCTAGCTTTAATAGATCCTTCTGATTTGGCACCACAAAGCCAATCACATATGACTGATCGCTGGAACAGAAAGCAAGCATGAATATTAAACAGGGAGATCTAAAAAGTCTTATTACATCCACCATTACTTACATTTTCTCAGTTACCCCTCATTTATTGTGGTTGCTAGCCCATTTTTTTTTTTTAATAGCACGAATTCCCTCTGCTCAAGTGACACCGCTCCAATCTGCCCAGGATTTGTTAACAGGACTGCATTGGTGATGTGCCCTTATACCGCACATGGCTGTCGCAGGTAATCAATGGTCTCACTGGTCTTGTTCCGTACATAGTTGAGACCAGTTAATGGCTGGAGTGGTCACATACACTTCTTGGGCGACAAGGGTCACATTTGGTATATGGACAGTCACCGCCACAGCCAAGAACATGACACATGGCTTTTTACACCAAAAGAAAAAAAAAGAAGAAAAAAAAGACGCAAAACTGTTGATAAATGCCACCCCAACCCTCGTGTACGATGGTTCTAAAAGACATAAAAGGCATGATCTTTGCAGGGCTACTCCAACTATTCTAGAAAATAATTAAAATGGTTGTTTTCTGGAGGAGTGAGCCTACAAAGATAAAAAGGATCAAGGACCAACAAACCTATTCACCAGCAAGAATGCCCTGCTCAGAATAACGCATTTTATAGTCATCCATCGCATAGAGCATTTATCATCTAGACGTAAATATCACAGAAGAAGTCAATTGTATTGGAAAGCAAATGACTCATCTGCATGCAGGAGAAGAAGAGCATGACGCAATACTAGCACAAGGAGAACATTCACAACCCAATTCTAGATCATTACTACTTGGAAATGTTTCAGAGGTTATTAGATCAATGGAAAGGATGACTCTTCTACCAGGAAGGATGGGAGGGGAGAAAACAGACAGGGAGTCAATGAACCATGCAGCCTAAGAGCTACATTTTCTAAATGGTAGATCCATAGAATTCAGACAGTCACTTATGGCTTTGATTGTCATGACGCAAAATGTCTACATCAGGACACTGAAATATAATAAGATCAGAAAGAAACTACTTAAGATATATATATATATATATATATATATATATATATATATATATATATCTCTTCTAAACTAGGTTTCCAAAATGAGGATCAATCTGACCAAAAATAACACCTGGAGGCTGGACCTTGTGTGGTGCATTAGCCCTGGAGACAACCTATGAGATGCATTAACTCGTTAAACAGTCCGTACGCTGCAGGAAGGTATCTGTATTCTGCATAAAACCAGTAATGACATACACTGGAGCAGGCCACAAATTCTTTTTTCATGGACTTATATGAATTCTGTAAGGAGAAAAACCCGCATGCAACCTAATATAGGGAAGCGTTTTTAAGATGATAGTAGGTGCCTGTGCATCAGCACATCATACATATAAGTCGGCACCTGTGCCCACCCCACCTAGTAAACCCCAGAAAACTCCAGCCATGTCAATAAAGAGGTGCTCTCACCTGTTTGCATACGCACAAATGTTGTCCACAATGGAGAGATTCTTCAAGGCCGCTTCCACCTTACCAAGGGAAACATATTCACCTGCTTGAAGTTTTACCAGGTCCTTTTTCCTGTCTGGAGAACATAATGGAGAATATTAGAGCAACATCTACCATCCTTTCACCTGGAGCAGTTAGATTAAGGCTCTTATGGTAGAAACCATAGGGCACTGTTGGATCAGTTGTATGAGACACCACTGACTTAGGCTACATGCACACGAACATTGTTAGTTTCCATGTCCGTTCCCTTTTTCATTGCGGATAGGATGCGGACCCATTCATTTCAATGGGTCCGCATCAGTATGTCCGTTCTGTTGCCCCGCAAAAAAAATAGTGCATGTCCTATTTTTTTTTGTTTGTGGACAAGCATAGGCATTATTACAATGGATCTGTATAAAAAAAAACAAAAAAAACGGATGCCATACGAAAAGTCATCCTTTTTTCGGCCGATCCGCAATTTGCAGACCGCAAAACACATACGGTCGTGTGCATGTAGGTTTAAAATAAGGTTCTTAACTGGAGTAATAATGCTGCAAGCGACACCACTGAAATATGGCAAAATCTGTGCTAGAGTCCCTGATGTAGATGTGAACAGGGCCTACAGGAGACAGTTATGAGCGCCATCCTGAAACACACAGACCCCAGATTTCTTCTCTAATGCTACAAAACATTAGAAGTTGGGAAACATAGCAAAAAAAATGCAATTGAACGCAAGATAAAAGTCCATCACTTTGTCAAGGACCAATGTCTTGGGGAAATCACTAGTTCCAATAGAAATGGCCGCAGCCTCTGTGTGAGCATTATGCAGGTTACTTAGCTGATTACATAGTTACATAGTTAATACGATTTAAAAAAGACATAAGTCGATTAAGTTCAACTGAGGGTTAGGTGGGGACGCGGAATCCAGAAGGAAGGGAGACTCAGATTTATATACCTTTCATAAGCATTAATGTTGTTTACTTTTAAGAATTCATCTAAACCCTTTATAAACCTGTCCACTGTTCCTGCTGTGACCACGTCCTGAGGAAGTCTATCCCACAGATTCACTGTTCTTACAGTAAAGAAGCTTTAACGCTTCTGGAGACTGAACTTTTTCTTCTCCAGTCAGAGGGACTGCCCCCTTGTCTTTTGAGGGCATTTTACATGGAACAGCTTTTCACCATAGTTTTTGTACGGCCCATTTATATATCTGTACAGGTTATTCATGTTCCCCCTTTGACGTCTCTTCTCAACACTAAATATATTTATTCTTTTAATCTTTCTTCATAACTAGGACACTCCATGGACACTAGGACCCTTATCATTTTAGTCCCTCTCCTTTCTATGGACTGGTGCCCAGAACGGACCTGCATATTCCAGATGAGGCCGCACCAGCGCTTTGTAAAGTGGTAATATTACATCCCTGCCCTGCAAGTCCATGCCTCGTTTAATGCATGGCAATATCCTAGTGGCCTTAGAAGCAGCTGATTGACATTGTATACTATAATTTAATCTACCATCCACAAGGACACCCAAATCCTTCTCTACAAGTGACTCTCTCAGTGTTAGCTCCCCTAGGACATATGAAGCACAGAGATTATTACTACCAAGATGCATAACTTTACATTTCTCCACATTGAACCTCATTTGCCAAGTTGATGCCCAATCACTCAGAGTATCCAAGTCAGCTTGTAGTATATGGACATCTTCCATAGACTGTACAGTACTAGAAAGCTTGTGTCCTGTGAAGGACCTAGATCCTTTTTTGAATATGGGCCCCACGTTTGCCTTGCGCCAATCACTTAGCACTGTAGCAGTACCTAGAGAATCTTAAAAAATTATAAACAGGAGCACAGCAATGACTGAACTGAGCTCTTTAAGAACTCTTGGGTGTAATCCATCTGGACCCAGAGCCTTGTTCACATCTACCACATTTAACTTCTCTTGGACCATATCTACAGTTAGCCAATTGAGTATATCACTGGATGTACTAACAGCCCCAGCACCACAGGTATCAGCTCATTCATCTTCTTTTGTATATACAGAGCTAAAAAAACAATTTAGTAACGCTGCCTTTTCCTTATCTTTAGTGACTACACCCCCCCCCCCCCCCTTACCATTATTTAGGGGACCTACCTGCTCGGACCTTGTTTTTTTTAGCATTTATATATTAAAATAATTTTTGGGGATATTTTTTGCTCTCTCTTGCCACCTACTGTTCGTTTTGTATTTTTGCTAATTTTATCTCTATTTTACAGATTTTATTAAGCCCTTTGTAATTTTCAAATGCTACAGCTGACCCCTCAGGTCATTACTGTTATAATTACATGGTGTACAGGAGAGGTTACAGGGCTCGGGAACGGGTCAGTGTGTTTGATGGACCGCTCTGTTAGTAGTGACTGGTCAACTTATCAGTTACATAGAAGCTACAATTATAAGAGGGCTAAAAGGAGATTACAGGAATTCTACGATAGGCTTCTTGAGTAGTACACAGACTACTGGAAGAGCTTAGGACGTGTTAATAGGCATTGGATAGTAATTGTGGAAACTGGTACCTTGACAGTGTCGCCGTATATTCATATATACATTTATTTGGGTTTAACATCACGCTAAAAACAAGAGAGAACCACTATCACCTTACTGACCGATACGTCTCTGTGAATATGTTGATTATATGCTGTCCATCTCTTACAACACAAAACTTCTACTTGAGTGATACTGCTATATGTATCTTGTCTAATGAGACAACAGAGTATGTCAAATCACGACAATTATTCTTATTATAATATTAAAGCCGTCCAGTGATCAACTTATCACAAAGCGTCTGGTCTCTGAACCCGGACGATCAGCCATACTAGACGAGGAAGATCCAGCTGGTCAGACATTTTCCCTAAACAGCAGGCTATGTAATAAATGATCAGGCAATTGCACCAGAGTAAAGGACCACGTTCTTATATAGATAATACTGTGGGCGAAACGCTCCGCTATGGCTTCCATATTATATTATCGCAATGAGCCAACCACTTTAACCACTTCAGCCCCGCTAGCTGAAACCCCCTTAAATGACCAGGCCACTTTTTACACTTCTGCACTAAACTACTTTCACCGTTTATTGCTCGGTCATGCAACTTACCACCCAAATGAATTTTACCTCCTTTTCTTCTCACTAATAGAGCTTTCACTTGGTGGTATTTCATTGCTGCTGACATTTTTACTTTTTTGTTATTAATCAAAATTTAATGATTTTTTTCAGCTGTAAAATTTTGCAAAAAATAAATAAAAAATACATCCATATATAAATTGTTCGCTAAATTTATTGTTCTACATGTCTTTGATAAAAAAAAAATGTTTGGGCAAAAAAAAAAAAAAATGGTTTGGGTAAAAGTTATAGCGTTTACAAACTATGGTACAAAAATGTGAATTTCCGCTTTTTGAAGCAGCTCTGACTTTCTGAGCACCTGTCATGTTTCCTGAGGTTCTACAATGGCCAGACAGTACAAACACCCCACAAATGACCCCATTTCGGAAAGTAGACACCCTAAGGTATTACACTGATGGGCATAGTGAGTTCATAGAACTTTTTATTTTTTGTCACAAGTTAGCGGAAAATGATGATTTATGTTTTTTTTTTTTTTTTCTTACAAAGTCTCATATTCCACTAACTTGTGACAAAAAATAAAAACTTCCATGAACTCACTATGCCCATCACAAAATACCTTGGGGTGTCTTCTTTCCAAAATGGGGTCACTTGTGGGGTAGTTATACTGCCCTGGCATTCTAGGGGCCCAGATGCGTGAGAAGAAGTTTGCAATCAAAATCTGTAAAAAATGACCGGTGAAATCCGAAAGGTGCACTTTGGAATGTGTGCCCCTTTGCCCACCTAGGCTGCAAGAAAGTGTCACACATCTGGTATCGCCGTACTCAGGAGAAGTTGGGGAATGTGTTTTGGGGTGTCACTTTACATATACCCATGCTGGGTGAGAGAAATATCTTGGCAAAAGACAACATTTACCATTTTTTTATACAAAGTTGGCATTTGACCAAGATATTTATCTCACCCAGCATGGCTATATGTAAAATGACACCCCAAAACACATTGCCCAACTTCTCCTGAGTACGGCGATACCAGATGTGTGACACTTTTCTGCAGCCTAAGTGGGCAAAGGGGCACACATTCCAAAGAGAACCTTTAGGATTTCACCGGCCATTTTTTACAGATTTTGATTTCAAACTACTTCGCACACATATGGGCCCCTAAATTGCCAGGGCAGTATAACTACCCCACAAGTGACCCCATTTTGGAAAGAAGACACCCCAAGGTATTTCGTGAGGGGCACGGCGAGTTTCTAGAATTTAAAAATTTTTGTCACAAGTTAGTGGAATATGAGACTTTGTTAGAAAAAAAAATTAAAAATCATCATTTTCCGCTAACTTGTGACAAAAAAATAAAAAATTCTAGGAACTCGCCATGCCCCTCACGGAATACCTTGGGGTGTCTTCTTTCCAAAATGGGGTCACTTGTGGGGTAGATATACTGCCCTGGCATTCTAGGGGCCCTAATGTGTGGTAAGTAGTTTGAAATCAAAATGTGTAAAAAATGACCTGTAAAATCCTAAAGGTGCTCTTTGGAATGTGTGCCCCTTTGCCCACCTAGGCGGCAAAAAAGTGTCACACATGTGGTATCGCCATGTGTGGGGAATGTGTTTTGGGGTGTCATTTTACATATACCCATGCTGGGTGAGAGAAATATCTTGGCAAAAGACAACTTTTTCCATTTTTTTATACAAAGTTGGCATTTGACCAAGATATTTATCTCACCCGGCATGGGTATATGTAAAATGACACCCCAAAACACATTCCCCAACTTCTTCTGAGTACGGCGATACCACATGTGACTTTTTTGCAGCCTAGATGCGCAAAGGGGCCCAAATTCCTTTTAGGAGGGCATTTTTAGACATTTGGATCCCAGACTTCTCACGCTTTAGGGCCCCTAAAAAGCCAGGGCAGTATAAATACCCCACATGTGACCCCATTTTGGAAAGAAGACACCCCAAGGTATTCAATGAGGGGCATGGCGAGTTCATAGAAATTTTTTTTTGGGGCACAAGTTAGCGGAAATTGACATATTATTTTTTTTTTCTCACAAAGTCTCCCTTTCCGCTAACTTGGGCCAAAGTTGGGCCAGACTCCCTGATCACCCCCCTGTCATTGATCACCCCCCTGTAAGGCTCCATTCAGACGTCCGTATGATTTTTACGGATACACGGATCGGATCCGCAAAACACATACGGACGTCTGAATGGAGCCTTACAGGGGGGTGATCACCCATACAGACTCCCTGATCACCCGAGTCAATGATCACCCCCCTGTAAGGCTCCATTCAGACGTCTGTATGATTTTTACGGATCCACGGATACATGGATCGGATCCGCAAAACACATACGGACGTCTGAATGGAGCCTTACAGAGGGGGTGATCAATGACAGGGGGGTGATCAGGGAGTGTATATGAGGTGATCACCCCCCTGTCATTGATCACCCCCCTGTAAGGCTCCATTCAGACGTCCGTATGTGTTTTGCGGATCCGATCCATGTATCCGTGGATCTGTAAAAATCATACGGACGTCTGAATGGAGCCTTACAGGGGGGTGATCAATGACGGGGGTGATCAGGGAGTCTATATGGATAATCACCCCACTGTCATTGATCACCCCCCTGTAAGGCTCCATTCAGACGTCCGTATGCGTTTTGCGGATCCGATCCATGTATCCGTAAAAATCATACGGACCTGAATGGAGCCTTACAGGGGGGTGATCAATGACAGGAGGGTGATCAGGGAGTCTATATGGGGTGATCAGTGGTTCATAAAGGGTTAATAAGTGACGGGGGGGGGGGGGGGTGTAGTGTAGTGTAGTGGTGTTTGGTGCTACGTTACTGAGCTGCCTGTGTCCTCTGGTGGTCGATCCAAACAAAAGGGACCACCAGAGGACCAGGTAGCAGGTATATTAGACGCTGTTATCAAAACAGCGTCTAATATACCTGTTAGGGGTTAAAAGAAAATCACATCTCCAGCCTGCCAGCGCGAACGATCGCCGCTGGCAGGCTGGAGATCCACTCGCTTACCTTCCATTCCTGTGAGCGCGCGCGCCTGTGTGCACGCGTTCACAGGAAATCTCGGCTGTCGCGAAATGACGCACGGATGCGTCCAGGAGGAGTAAATCAACCACCTTCCGGACGCATCCGTGCGTTAGGCGGTCCGAAGGTGGTTAAACGTAGTTTGTCAGTACTACTAACCATCCTACACAGATGACAGAGCTAGGTAGGGGCTGGGGAGAGCAAGACAAACATACCTTTTGTGGAGCTTTTATCACTGGGAGTAGTGCAAATATGAAGTTTTATTCTGCCAGATTATGCTCCTGCAAATGCCCAGGACGGGCTCCATTTTAACTTACTTTTTGCTCACCGTCACGCAGGGTGGAGGGGCTGTGAATCAGCTCAATGCAGACAATACTTCACAGTGAAAATCAACCTCCAGTGCACTTGCAAGAGCAGAACCTGGCAGAATAAAACTTCATATTCACACTACTCCTGATAATAAAAGCTCCTCAAAAGGTATGTTTGTCCTGCTCTCCCAAGCTCCTACCTAATGCTGTCAGCGGTTTAGCACAGTTAAAACTGCTGAGAGATTTCCTTAAAGTAAGTAGTAATAGGCATACACATTGCACATAGCATAATTTGCATATGTATCAAATCGTTTTTTTTACACAATAAAAGCACACAAAAGCTATGGGGACTGGGTATTGCAGATGTGCTAGCGGCCATCTAACAACCCATGTCCTCAGCTCTATACACAAAATCCCTTCAACATACATCAGTAGTTAACACTCACCAATTATTTTTAAGCAGCCATCTGAGTGGAATTCTCCAATATCCCCAGTACAGAACCAGCGCTGGCCATTTTGATCCACTAAAAAGTCTTCTTTGGTCTTCTGCTCATTTTTGTAGTATCCCATCGTCACATTGGGACCACCAATCAGAATCTCTCCCCTGGGACAAGGCTTGTCAGTATTGAAGTAGCCACCTAAGTAATGAGTTTAGTAATACATTAGATGGCAAAGAATGCAGGAACTAATTACCAATATGACCTTTATCCTCAATACATAGCGGAGTAAAAAATAATTTGGGAAAATGACATCAATAGGAATAAGCATTTAAATAACTCCCACTGAGATCCGCCATTTTAAGCTTAAAGGGGTTACCCGCGTTATTTTTTTGTTCTTTCTATGTTCCTAACTTTCACTTACTTTATCCCCAGTGGCTGGTTTCTCAGATTTCACTGAAGGTCACATGGCCTGTGATGTCAGCTTCTTTCCCTGCTCTGATAAAGGTCGTTTACTAAAAGAGATGTCAATGTGCTGGCCACGCCCCCCCTTCACTGCAGTCTACGCTCTGCTAGGATTCTTAACCCCTTCAGCTGCACAGCTCTGCAGGCAGTGAGGAGACTATGCTGGGCACTGGAGCTGATATACTAGAGAGAGCGTTGCACAAGAAGGTAGGGGGAAGATCCTGTGTGTATTAGTAGTGTCATTACACAGCTGGGACTTATAGTCCTACACTTACAACATGCTGCAGAGTCTCCCAGCAGGCAGACATGTCACTCAGGGCAGCTCTTGTATCCACAACCTTAGCAGAGCAGGGGGAGGGGCAGAGATAGTTTTTATTGCATGTAAACAAAGGGCCATAAAAGAACCAGGGAAATGAGGAAAAAACGAGATTTTTGTGAACTCACCTGTAAAATCTCTTTCTCGCGTAGTTCATTGGGGGACACAGACCGTGGGTATAGCTGCTTGCTGCCACTAGGAGGCGACACTAGGCTAAGAAGTGATAACTCCTCCCCCGCAGGCTATACCCCCTCCAGCCTGGAGAGAGCATATCAGTTTGTGCCCAAGCAATAGGAGTAGGAGAAAAAAATCAATAATGAAAATACAGTACACAACCCACAACTGACAAACATCAGTCGGAATGCACCAGAACTGAGGACCATACTGGCCCACAAACCGCCAATATGTGCGGCAAACCGAAACTGGGTGGGAGCTGTGTCCCCCAATGAACTACGCGAGAAAGAGATTTTACAGGTGAGTTCACAAAAATCTCGTTTTCTCGCTAGTATCATTGGGGGACACAGACCGTGGGACGTCCTAAAGCAGTCCACGGGGAGGGAAAAAAAATCACACGCCCCTGGAGAAAAAACGCCCTCGAGGATGCGGCATCCGCTGCCGCCTGCAAGATCTTGCTGCCTGGAGCAGCAACAGATGATGGCTAGGAAAGACCCCCGAAACACTCGGTGAACTTGCCGGAAGACCAAGACGCTGCCCTCTAGAAGCGATGTCTGGAGTAGATGAACCCGAGAAATGACGACCGCTGGACGGCCAGGCCATCACTCCGCTAGGAAGCAACCGACAGGCAGACATCCCAGGAAAAAAAGCATCCCGTTGGAAGACGCCAGCTATGACAAGGACCTCCAAGAAAATCAGGCAGAAAACCCATACAGCGGAACGCGCCAACGCGCCAGATATGGACCAGCAAATCTCCGAGGCCAAAATAGATGGCTGATGGAGAGCCCGCCCTTAAAATACGAGGGAGAAAGAAGAGAAAAACCATGTCCGAGAAGACCCGAAAAGCGGTGACCTTCCGCCAGAAAGAAAATTCTGGCGGAGCACTGCCTGATGCCAATGACAAAGGACAAATGGACGTACAAAAAGAAGAAGAAGAAGTCCCAGAGGGGGGGCTTGTTTGTTCCTGAAACGCCCCCAGCGATATACCGATCGTCGGGGCGAAGTCGGTTGTAGACCACAACTGTGGGAGCGGAACCAAAATCCAGGTTCGCAGGATCCTCCTCTGGTTAAAAGAAACCGGTAATGGAAAAAAACCCATAATTGACATATATTGACTTCCGGGCAGAGACCAAGATAAGAGAATACTCTCCGTGGAAAAAAATAGATCCCGGATTCCATAGCTATACAACCCATTGCCACCGGTCGAGGAGACCGAAGGGAAAAGGTGGTCAGCAGTCCAGCTAGAGGAAGGACAGGAAAGAAAAATAGGGGTGTTCCGTTCAAGGAACGAAATCCCTACCAGTGGTGACAAGGTGAGACAGTCACCCGCTCAGCCTGGCTTGGGGGGACCGTAGTCCACCCCCGGAAGGAGCAGTGAAAGGAATGACCACCATCGCTTGATGTGACACAGAAGTAACCATAACTGAAGGAAGGAATCACTGTAGTGGTAGACGAGTGCCACAGGGACCAAGTAAACATATCTGACGGACAGTATCACCGTAGTGGTAGACGAGTGCCACAGGGACTAAGCTACCCAGTCGAGCGCGCCCAAGTAAGGTGCTGATAGCTATGGCACTGACGCCAATGCAAAACCCGAGTTGACGACACAAGAACAATAGTCGTCAGAGCAACGGACAGTTAACAGTAATGAAGACCAATGAGAGGTCAGGGCAAGCCCATTGCCATCAGGGACTGACACTGTACAGATCTCTTGGTAATGAAATACACCCTTGAGGAGGAGCCCATACAAAGGAAGCTGCCAGAGTAACGCAAAGGCCACACTCCAGTTGAGGAGGATGCCACACCGTACAGGATACCAATCCCAGAGTCGGAAGAAACCGCCGTCTGACGAAGGAACTGTGCAATAGGAATGTTCAGTAGGAACCCTAGCATGTAGTGGAGATGCAAATACCCTTTGTACAGTAATAGCTACCGCCTGCTCCTCCCAGCGTAAAACTGAGGGAGAGGCCTAAGGACACCCAGAAGTAGCATGGAACCAAGCTAACTCAGTCAACCAGAGCCATTCTGAGGCATTCCATCTAAAAAGGGGGCAAAACCAGAGCAACCGCCGAAGCAGTGTCAGGGTAGAACCCCTACCTGAGGGGGATGACCCTCTGCCATGAGTTCGATCTCCGGCCCTTGTGAGAACTACCCTTGCTTTTTTTTTTTTTTTTTTTTTGTTTTTGTTTTTGTTTTTGTTAGAAGTGGGATCTGAACCCACACCTCCATTTGGAGACCCGAACACCCATACACGGAAGAGATTAACTCTTGAGTCTGGCACATTAGACCACTCGGCCATCCTGACTTAGAGAACACGCTGTAGTAGTCAATGCAGAATGCCAGCAAAACACCCTCACCTAATGAGGAAGAGTGGTGGCCCAGAATACAGAGTCAGTGCAACCTTGGGCTCGCTGGGTCGTAATCCCAACATTTGTATAATGGCGTGCACCCACACGCTGTAGAGGACCAAGTTCTGACCGACCTGAACGGTGGAGGCCCATAGGGATGGGAATCTAGGGCACCTGAAGAGCTGCTGAGCGACTCCCTTAAGAGAACAAGGAACGACCTATCTGCGCCAACCACCAGTACCAGAAGAGACGGGAGGATACAGTATGGGAGCAGTCCCAGTATCCATATACCTCTAGATGAAGAGTACCAGGCACCAATGGCAACGACTGTTGCTGCGGCCCACCCGTGAAGGAAGCCACGGCATCTAGTGCGGAGGCTTAGTTGAATTAAAGCATGCATAGATGCTCAGAGATTTCCCGTAAGATGTAGAAGGGGGTAATGCCACGACTGTTGACTAGTATTCAGTGGTAGCGCAACCCTCCGTCAAGGAAGGAAGGTAGGGAGATAAACAGAACCGCATCCAACGGTAGTGTAACAACCCCCTCCCTGGAGGGGGTAACGCGTACTGTAAGCACTACCCTCAATGGAAGTGCAACCACTCCACCTATGAAGGGGAGAAAAATATATAGGGAGTACTGTATCCTGAGGTTAGCGCCAGTACCTAACCTATGGCAGGGGGTAATGCACCCAGTAGGAATTGACCCCTATGGCAGAGAATTACACCCCTATCGAAGAGGATAATGCATACGAATAGTCCCGTTCCCGGTGGGTAAAGAATTCCTCCACCTAAGCAAGGTGGTAATACTTACAGCAAACATTGCCACCCGCGATAAAGCCATAACGCCTCCTATAAGAGAGGCTAATGCATAACGCCAGTACTGTACCCAGTGGAACAGCAATCCGTCAACAACCGAAAGGGGAGACGCAAATGGCTGGCACTGACCAGTGCAAGTGCCGTCAGTCCACCTGTGGAAGGAGGGAATACAAAGGGTAAGTACTGTATCCAGTAGCAAAGCAAATGCCGCCTAAGGAAGGGGCAATGCAGACAATCAGTACTGCCGGTAGCATGGATGCAGTCTAGAAGGTTCATATCAGAGTCCGCAGAACTGTTCCCTGTTCCCTCAGAACCAACCCCTGTCAGAAGGGAGGGTTCTGAATATCACCCTAATGAGGAAGGATGGAGGTGCGGAGGAGACCGAGGAGGAATGTCCTGCTCGTGCGCAGCTCTACCTCTTAGCATCCAGCCATGGCAGTTGCAGGCTGTGACAGCGGTGATATAACCATCAAAACACCCAGGAGGTGGAATCGGCATCCCTACCTGACCGCTCACAGGATTGTGTGGGCGGTACTCAATCGACCCACAATCCAGGAGGGTGGATTGGGAACTGCCAGAGGTCCTCCATTGGATTGCGCATGTGGATTAACAACCAAATGACCCAAGAGGGTGGATTGGGAATCCAGCAGCTGTGTTCCCCTGGCTTGTGCAGGTGGAGCATTATCAACCAAACGGCCCCGTAGGGCGGATTGGGAATCCTGCATCTGTGTTCCCCCCGGATCCGTGCAGGTGGAGCATTATCAACCAAACGGCCCCGTAGGGCGGATTGGGAATCCTGCATCTGTGTTCCCCCCGGATCCGTGCAGGTGGAGCATTATCAACCAAACGGCCCCGTAGGGCGGATTGGGAATCCTTCAGATGTGCTCCCCCGGATCCGTGCATGTGGAGTATTATCAACCAACGGCCTCAGCGGGCGGATTGGGAATCCTCAGATGTGCTCCCCTGGATTTGTGCAGGTGGAGCATTAATCAACCAAACGACCCCGTAGGGCGGATTGGGAATCCTTCAGATGCGCTCCCCTGTATTTTTGTAGGTGGAGTATTATCAACCAAACGGCCCCAGCGGGCGGTTTGGGAATCCTCCAGATGTGCTCCCCTGTATGTGTGCAGGTGGAGTAATATCAACCAAACAGCCCACGGGCGGATTGGGAATCCTGCAGATGTGCTCCCCTGCATTTGTGCAGGTGGAGCATTATCAACCAAACGGCCTCAGCGGGCGGATTGGGAATCCTTCAGATGTGCTCCCCTGTATTTGTGCAGGTGGAGCATTATCAACCAAACGGCCCGTATGGCGGATTGGGAATCCCTCAGATGTGCTCCCCTGGATTTCACCTGTGGTGGCCTATACGCCAGACGACCCAGAAGGTGGTCTGGGAATTCTTCATGTGTGCATTCTCAACTAAACAGCCCCGGAGGGCGGAATGGGAAACTGTGAGCAATCCTGCCCTGTCCAGATAGGACATGGGCCCAGCCCCATACCCCACCACCAGGGTGGACATGCCGGCAGGAAGGGGTTAGGGTTAACTTCCTAATCTAAGGTAATTGGCATGCAGAAAGGGGACACTCAGATAATGCAGTGACGGCTGCAAACAAACGACTTGCCACAAAGGGTTAACCCAGCTCAGAGGACCAGATGCGGAGCTCAGCGGGGCACCTGGGGGAGGAGCGACAGCTAGTCGGGGAGAATCCGCGCCAAAAGGACGGACCCGCCCCCTCCATAACTGGAATGAAAGTTGCGGCCTAGTAGGCCGCAAAAGCCGGGACATAAAGTTCGGCGCACAGCCGACCGGGCGGTACTGCCAGCCGGTTACCACAGCGGGGCCTGAAGAGCAACCGCCGATGTCTGCCCACTGATTTGGAGGGGGAGTGTCCACTCTCGCTGCGGGAACCCATCCCGTGCCGCTAAAACAACTGCACGGGCTGAATCCCGGTAGGCCCGAAGTGGAGCCAGGGGCTAAATTTTTGGCGCCGGCCAAACGAATAGCCGGCCGGGAGTGGAGTGACCGGAAGCGGCGCTCTGTAAGTGCCCTGGCTGAACATCAGCCGCGGGAGCTCACCCCGCAGGCCGTACTGAGGAGAACCCAGGCCCCCCGTATGGACAGAAACCCAAACCTACATTGGGCCTGAGGTAATGTGGGGCCCTCACCATGAATGGCCCACCTGAGGAAAAAGGTCCTCCATCTATGATGAGGTGACCGGGGGGGAAGGGAGAAGGGGGAGGGGAAGGGCCGAGGTACTTACCCAATACGGACTACTCACCCCATCTTCATCCTCTTCTCTTCACCCTTTCTCAGAGTACCAGCAGGGTCACCTCTTCAGCCGCTGGCACACGAAGTGGCAGGAGACTGGAATGGCGGAGGGTCTCGCCGGATTCAGGTGACCCCCTTGGCTGGCGGGAAGCAGGGGAGCTGGGCTGCCCTGGTCCACTTTCGTTTCTTGGGGAGGGCGAGCGGTGAGGGATTCCGACACCGGCCTTGCTCCCGGGGTAGAGAGAGTGGCTAGGCGACTCTGTTTCCCCAACCTAAAAGAGGAAAAAAATAAAATAATAAAGGTAAGCCGCCCTGCAAAAGCAGGGAGGTCTGCCTCCTACGACACTAAGCTAAAAACTGATATGCTCTCTCCAGGCTGGAGGGGGTATAGCCTGCGGGGGAGGAGTTATCACTTCTTAGCCTAGTGTCGCCTCCTAGTGGCAGCAAGCAGCTATACCCACGGTCTGTGTCCCCCAATGATACTAGCGAGAAATATATATATTTTTTTGCATAAAACTTGCTTAGCTCAGTTATACATCAGATTTTCAGTGCTATATTATACAGTCTATCATGGGAAACTGTATTAATGACAATAAGAGTGGTAAGTCCCCTGGTAAAGAAAGAAAATCTTGTCATTTGGTGACAGAGCCGTGCTTAATGGATGTGTGGTCTTATGCCCACTGCAGTGTCTGAGGAAGTGGCGTATGACACAGGGGTCTTCCAGTTCCAGACTCCTCAGATCTTGCACAGGGCATGACATTTTGCCCAGAATGTTTTTTTTAAAGTACTGAATTTTGTGTCTTCTAAAACTGTCCTCCGGTACTCAAGTACTTCCTAACTGGTCATGTTTTCATCACCACCCTTGTACTGCACCAGGAATAGGATCATCATCAGTGAACAGGAATTAATGGGGTTCTCTCTACAGGATATTCCGAAATCATTACCAGACTGGAGAAGTTGCAGAATAGACCTGAGAAAAACTGGTCTAAAACATTAAGACATACTTTGTGGTGCTTAGACGGATATTTTTGTATTTAATCTTCGTCTGGCCAATGATAACTTTTTATTCTGGGCAAGCACCGGGCTGCTTTGGGCTCTGGTAACAAGGTATTTGGTCTATTTGATTGAGGTATATATCAGGTGTATTCTCTGGTGTGAACTGTACGTGACTGAAGTTTTACAGGAGCAATATGGTTAGCCTCACTACTTAAAGGGATTTTGTCACCAAGTTTTAGGCTATAGAGATACAGACATGCACGGCTAGATCGCCGCTAGCATGTCCACAATAGGGCTGCAACGATTAATCGATTATATTCGATAACTGGATTCGTTGTCGACGAATCCAGTTATCGAATAATCGCTGATTCGTTGCTATGCGGGCGGGCGGGCGGTCGCTGCATCTTTATTTTACCTTTTTACAATGACGCTCCTGTAACAGCCAGGCAGAGCGGACGGCGGCGTAACGTCACTCACTCACGTGACACGCCTGCTCCGCCTCCTTCATTCATGAGGTGGGCGGAGCAGGTGCGTCACGTGAGTGAGTGACGTTACGCCGCCGTCCGCTCTGCCTGGCTGTTACAGGAGCGTCATTGTAAAAAGGTAAAATAAAGATGCAGACGTGATTAGTCCGACTTATAAGCATCGGGGCCGGGGCTGTTATGGGGAGGGGGGGAGGATCTGTCTATGGCACTGCTATGGGGAGGGGGGTCTGTGTATAGCACTGCTATGGGGAGGGGGGAGGATCTGTCTATGGCACTGCTATGGGGAGGGGGGGTCTGTGTATGGCACTGCTATGGGGAGGGGGGGGTCTGTGTATGGCACTGCTATGGGAAGGGGGATCTGTGCACTGTTATGAGGAAAGGGATCTGTGCACTGTTATGCCCATAACAGTGCACATATCCCCCTCTCCATAACTACGCCACCCACAGATCCCCCTCTCCATAACTGCGCCACCCACAGATCCCCCTCTCCATAACTGCGCCGCCCACAGATCCTCCTCTCCATAACTGCGCCGCCCACAGATCCCCCTCTCCATAACTGCGCCGCCCACAGATCCCCCTCTCCATAACTGCGCCGCCCACAGATCCCCCTCTCCATAACTGCGCCGCCCACAGATCCCCCTCTCCATAACTGCGCCGCCCACAGATCCCCCTCTCCATAACTGCGCCACCCACAGATCCCCCTCTCCATAACTACGCCATCCACAGATCCCCCTCTCCATAACTGCGCCACCCACAGATCCCCCTCTCCATAACTACACCACCCACAGATCCCCCTCTCCATAACTACGCCATCCACAGATCCCCCTCTCCATAACTACGCCGTCCACAGATCCCCCATAATAGTGTCGTCCACAGATCCCCCATAATAGTGTAGTCCACAGATCCCCCATAATAGTGTCGTCCACAGATCCCCCATAATAGTGTCGTCCACAGATCCCCCATAATAGTGTCGTCCACAATTTGTTTTAATATGGCCTTTGAACATATTTTTTCAAGTAAGATCATATAAACCTCTGTTTTGTAATTTTGTCGTTTTTGCCGATTAATCGATTAATCGTAGAAATTAATCGGCAACTAATCGATTATTCAAATAATCGTTAGCTGCAGCCCTAGTCCACAATATACCTTCCCTGTGCTGGCATCAGCCTCAGGGAAGGAACTGCACATCGCGAGATTACGGCAATCTAACTGTGATGAAAGGAGGAGATTCGTAGGACATAGGCAGTGTTAGGCTCCTTCACAGGGGGGGTGTGGCTGAGCACCAGGAAGGTTAGTACAGCCCCTTGGGCACCTTACAAAGCTCATTTACATATCTCTAAAATAATTTTTTTAAACAAAATAAAAAGGACAGAGCCCTATAGGACCGGTATATTGCAGACATGCTAGCGGCGATCTAGCCGTGCATGTCCGCAGCTCTATAACCGAAAATGAGGTAACAAAATCCCTTTAACTGAGCTCTGATAATGCACTGCTTTACAGTGACATGAGGCCTACAGAATTCAGGGTTTTGCTTTTAAACTGAATAGGGAAAGGAAAGATTAACGCATTTCCTCAACTGCTACAAGAGGACATAGTTTTAAATTAGAGGGGCAAAGGTTTAAACGTAATATCAGCAAGTATTACTTTACTGAGAGAGTAGTGGATGCATGGAATAGCCTTCCTGCAGAAGTGGTAGCTGCAAATACAGTGAAGGAGTTTAAGCATGCATGGGATAGGCATAGGACCATCCTTCATATAAGATAGGGCCAGGGGCTATTCATAGCATTCAGTATATTGGGCAGACTAAATGGGCCAAATGGTTCTTATCTGCCGACACATTCTACGTTTCTACTTTATGTGAAGGTTAATTGTGTGAAATGTTGTAAAGTAATCAAAAGTTGAGCCCACCCCCCCAAATATGCAAACTAAAACGCCACACAATGACCCTCAAACATGCCAGCTGAGCCATGGGCTGAAATGACCGCGGGCATCTGACTGGTTGCTAAAGGTGTAAAAACCCATTTTCTACCTCTGTTGGCAAAGTACTTTCAGAGAACATTCATGGGAAAACATTTCACAGTTATTCCAGTGTGAGAAGATTAAAATCGTTGAAATGATTTTGTAACCGCACATTTGTACAAATATAATCTCAGTGGAGCTGAAATTACCTTCTTCCCAGTTCTTAAGTCTTATCTCACAACAGACCAAAGGTGCTCCCACTCTGCCCGTACTGTAGTCCCACACTGAAACAGAAGTAAAGTATAGGTTGGTCACAGAACTATTACCATAAAACCACAATAAAGCTCACAAATTCTAACGTCAAACCCAAATTAGGGTCAGTTTACACCACATTTTGATCACAATCTTACTTTTCATCAATGAATCCATTTCACTTTAATGAGGGAAGCCGAGGCCAAAATGTAATCCTCTGGTCTCCGTTTGAGTCATTCAAGTGAACAGATTCTTTGCAGTACATGCCCAAATACTATTTTCAGGTATTTAAAGAGGACCTTTCATCACAATAAAAAATCTAAACTAAGTATGCTGACATGGAGAATGGCACCCAGGGATCTCCCTGCACTTACTATTATCCCTGGGCGCCGCTCTGTTCTCCCGGTATAGGCTCCGGTATCTTCAGATTTTCGGCTCAACTGGGAAGAGCCTGCTCTTGTTCTCCTGGGTGTCTCCTTCTCCCAGGCTGGAGTGCTGGCCAATCACAGCACTCAGCTCACAGAGAGGTTTTTTCTCCCAGGCTATGAACTGAGTGCTGCGATTGGCCAGCACTCTAGCTTGGGAGAAGGAGACGCCCAGGAGAACAAGAGCAGGCTCTTCCCAGTTGAGCCGAAAATCTGAAGATACCGGAGCCTATACCGGGAGAACGGAGTGGCGCCCAGGGATAATAGTAAGTGCAGGGAGATCCCTGGGTGCCACTCTCCATGTCAGCATACTTAGTTTAATATTTTTTTTATTGTAATGAAAGGTCCTCTTTAAGGGTATAACCCCAATGGACAGTCCAATGGAGGTCTAAACATTACGTGAACTAACACCTTAAACGTCATGGGTGTCGCGCTGCTGGGACGGACAGCAATATGCTGCAAAGTGTGGAGGAACCTGGGAGCTAGAGTTCATTTCCCCTACAGAGCCATGACAGGACAAATTTAACATTACACAGATCTCATGAAAATCAATGACGTGCTTTGTCCTCCAAAGTGTGAGGATCACCTCGATTTACTCTGAATTACCCAAGTCTGAGGCACAGATTCCTGTAAAGAGGTTTGCTACTGACTGCACAAGATGCTCCACCTAATATTACACTAATGTAATATTACAGAGGACACTTTCTAGGCAGAGCTATTTTAATATTAAACTACAATTTAGGAGTAACTCGTACCCCAAGACTTTTGTCATAGCAAAGTCCATACTCACTTTCTGTTATTGTGCCAGCACCACATGTTTCGGTAAGACCATATCCTTGGCCAACTGGGCAGCAGAAGCAGATGTTCATAAAGCGTTGGGTGGCAGCTGAAAGAGGTGCCCCACCAGAAAGCAGGACCCTCATCTTTCCCCCTAATAATTTTCTCACTTTCCGAAAAACAATCCTGTAAATACAATGAATTTGCTAAATGTTAAAAGAAGAGGAGAACTTAAGGCCTTCTATATTTTTGGTAAATGTACCTGTTACTAAATTACACAGCATAAGCGTTTGGACCAGAATTTCTGATCATTTGTTACTTCAGAAGGCAGGTAAAATAGGTATATGGATTACATGGTACTAGAAATGACCAACATGTTTGCACTTCTATAGCGAGAGAACACAGGATTTAGAAGCCCCCGATGCTGGAGAAGGTTTATTCACCCTGCAGGGTGACACTGCCAGACAACAGCTGCAAGAGGCCACTACATAGCAGAAAGCAGAAAACACAAGGAAATGCAGATGATGGAGCATGCTCCATCTTGTGAACTCCAGACTCAACTCTAAGCCATGAAGAGATCCAGGCTGAGATATCCCACTTCCTAGAAAGCAAGTGAGGTCTTTTAGGCTGACATCTTTGCTTACAATTTAGGTCACGCCATACTGTACCTCTCCGTGGCCTCATTTTTCTAGCTTAGCTAGACTGGCCTTAGTGAACCCATATCATTTATTTCCTGCTGGTCAGATAGAATCCTTTTCAGAATAACTTCTCTGTTCACAGCTAGGAAAATAACAATAGCTATTGTTTTTATCAGATGAATAAATGAAGTAGTCCAGGTATGTGGACTAGGATCAAGATGGGCTATAAATGCAAAGATACATAAAATGTACTGAGATTCTGCCAACTTGGGAGCCTGAAGCACACAAAGGAAGAGGAGGACTGAAGGACTGATGAAGGATAAAAGAATATGAAATCACGACCTCTCACTCAGTATATTCTGGAGGGAGAGAATTACCTGTCACTCAGTGGCGTGCTGTACCCTCTCGAGATCTGCTTCATTTTGTAGTTGTATGCAAGGGAGAAGAGACCTTTCTGAACAGGACTCATAGCGGCGACTTTACTCATGACGTTCTTATAAATGCGGTCCATGATTTCCTAAAAAGACAAAGGGGGGATTTATTACTAGGGTAATATTTGAAGTTAGTTTTGGTCAAGTCAGTGCTGGTGTACTTTGCGGAAAATGTTATCAAATGTTGCACGAGCTTTTCTTTACCCAGCTGCAGTGGTGACGTCACAGACCACACGTGACCGCTGTGGCCAATGAGTGGTCTAAAAATGCTACTTCAATTTAAGGGCTCTTTCACACTTGCGTTTTTGTCTTCCGGCATAGAGTTCCGTCGTCGGAGCTCTATGCCGGAAGAATCCTGATCCGGATTATCCTAATTTATTCTGAATGGAGTGAAATCCGTTAAGGATGCATCAGGATGTCTTCAGTTCCAGAACGGAACGTTTTTTGGCCGGAGAAAATACCGCAGCATGCTGCGCTTTTTGCTCCGGCCAAAAATCCTGAAGACTTGCTGCAAGGCCGGATCCGGAATTAATGCCCATTGAAAGGCATTGATCCGGACTTAAGCTAAACGTTGTTTCGGCACATTGCCGGATCCGACGTTTAGCTTTTTTAGAGTGGTTACCATGGCTGCCGGGACGCCAAAGTCCTGGCAGCCATGGTAAAGTGTAGCGGGGGAGCAGCATACTTACCGTCCGTGCGGCTCCCGGGGCGCTCCAGAGTGACGTCAGGGCGCCCCACACACATGGATGACGTGATCACATGGCACGTCATCCATGCGCATGGGGCGCTCTGACGTCACTCTGGAGCGCCCCGGGAGCCACGCGGACTGTAAGTATACCGCTCCCTCGCTCCTACTATGGCAGCCAGGACTTTAATAGCGTCCTGGGTGCCATAGTAACACTGAACGCATTTTGAATGACGGATCTGTCTTCAAATGCTTTCAGTACACTTGTGTTTTTCCGGATCCGGCGTGTAATTCCGGCAAGTGGAGTACACGCCGGATCCGGACAACACAAGTGTGAAAGAGCCCTAAATCATGCCAACCTCCACCCCCAATCCTAGTTCCAGACTTAGGCCCTGAAAGTTCTTGTAGAATCTCTTCTACCCTAGAGCAGGGAACCTCTCTGCATCCATCCCCTGTAGGGACAGGAAGAACACTGGTGGGTGGAGGTGGGAGGGATCTTTTAACCTCTGTTTCCTGTCCCAAGAAGGTCAAAGGGGAACAACCTCCCCTGTTCTGCTGTCATGAGGGATGAGCTGGAAAATCTCACAAAAGGTGACATGAAAAGGGTCACAAGACGCTCGCTCCGGTCCAATCACTCATATCAGAAGCATGCAGAAAATTGGGATAAATATTTGTACCTAGATGTCTTCACACAAAGTCCTGCAGCTCTGAGTCAGGCGGCCTAACGTCAGGGCAGACAGTTTACTTACAGTAAAGAGCACAAGATGGGCAAACCTACCGGGACAGCGGCCATTAGAGTTGGCTGCAGTTCTGATGCATCACCCTTGCTTCCTTTCTTGATTTTAGTGGACTGCAGGATATAAAGAGAGAGTTTTTCTATACGTTTCATAGACTACGGCATTACAGATCTAGATGTATACATAAGGCTGACAGGGGCCATCGATAACGAAAATATACACAGACGGTAGTACATGGCTTGCGTCACTCCGGTGTTCTTGTCATCCAAATTACAAATGCCTTACACATTACTTAGGTCAATATACCCCTCTCCCCCATGGGAGCGACATTACCAGCAGATACACTCAACTCTATATTGTGTGTGATTTATGGACTACTGTACTGAGTGAACCAGTCGGCAGTTTCATAATGCACAGACCAGCAGTGACAGGGGCCTCATTATAAGGGGCTAAGGTTTAGACGAGCCCCAGACCAAACCCTTCTGTACACCCCGGAGCAGCCTCTGTCAGGTACAGCGTACAGATGATAGAAAGAGCTGCCGGGCCTGGCCTTAGCATATTTTATATATTTACCACGATTAAAGAACTACTCACCTGATCAGAAAGTGTCTGCGGTGAAGAATAGCCGACACGGCAGCCACGTGACAAGCAAACCAACTCCGCACTTAGCTCCAGCACATGAGCCAGAGGTAGGTAGCCAATGTATGTATCCGTCTCTCTGCAAAAGAAGATACTGGATTCAATGCGGAAGTACAAAGCTTTCCAAAAATGGGTCAGTAATTGTTGCAGTGTATCTAAAGGGTTATTTCGGAAATATTATTTTACCCCTTAGGCTACTTTCACACCTGCGTTAGGTGCGGATCCGTCTGGTATCTGCACAGACGGATCCGCACCTATAATGCAAACACTTGTATCCGTTCAGAACGGATCCGTTTGCATTGTTCATGGTAATGCAAACGGATCCGTCCTGACTGACACTGAAAGTCAATGGAAGGCGGATCCTTTTTCAAATGCACCATATTGTGTCAGTGAAAACCGTCCCCATTGACTTAGGCTACTTTCACACTTGCGTTCGGAGCGGATCAGTCTAGTGTCTGCACAGACGGATCTGCTCCTATAATGCAGACGGTGGGATCTGTTCAGAATGGATCAGTCTGCATTATATTTCTGAAAAAATTCTAAGTGTGAAAGTTAGTCAGACGGATCCGTCCAGACTTTACATTGAAAGTCAATGGGGGACGGATCCGTTTGAAATTGAGCCATATTGTGTCAACTTCAAACGGATCCGTCGCCATTGACGTTCGGGTGTCCGCCTGCTGAGCGGAGGCCAAACAGTGCCAGACTGAGGCATTCTGAGCGGATCTGCATCCACTCAGAATGCATTGGGGCCGTACGGATCCGTTCGGGGCCGCTTGTGAGAGCCTTCAAACGGAACTCACAAGCGGAACCCCGAACGCTAGTGTGAAAGTAGCCTAACATTGTAAGTCAGGATGGATCCGTTTGGCTCAGTTTTGTCAGACGGACATCAAAACACTGCAAGCAGCATTTTGGAGGCTGAACGGAGCCAAACTGATGCATTCTGAACAAATCCTTATCCATTCAGAATCATTGGGGCTAAACTGATCCATTGTGGACCGCTTGTGAGAGCCCTGAAACGGATCTCACAAGCGGACCCAGAAACGCCAGTGTGAAAGTAGCCTTATCCTGTTATTGGATTGTTGCAGGTCCTACCGCTGGCACGCCGACCAATCATAAGAAGGGGGCCCCCCCCAAGATGAAAGGAGCGGCCAGTCAGTCATGTGCTGTGCTTAGCTGCTTCATTCATTTCTATGACAGTTCTGGAGATAGAGTGAAGCGCTGACCAATCAGCCACTCTATTCATTTCGGGAGGCTGCACTGGGGCCTGTGACTGTGGGGGTTCCAGTTGTAGGGCCGCCATGATCTAAGTCAGGGGTGCACAACCTGCGGCCCGGGGGCCACATGCGGCCCTTGATAACATTCTGTGCGGCCCCCAACCATCTGGTAAAAGACATGTATGTCTATGTCTTGTGGCTGCTCACATGTATTTTTCATGTATTTCTCCCATTAGATGGGAGTCCTGGAAGTGTAACTAGACATTAATGTTATATAATGTGTGTTCAATATGCCATAAGTACAATATTTCAGTTGTTAATACACCTTTAAATTTTAATTTCGGCCCTCGGCATTGGTTCAGTCTGGCAATGTGGCCCCCAACCAGGAAACGTTGTGCACCCCTGATCTAAGTGATAACTTGATATAATCAGAATACCTCTTTAACTCAATACAGTTACCACCATAAGAACATACCCCAGATTCGTTATCCTCTGTGCCATCCCAGTTATACCAGCTATGATGTTGCTGTGAGAGATCATCACTCCTTTAGGTATCCCAGTGGATCCGCTCGTGTACATGATGACGGCAATGTCGTGTGGTAGCGGGGACGGCCGCGCCTTGTTTGCTGTGGAAAAATACCTCGTCACTTATGAAATCATCATGACATTGCTCAGATCTGTAGTGTGCATAGGCCAAACTCTATTGAAAATAACGCTAGAGTATAGTCAGGGGCATTGTACAAAATTACCAGTTAGGGTACTTTCACACTTGCGACAGAGGATTCCGCCAGGCAGATCTGTCGCCGGAACTGCCTGCCAGATCCGTCAAAACATATGCAAACTGATAACATTTGTCAGACGGATCTGTATCCTGATCCGTCTGACAAATAGATTTAAAATGCTGGATCCGTCTCTCCGGTGTCATCTGGAAAAATCGGCTTTTTTTTTTTTTTTTTTTTTTTTAACTGATCCGTTTTGCCGGAACACTCGGGGCCGGATCCGGCATAAATGCATTTCAATGAGAAAAAAATGCTGCAGTATTATCTCCGTCCTGATCAGTCAAAAAGACTGAACTGAAGACATCCTGAACGGATTGCTCTCCATTCAGAATCCATGGGGATAAAACTGATCAGTTATTTTCCGGTATTGAACCCCTAGGACGGAACACAATACCGGAAAAGAATAATGCTAGTGTGAAAGTACCTTACTCCTGTGCAATTGGAGTGGTGGCAAGTGTCACCCTAGCTCTATTCACTTTAGCTATGTCCACTAGTACCATAGAAGTGAATGGAGCAGTGGTCACGTATGACTCAAGGTGGGATTTCAGTACAGGTAGTATTTAATGGGGTTTTCAGAGTTTTTTTTTTTTTTAACTGATGACCTAAACTCTGTATAGGACATCAGTATCTAATTGGTGGGAGTCCAACACCTGGGGCCCCCACCAATCAGCTGAAGGCATCGGCGGCCGCAGCAGCACCGAGCCGTACATATGATAGCTTGGTATCACAGCTCTGCCCCCATACACTTCAATAGGGCTGAGCTGTGCCTAGGCCATGTGAGCGATGAACATGACGTCACTAGAGGGATTCGAACCTCACGATCAGATACTCATGACCTATTGAGAGTAAAGTTAATCAGTAAAAAAATAAAAATAACCTTGTGTAAAACCCCTTTAATTCAGTCATTCCACAGATAAAAGATTTATTTATCAGTGTACATCTACATTGTGTACTACGAGTACAACATATAAGAGGAATAATACCCACATAACACCATACCCAGCCATAACACACACATTCAAAATGTCAAACAACGTACAAAACACACAGAAACAAAAACGATGTACCACACATCCTAAAATTCTCTTAGACCCATCTATCACTCCCGGGTTCATTGCCGATAGAGGACCAGAGAGGTGATGAGAATACAATTACAGCATCTAAAACCTCGGCTCCACCAAATGAACATGTGTGGTAAGTGTGTCAGGCACCAGTTGGTGCTGGGAATAAAGGCCATGAATGACTTGATTATGATTCTATAATCTGTACCAGATGTTTGGGTCCTGAGACTGCGGCATCTGTTCACATGGAGAGAGAATCCTCCATACTATGGTGGGGGGGATGGGTGGGATGTACCCAGTAGATCATACTTATGAGGATTCTGGATTTCCTGCTCTGTGTGAGGAAGACCAGCCCTGGGATGTCCTGGCGTTTAAAGCTTGGGAATGATTACTAACAGAACATAGAAAAGCAGCACATACAGTAGTGTTCAAAAAAATAACAGCGAGCTTAAAAAAAAAAAAAATAATCGCAAAATTATAATAACTTACTTCCATAAATTCAAATGCCCTGGAAATACTACACGTTTAATTCAAAATCAAAACAATAGCAAAATGTATCCAGAAAGTAAAGAAAAAGAAAAATTAGGCCATTTTCACATCAGCGTTTTCCTCTCCAGTATAGAGATCCGGCACAGGATCTCCATACCGGAAGAAAACGCTTCAGTTTTGGGGACAAAACTGATCTGAACAGAGTGCACCAGAATGCATTCCGTTCTGTTTAGTTGCGTTTCCATACCGGACATAAAAGCGCTGCAAGCGGAGCAAGACAGATCCGGCGTTAAACACATTGTAAGTCCATGTCAGTTTTCTTGGATGGTTTCAGTGCCGGATCCGTCTTGGTCATTTCAGAGATAAGACAACCGGACCTGTTCAGAACAGATACAGATAGTTGTATTAGCATAACAGAAGTATTTTTGCTGATCCATGGCGGATCCAGCAAAAACGCTGATGTGAAAGTAGCCGTAGGCGGTTTATAAAAATAGCAATACCAGCACTTTTCTTTAAGAACGCAACATTTTATGTTTCAACTGTAAACATGTTTGAGATTTCCCTTTACTATGAATTGCTGAACTAATATTTAGTGGCATACCCATTGTTTCTGAGAACTCCTTGACATCTGTGCATGGATTTGACCAACTACTGGCCCCTCAGAACAGGCATTCCAGTCCAGGACGACTGGACTACATTCCACTCTATTGTTCTCTTACTGGTGTGTTTTGGGTCATTATGAAAGATCTGCAGCGCTCTTCCAATTAAAGTATGGATAACTTATTCATCAACAGGCATCAGAGCATAGCTTTAATTGGAAGAGCGCTGCAGATCTTTTGGGTTTATACATACTGGGATTCTAACCCAATATCCAATGCTACGTACACCCAGTACCCTGGGAATATTTAGCAGGTACCCTACTAGTGAAGACTGGCTTACCTACTTGTGGATTCGGATGCTGCTTGCCTGTAAACTTTCAGGTTTTGGTTGCCACTTCAAGGCATGAGATCATTTTAGCTAAGCAGCCTATAATTTGCTGCACTTCCCTATATGTTTTTCCCTCTCTAATCAACGTTTTAATCAAAGTATGTTCTTCATCAGAACAATGTCTGGAACGACTCATTTTCCCTAGTAGTTCAGAAGGAAATGCAAAATAACCAACATCTGCCACCCTCCTACCTTAAATAAGGGTCAAAGCTGACACCTGTTATTCCACAGAATTAATGACTTCACCAATTTAAAGAGGTTATCCAATTCTAAAAAAGCCTAGGCCCTTCCTATAGATCATACTTTCCCCACTCCCCAGCACCCACGTCACTCCGGATCTCTGCACGGCCGCCGCTGCATTGCCCCATGCGGATCAAAACATCCGGTGGGACGTCACCCACGGCCTGCTATCGGCTGCACCCCCCGTCACCGGATGTTTTGATCCATGAGACGGGGGATCTGGAGTGACGAGGGTGGGATAAGTATGATCTATAGGAGGGGTATTGAGGGGGGCATTTTTAGAATTTGATAACCCCTTTAACTCCTCACTGCTATTATTTTGAGTACCATTCTATTAATAAATCAATTACTCTGAATGAGCGGCATGCCTGTCCTAATGGTTGGGTCTGGTTTTTTCTATCATTCTACTACACGTGCAAGTAAATTATTTGCCATGTAGAAATATCACTTCTACCAAAAACAGCGATCAGGTTAATAATGTTGGGCTGCCGCTATATTTTTAACACCACTGTAGACACAGATTACAGATAGACTGCAGAAAGTGTAATCTCTTCATAGATGACACATGAGGAGGGTGTGTGGGGGGGGGGGGATGACATGCTATTGGGGCCTAGTTTGCACAGGAGATGGTGCTGCACCACTTTACAATGCAATATCGCTTTCTTTTTCCTGCTACTGAAGTAAATGCAAGGGGTGACGGAAACTGAGAGTCCAGACTTTTCCTATAAATGAACATGTTCTAAAAATGAAGAAAATGTCCCCCAGTCGCACCAAGACCTGCTACTTTTTAGATTCAAAGTAATTCCAAATGCTGCAGTAATTTGACCTAAATCTGCAGCAAAATCTGCATAAACTACATGTGGATTTTGCTGTGGAGTCATTGCAGATCTCATCCCTGCTACGCTGAAAGCGATGAAATCCACAATGAAAATCCATGGCGTTGCCACAAAGAAAGTGGCTGGTACTGCAATCCACAGCACATTTTACCACCATGTGAATTCCTAGTAATATCTATTATTCCCCAACTCCCCACTTACCCTGCCTGGCTCCCAGGGCCTGCACGGAGGCCATACTGTGCACGGTGACATGGTCGGGGTAAGCAGTTTGCTGGGTGCTGCTGCCATCCACAAGAATAATATGCCTTAACAAGGGAACCTGAGGAAGGATGTTCTATAAAAGAAAACAGAAATAACTGCATTAGTACTCACAGACAAATACAAGAAAATCTGATTAGCACAGTGCCCACTGTGCAGACTCTAAACGGTTCTCTCCTACAAGCACCTGGCTCTAGCGTCACTGATGGCACATGACACTTTTACACTATCCTGTCAGTCAGCCCCCCCGACGTGTCTGTCTTAGGGCCCTTTCACACTTGCGTTGTCCGGATCCTAATGCGTTCTGAATGGAGAGAAATCCGTTCAGGATGCATCAGGATGTCATCAGTTCCGGAACGGAACGTTTTTTGGCCGGAGAAAATACCGCAGCATGCTGCGCTTTTTGCTCCGGCCAAAAATCCTGAAGACTTCCTGCAAGGCCAGATCCGGAATTAATGCCCATTGAAAGGCATTGATCCGGATCCGGCCTTAAGCGAAACGTCGTTTCGGCGCATTGCCGGATCCGACGTTTAGCTTTTTCTGAATGGTTACCATGGCTGCAAGGACGCTAAAGTCCTGGCAGCCATGGTAAAGTGTAGCGAGAGCGGGGGAGCAGCATACTTACTGTCCGTGCGGCTCCCGGGGCGCTCCAGAGTGACGTCAGGGCGCCCCAAGCGCATGGATCACGTGATCACATGGAACACGTCATCCATGCGCACGGGGCGCTCTGACGTCATTCTGGAGCGCCCCGGGAGCCACACGGACTGTAAGTATACCGCTCCCCCCTAGAATAAGGATAATAGGGGGCTAGGATTTAAGCTGAATCCATACTGGCTTACTATTATGGATAACCCTCAGCCTATTAAACTATTGATATCCTCCTTTTGGGAGGTGAACTTCCCCTCTGCTGACATCAATATAGTATGGGACGCCCTGAAAGCATATCTGAGGGGGGTGTTTATAAGTGAGATTGCTGCAGCAAAGAGAACATTTAAGAAAAAAGAGGAGGAACTGGTCAAGGTTGCTGCAGACACAAGTGAACGATTTACCAGCCAACCTTCCGAGTATAACAGGGAAGAGATGCAGAAGGCCAGTTGTTCTTTGGAGAAATATATAATAGAGAAAGCAAACCATAGAGTATTCTTTAAGGGTTTAAAATATTTTTCGGAGTCCGGACGCCCTGGTAAGCTTCTAGCCAGGATAATTACACAACAAGATAAGAAAAATCAATCTATTGTCTCGATTCGTAACACAGTGGGGGAAATTATAACAGACCCAGAAGGAATTAGAGATGCCTTTTTAAAATATTTCTCTCATATATATAGCTCCTCTCCTGGCTTGTCATCTGATCTGGCGACGCAGTTCTTGAGGAAGATTCCACTTCCTACTTTAAGTGAAGCCCAAATAGAGTATCTGGAAGAGGAGTTGTCTCTTTCGGAGCTCCAGGAGGCCTTGGGGTCTATCTCGGGGAACTCGTCGCCAGGGATGGATGGCCTTCCATACGAGGTTTACCGCAAATACAGCGATGTGATTCTCCCTCAGCTACTAGAGGTTTTTTCCCAAGCAATACAGGGAGGGGGTTTACCCTGCTCTATGATGGAAGCTCTTATTGTTCTAATTCCCAAAAAGGATAAAGACCCTATAGAAATGAGTTCCTATAGACCAATTTCTTTACTAAATACTGACGCTAAGCTACTATCAAAAGTTTTGGCTAGGAGGCTTTCGCGGGTTATGTCCACTATTATCCACCCAGATCAAAACGGCTTTATGCCAAAGAGAGGCACCCATCATAATTTGCATAGGTTATTTATGAATATTCAATCACCGGGGTGCGGTTCCCGCTCCATCCTGTCGCTGGATGCTACTAAAGCCTTCGACAGGGTGGAGTGGATTTTTCTCTGGGAGGTGATGAAAAAAATGGGATTTGGTCCGAGATTTATGTCAATGGTGCAGTTACTATATGGCTCTCCAGTTGCCAGGATTAGGATCAATGATACGATCTCTGAGAGTTTTTCCCTAGGAAGAGGTACCCGTCAAGGATGTCCTCTTTCCCCCCTCTTGTTTAACATTTATATTGAACCCTTAGCAGTTAGCATTAGGCAAGACTTGCAGGTGTCCGGCTTTGGTGTAATGGGAAAGCATGATCGTGTATCCCTCTACGCAGATGACATCTTGGTTTTTGTCCATCAAACAGAAACCACTCTCCCTCGAATAATGGATTTGGTGGGTTCTTTTTCTGCTCCGTCTGGTTTGCAGATTAATTGGGAGAAGACTGTTCTCCTCCCTATAGATGAGCTGCGAGGCGACTGGGACAACCAGCTAACAATTTCCGATTCAATAAAATACCTGGGGATTTCAGTCTCTGCCGAACCTCAGGAATTCTTACAACTCAATTTGATTCCCCTTTTGAAAAAGCTGAGGCTAAAAATTAAGATATGGCAAAAAATTCTGCCCGCAAGAGCGGATAGAATCTCTCTAATAAAAATGGTAGTGCTGCCCCAGGTTCTTTATGTCCTGCGCAACTCGCCTGTATGGATCACGGACAAGTATTTTAGATTGATAGAGCGGATGATTAATGATCTATTATGGGGGAGGAAGCGCGTGAGACTGAAGGCACTCTATTTTTCTATGCCCTATAATCAGGGAGGTCTTAACCTCCCTTATTTTAAGGGCTATTTTGTGGCCTCTCAACTTTGTTTTTTTAATGATTGGGAAAGTAGCCATTTCTGCAACAGAGTGGTGAAAGACTCAGGTTTTTCGGATTTTTTTACTGTATTGGAGTCCGATTATTTAGCAAACCCACAGACTGGGTATACACTTTTTTGCAGAATGGCTATAAAGACGTGGTTAGTTATAAGGAGCTGGTGTGGAGTCAAGGCATCACTTATTTGTACTCCACTGTGGCATAACTCAAAGCTCTTGGAGTTAGGGGACTTGCGTTGTTGCCAGTATTGGAGGACTAAGAATGTTCAGTACTTATATCAGGTGGTCAGCGGCGGACAAATCCTGTCTCTGACGGAGCTAAGGCAAAGATCAAACCTGGGCGAGGTGGCTTGGTATGCATACTTTCAATTGAGGTCAGCACTTTCTACTACTTTGAATAGCCACCTTCTTTCTATAGATACTCCGCAATTCTTACATGATTTATTCTGTAAAAAAACTGTCACGAGAATTAAAATATCACATTGTTATAGACACTTAATGAAAGAATTTTTTTTGGGTGTTCTTTCTCCAGGACAAAGATCCTGGTCTTCTGTACTTTTAGATATGGGTCCCCCAGATTGGGAGAATATAGGGGAAAGTTTAAAATCCGTTTCACACAACTTTAATCACACTGTTGTACAATTTAATATTTTGCACAAAATATATGTGACACCTAGGTGGTTATATAGGAGAGGACTTAGAGCCTCCTCTGACTGCCCACGCTGTGGCAATTCCGAGGCAGATCATTTACATTTGTTTTGGGATTGCCCAATGGTGAGCAGCTATTGGAGATCGGTCCAAATTAATTTGGCTCGTAAACTCAATATTGATGTCCCTTTGTCCCCCAGGATATGGGTCCTGGGAGATTTATCAGAGGTTAATTACCAGCCTATAAAACGCCAACTATTGATCAAGGTAATGTTTTTGGCCAGGCTTCTCATTTCCAGATTATGGTTTTGCTCTTCTGCTCCAGACTGCAACCACTGGTTAAGCTTGGTCGAGAAAGTGAAAAGTTACGAGAGGATTTTGTATAAACAAAGAGGATCCTATCTAAAGTGGGGCAAATTGTGGGCAGACTGGGACAAGCCTAAATAATTAATTTTTTTTTTTTTTTTTTTTTTTTTTTTTCCTGCAAGGTGGGGGGGGGGGGTTTGGCGGGGTGGGCTGGGGATGATCCTATTAGTCCGGCCCCATCTATATGAATCATAAATAGTTAAGGAGGTGAAGCTGCATTTGGGTACTGGAGTATCTCTAGGAATGCTGGGGGATGGCGGTACCTTCCGGCATTAAACTATGATTTTTAATCGAACCACATTACCGTGCCGGTTATGGGTGGGGACCCGGAGCCCGGGATATTGGGCAGCCCGGCGACTGGGTGTGCCCTGGGACGCGGCTCTCTCTGTCAGACATGCGGCTCGACTTCAGGCAGGGATATGACACACGTTGTATGGGCACCAAGAGGTGTTTTCTCAGCGGGACAGAGCCGGTTTTAGGTAGTGCTCATGTTTACATCTTCCCTAAATGCCGGTGATCACCGAGTGATACTCAAGTTGAGTCCCTTTATATGTGAGACACTAAGGTGGATATATGTGTGGTACGGTTAAGGCGGGCATTAAACTCCTAAACTAACTATATGGGGATGAGGCAGCAAAATATGTAAGAGTTTTCTTTTCCACTGCGAAAGAAGACTGCTGGACCCCCAAACTTGTTTCATGAAATGCTTGCGATCAAAGATTGCAGTAGGCCCGCTACGTACGGTTAATGTGAGTATCGGATGAATGGTGATATGGCTGTCAATCCTGTCAATTTCTTGCCCATGATCGGGGGAGAGAGCGCGGGGCACATGCTCGCTCCCCGGAGGCCGCCCGGGCTGCGGGCCCCTTACCTTTTTTTTTCCCCTGTATAGACAACAACATGTCAAGTGGGATGTTTTGTGTGTTTGTTTTGCCGTATTAGGCTGTGGATGACGGACGTATCCCGCATTTCCCCCAGCAAGTGAGATCTCCATTTGTATTCTTGATGTCTCCATAAGCATGGATACTTGTATGAAATTGTTCTTAATCATGTTGTAAATTACAAATTTCACGGACTGTAGGATTTTATAATATTATAATTGTAATATGGATATGAATTTTTGTATTATAAACTAATAAAATATATTAAAAAAAAAAAAAAAAGTATACCGCTCCCCCGCTCCTACTATGGCAACCAGGACTTTAATAGCGTCCTGGGTGCCATAGTAACACTGAACGCATTTTGAAGACGGCTCCATCTTCAAATGCTTTCAGTACACTTGCGTTTTTCCGGATCCGGCGTGTAATTCCGGCAAGTGGAGTACACGCCGGATCCGGACAACGCAAGTGTGAAAGGGCCCTTAGCATAAACTTGCATTCCACACTAAATTCCACTTTGGTGTCACCTTTATGTAGAATTCTGCGTTGTGTGGTTCCTCTGTTATTCCTCTTGGAAGTGTATGACTAAGTAAAAGGTTTATCCAACACTATAAACTGCCCCCCCCCCCCCCCAATATGCCAGCCCCTCACATAGAATATACTTAACCCGCTCCCTGCTGCGCTGCTCCTGGTACCCGCACCGCTGCACAGGGGGGCAGGACACAGAAAGTAGAGGAGAATCTACTTCCTAACCTTCTCTAAGGCTACATTCACACGTCAGTATTTTCCTATATCCCGATTTTCGGTCCGTTTTTTGCGGATCCGTTGTTCCTGAAAGTGTTTCCGTATGTCATCCGTTTTTTGAGGATCCGCAAAAAACTGAAACATGTATAAAGTTCAATAATCAAATAAAGTTGTTTGGATTTCTTTGAAAGAAAATTGAAAAAAAAAATATGAAAAAAAATTTGTTATGTGTTTCCAGGAACGGATTCCGCATAAAACGGATGACATACGGAATGACATCCGAATGTCTTCCATTTTTTGCAGGACCCATTGAAAATGAATGGGTCCAGATCTGTTCCGCAAAAAAAGGAACAGATCAGGAAAGAAAAAAACGGACGTGTGAATGGACCCTTACTCAGAAGCAACCCCAGGATCAAGGAGCACATGGTGCAGGAAACCTTTTAGAGGAGATGTATGGTATGATTTGCTGCAGTTTCCCCATGATCATCTGGCCTGAGGGGAGGCCAGGTGCGATAATCACTTGGGGATAAAGGAATCCTCAGAGTAAGGCCTCATGCACACGAACGTTTTTTTTTCCCCCGTTTCCGTTCCGTTTTTTTGCATTGCATATACGGAGCCATTCATTTTAATGGTTCCGCCCAAAAAAGGAAGGTACTCCATATGCCTTCCGTTTCCGTATTTACGTTCAAAGATAGAACATGTCCTATTATTGTCCGCATAACGGACAAGGATAGTACTGTTCTATTAGGGGCCAGCAGTTCCGTTACGCAAAAAACGGAATGCGGCCCGCAAAATACTAAAAAAAAAAAAAAAAAAAGCCATACGGTAGTGTGCATGAGGCCTGCAAAGGGTCTGTGTGGTCCAAGCCAGGAGGGCTGGGCAGCCACAAGGCTGAGGAAGCCTGAATTTGGGGGGCCCAGCGACGCCTGAAGAAAAGAGGTGTCGCAAGATCAGGGTCAGGAGGACTGCTAGACCATATCCCACCCAAGGTATTTCACTGCTTCCACAGGAGGACTGGTGGGTTGCACTGGTTACAGCTAAAAGGCTGTCTGACCGAAGCCGAATACCACAGTGTGAACACTGAGCTAGAGAGACCTCTGTATAGTGAGCACCTAGGCGGGCAAGAGTTATTGTTTTGTGTGGATGTAACACGTTGTGATGTATAGCTGCGACTTCATTGTGCCAAGTGATGCTAAACTTGGAAGTGTGATGTGCGGTGTGACAAATAAAGCACTGTTTGAGCTTGAAAACTCCGTCTGATGGGAAGTCTGTCATGGCCGACCCCTGAGAGTGATCAATCCCTTACATCGGATACTTGAGCGGAACTCATTTCTCCTGGAAGGTTTCAAGACAAATTTTTAACAAAAAGGCATTTAGAGGGGAAATAGGTGGTGGTGGTGGGTAAGAGAGAAATTTCTAGTTCTCCTGTTAAGCTATATTACAAAGTTTCTTATGGTCGCTTGTACTATTGTGCAAAGTTGTGAGAAAAGTTAGTGACAATTTAACAACTGAGTAGTAGCATACTGCTCCTACACAGCACCGATTAGGCAGTGCCTCCATGGAAAGGGACACATTGACAACTGGGTATGGTGGCACCCATTTGTCAATATAGTCATACATTTCAAGGAGGAATAACAAAGGAAAATGTCTCATGGAGAATATACATATTTAACAGACATGTTAGAAGTGGTGACAGGTCCCCTTTAAGCTAATGTTACAACTGAGAACACTTCTTTAACATAAACGTTATCTAGTCAGTCTTAGAAAACTCTGTTTGCACTGGTAAGCTGCCAAAATATACATACAATACACAAAGCAGGAGGCTGAGAATCCCCTGGCTGGAGTAAGAAGATAGGATTTGTATATATGGGCTGCCAGAACTGGCAAGCGCTCCGCTCCAGAGGACAAGAACACACAAAGCAGCACCTTCAGGTCTGGGCGCTCCGCACACAGATAATGCTCCTGTTTACTTTATTAAAATACGTCAATAATGAGCTAATTCTAAACATGGATCCATAAACCTGGATTTTAATAACTGAGATGAAAATATTTACACCAATATGAAGGAAGAAATCAGAAGCTACAATTCATTTTCATCATGTAAATGTGTGAAACCTAAATGTTTGCAGCTTTATTTGGATGCTGCCTGCGAGGCCGGGTACTTGGAGGAGCGATTCAGTAGGGAGTCTGTAAGGACAATGCCAGCAGACACTGTAAGATGGCCAAATGTTATACATCTGTTGGCACAAGCCGCCAGCTTCAGTGCTATCTGCCACTGATGGATTGTGCTTGCCTCCACATAGCTGTATTCTTCACCAAGATCAGTGGTGAAATAAAAAATGGTGTCATTCATGCGTTTTGAAGATAACTTACCATCCACCATCCCACCCACACCGAGCATGTTCAACCAAGCTAGAGGTGCACAATTATGGAGAAATCCAGCATGTCAATATAAAAAGGCACACTTTTTTGCTTGCATCAGCAGGAGGTCTGGTAGACGGTAATGAGACCAATAGGACAATAGACCATGTAGCTAAGAGATATGAAAATCTCAAAATCTGAGTGGATGCATTACAGTGCCACCGATTTCAATAAAGATGAGGTCTACAAAGACATCTTTGGGCAAAAGTCAAAAGGGTCTGAGCTTGATCAACCGCCAAAGATCCTTTCGTTGTAGTGAGCCTTGAAGGTGCTACTATGAAATGTCAGAACACTGAAGATGAACATTTACTTTGAAGGATGAAGAACCGAATGGCTGTGATCTGCTAATCTAGATCGCAATACCTGTGCAGTGAACAGTGGAGCACTTACAGTATAATAAATGACCCCCTTAGTATCTATAATACGCTTATATTATGCGTATTTTAGGCACAGATAGTGGCGCAATTCGACACACTCACAATAGGACTAAAATTGTGGGCAGGGAAGGGAAGAGGCCGGCAGGCCCATCTCATTTACCATTTTATACGCTTGTTTCAGGTGTAGAAAAAGGTCTAAATGTAAGACAGCAAGGAAGCCGTCTTACATATAGAAGCGGCAGAAGATGCGCTGTAATTATGGAGAGGCCGGGGACCATTCACCACCAGCGCAGAGGCTTTATTATAAATGTGCACAGAGATGAAACCTGCTAGTCACACACACAAAGAATTCACAAATATAGTAAAGGTGGCCATACACTTTATATTCCTCCAGACATGCCCTATGGCTGTGATGGCTAACCTCCGGCACTCCAGCTGTGGTAAAACTACAACTCCCAAGATGTACACTTGCTTGGCTGTTCTTAGAACTCCATACAAATGAATAGAGCATGCTGGGAGTCAGTTTCACCACAGCTGGAGTGCCGGAGGGTAGCCATCACTGCTTATGATATTCTTGGCTTGAGCCAGCATGCATGTGAGAGAGAAGGTAGGAGGCCATGCAAGACAACTATGGAAGCGGGATATTTTCCTTGAGAACAAAGAATTGGGCAAGTTGAAAACCAAAATTCCCCCGTCTTCTGCCTCTGTTTGAAGAGTTGGGATATCCACCACACACATTAGGTGGTTAGCCGGTTGCGCTGAAATCTGCGGGTTTGGCTCACATTCATCTAATTTGCATGGCCACCATAAAGGGGTTGTGCAAGAATGGTTGAAGGGGTTTTGGAAAACCAGAAGACTTGGCAGGACCTGTAAAGGGAAGATTACTTATGTGCTTCCTGGTCTGGCTCCCTACTCCTCCTTCTCCTGACCTGAGATGATCCATTAGGCTCCCTTGCTGAAAACATCCGGTCTGACATCACCTCAGCCATTCACTGGCTGCAACGGAGACCAGATGCCCTTGCATCATGTGACCATTTATCATGACGCAAGGGGAGCCCATCACCACTGCAGTCCATGATTGGCTGCAGCGATGTCAAAGCAGATGTTTACAGTGAGGGAGCCCGGCGCAAGCTGCACAGCCCCTTTAGGACCAAGCCCAAATTAATGCCTGCACTAGTTCTGAGAATATTAACTGTCATTATAAGTCATGTAAATGCATATAACATCATCCTTACCCTCAGTTTGGTTTGCAGGAGTTCCTTGCTGGTAATGATGTGGGTGATTTCTGTTTCAATAAGTCCATGGGCGATTGCAGGACCACCAAGAGTTGAATATAGTGTAACAACTGAAAAAAAAAAAAAAAAAGCACAAATCAAGACATCAGTACCGGTCCTCAAATTCTAGCGTCCCCTCCTCAGGACATGTTCCCCTACAGACGTAACCGCACGCAACCAAAAGCCATGCCCACATACGGCTGTGTGGTTTAATGGGTAAAACTGGCCTTTTACCTGCACAATCACACAGTTGTTAAACTGTTTGGAAAGCATGCCCACATGGTGGGACGGTTTTTAGTTACTGCTCTGGTTAACACATGGTCCACGTGGGACCAATTTCTTAAAAAGTCAAATGTGGTACTATATATAAAGTTGCCTTGTTTGAATACTAAAGTGTCCTGGCCTAGGGCAGAAGAGCGAGACCCATCAAATCATGGCAGGTGGCCGTCAGTGTAGCCTAAAGACTGATGCTTCAAAGGTCCTAGTCTCAATAATGGGCCCCAAAAGGTACAAAAGAGGAAAACCAACTTTGGAGCTAACTTTGGAGTCAACCCCTCGCCTTTTGGGTCATTATGAGGTCTTACTGATAAGTCCTAAATGGATGTAGACAGGTCCTGTACAGACTGATGGTGGGCTTTCTTCATATCACGCATCTGACAGCTCATTTATATCACATCTTGCCATTAATGGTACTGTTAACCGAATGCCGTGGTTTGGACAACCCTGCATGTATTATGAAAGTGTTGAGTTAGCACGACTTTCTCTGAGAAGCATAAATCAAAAAGGTAAAATGCAAAGACAATGGCTGACTAGAACGGTTCGTGATTCTCGTGGTTAACAGATATACTAAGCCGTCAAGTCCATTGGAAAGTGTTCTATTTTAACCTTGTCTTGTAAAACCTTGGGAATGGGGCGTCAGGCCACGGTCTAAGCACTGTGCTGGAACATATTTAAGCTAATGCAGACCAGCTGCTTGAGTTTCCAAGCATGGAGGAAAAGTTGAAGGCCTTTTATGCGCCCTTTCCCCAACTGAATGCAGAGCTGTTCCTTCTCCCCCACAGAGAGGAAGACACAGGGGGACAGCAGCTGCACTCCTGCCTGGGAGCTACAGACGGGTGTGGGAGAGGATGAAGAACACGCAGTGCTTTTCCTGGTCCTACACTGCTGGAAGTCACGGGCTACAGGTATTACAAGGGAGAAATGCACAGGCTGCGGCTTCGATTTTGGCTTGAAGTCAGCATCTTTGTGGTAGTCCGTGCTCTAAAACATTAAAGGGGTTCTGCAGTTTGTTTAAACTGATGATCTATCTTCTGGATAGATCATCAGCATCTGATCGGCATGGGTCCGACACCCGGGACCCCCGCCGATCAGCTGTTTGAGAGGGCAACGGCGCTCCAGCAGCGCTGCGGTCTTTTCACCATTTACCGCAGGACCAGTGACGTCACGACTAGTATCACTGGCCTGGGTGGGGCTAAGCTCTGTTCACTTGAACGAAGCTTAGCCCCGCCCAGGCCAGTAATACTAGTCGTGACGTCACTGGGCCAGCGGTAAACAGTGAGAAGGCCGCGGTGCTGCCTTCTCAAACAGCTGATCGGCGGAGGTCCCAGGTGTCGGACCACCGCCGATCAGAGGATAGATCATCAGTTTAAACAAACTGCAGAACCCCTTTAAACATGGACAGCAGAGACGCGGAGCATTAACATGATTCTTTTTACTACAAAATCACGGTGACAACTTTATCTCATTGTGATTTTGTAGTAAAAAGATCACAGAGAGGCACGGAGCATTATCAATCATGTTACTGCTCTGTGTCTCTGCTGTCCGGAACGGGATTTGGCTCTCTTTCACGCAGCAGATTACCCGCACGGCAGCCGCTCGTGTCAAACAGCCCTAAGGGACCTAATGCTAGGACCCCACTGATGCATACCCTGCAGGGCCTCGTAAAATGAACAGAGGAGCAGATTGATTTTGCAATGTGCATGCCCAATCATCACAATGGGACATGGCAGAAATAGCCAAGCACGCGGTCCCGTAGAGATTAATGAAGCGGCAGTGCACGAGCCCAATGCGTTTCTCTCTTCGGGTGGCCCTGCAGGGTAGGGACTCCCGTTCTAATGAACGGCTGGGGTCCCATCCATCTAATTGCTATCCCCTATCCTGTAGATAAGGGATAACTTAAAAATTTTAAAAATACCCTTTTGGGGGGTAAACCCAGGACCTTTAATAAAAGGTTAACTTCTTAAAGGGATTGTGCCATGAAAGATTTTATTGGTACTATTGTGTAGTACATACATTTTTATATATTTTTTGATGGTGAAACCACAAGAAATCCATGTATTTTTCTATACACCTTGCACCCTGAAGTATAAATAACTAACTTTTTTCTAGATGTACAAAAAAAACACACACAAAAAAAACTATGCACTTTTATTTTTGATGGACTTTATTTATTTTTATTATTATTATATTTTTATATTATATTTCACTCTCCTTGTAGACTCGAAGCAGCTTTCTCGTGATTTCTTAAAATGCAATAGAATACATACTATTCCTAAGCATTATTGCCTACCAGCGTAGCAGACAGGCAGTCTATTAAAGGGATTCTCTCACTGCAGTAATTGGCATTTATCATGTAGAGACAGTTAAAGGGGTTATCCAAGACTATTAAATGTCCCCTATACTGAATATACTTACCTGGCTCCCAGCACCGGCGCTGCTGCTTCTCCCCATGCGCGGATAATAACATCCAGTGTCGGGGGGGGCGCAGCCAATGGCAGGTGGGGACGGGAAGGAGCCTCCCTAGCATCGCGGGTGACACTAGGGAGGCTCATCCCTGTTCCAGCCTGCCATTGGCTGCTCCCCCCGACACTGGATGTTTTCATCCATGTACAGGGAGAAGCAGCAGCGGCGGTGCGGGGACCAGGAGCAGCGCAGTGAGCTGGGTAAGTACATTACCTGTGAGGGGCCCGGCATATAGGGGGTATTTAATGGTCTTGGATAACCCCTTTAATACAAGGCACTTACTAATGTATTGTGATTGTCCATATTGTTTCCTTGACTAATTTTTCTATCACATTATACACTTGTCGTTTCCATGGTTATGACCACCCTGCAATTCAGCATTGGTGGCCATGCTTGCACACTGTAGGAAAAAGCTCCGGCATATGTGCATGAAAATGGATCAAGTCAGCAAAGGAGGCAATATGGACAATCACAATACATTAGTAAGTGGCTTGTATTAACTTTCTCTACATAATAAATGCCATTTGCTGAAGTGAGACAACCCCTTTAAGCCATGCCTCCAGGCGGATATCAATGGCAGACCTAGGTGGCCATGTCACACAGAACAGCGGTGACCAGTCTGATCTTCACAAACAGGTCACTTGTTTCACTGACCCCCACCAATCATCATCATTTGGGAGTAGAGAGGACGCAATGGTGCATAACGTGAAAAGCTTTGTCTCAGTCTTGCCTAGCGCACAGCTCCACAACTTGACTACTGGTATTAGCGGCTGCCATGTTTTTATTCATGTGGGTTCTTTGGGTCAAAGGCAAGCCGAGTCTCAGACAATAGGGAAATGCTCTGTTGATATAATGGGATATAAAGCCACATCTGAAGATGAACGCATGTGATGAAGTCGGTAACCAACTCCAAGCAAGAAGTGAGCGGCCATGGGAAAAAGGATTACGGACGACCTTCTGCCCTCTTATTTTCTGCCTGATTAATAAAAGCCTCAACGTTGGGAGATATGCCATAATTTAATCTGAAAAAAAAAAAACTTCTCGAAATTGACTCAGTAGGATTGACTTTTTCAGTTATTCTTGCAGTTCGGCAAACTCGTTGAAAAAACAAAAACCAGTATGACTGGAGAGCACAACAACGAGCGTAGTTTTTCATGGAAGCACACAAAGAAATCCTTTGCCATGTGACGGAAGATGTCACAAAATAATTTTTCACATCTGAAGAGTTCATTCCCACATGACATGTATTCAGTGCCCTATAAACTGACATGGGAATTAAGGCCTCATTCACACAACTGTATCCGTTCTGGGTTCTGCAAAACACGGATACCAGTCGTGTGCATGCCACATTTTCCTCTACAGCTGCAAAACAGACAAGAATGGGACATGTGTGTGACGTGATGTCAAAGCCGGAATTAACAACGCAAGTGTGGACAGCCTGCCTCCCCTACTGAAAGGGTCATACTTACCTGCTTCTCGGCATGGGCACTGTCAGCTCAGCCTCTCCAGCCAACTACTGGCTTCAGCAGTGACCTGTCTCTTGTGGACACATTGCTGATGAAGCCAGCGGTCAGCAGGTTTATAGAGACTGATGACCAATGGGAAGGATAGGTCATCAATAACAGATTTGTGAGGGTTTGATGCGTGGCACCGCCGCTGATGAGCCATTGGCTCCGCAACCAACGCAGAATGGTAACTGAGCTGCTGCTAACTGATAAGTGGCGGGTTGCTGGAAGACAGACCACGCTGATCTGAAATGGACGACCTATCCTCAAGAAATCCCTTTAAAAGGAACATACCATAAAAAAATGAACTATTGTTAAACCCCTTCCCACTCCATGCTGCAAATATACAGAATGGCAAGCATAATACTAACGCATCATGCCGTATATTTAGGACATGGAGATGGCAGCGGCTGAGGAACTGAGCTGCCGTCATCAGCAGCAGCTGTAACATACCGAGATTGGTGCTGGCACGGATCCCGTTTAACCCCTTAGATGCTGCATACAGTAGTGACCACGGCCTCAAAAGTTATTTACAGAGGGAGCAATCTCCCGCTCCGGTCCCCGTGATGTGATCACAGGGTCTTGATGGTTGCTATGGCAGCCAGAGGCCTTACGTACCAAACCCTGCCAGAGAATGTCTGATAGGGCCAAGTGTCAGTGTAAAGCCAAGATGCTCAATACACTGCAATAGATGACTACTGCAGTGTACTGTACCAGCGAGCAGACTACTGAATCTTCAAGTCCCCACAAAGACAAATACCCGGTATTGCCATATTAATCAGTAACAACAAATATTTCAAGACCTCCTGTTCTTTAAAAGCAGCCACATGGGTCATAGACACAGTGGACAGGAGGGGCCCTTTATTTTGAGAGTTTTCTAGGCATGCTCTGTGACCTGTGCAGAATTCAGGAGAGAGTAGATAAGCCGTGATATCAAAATCCGAACGGTGGATTTTGTGTTATCTATACAGAGGTGTTACTTGTCATTGTAACTGTGCCTGTGATGCTAATGCAATGGCTGCTGAAAAGTTACCTGCTCAGAACCTGTTTTAGATTTTTTAAATAATGTCATGAAAAATGTGTAAAAAAAAAAAAAAAAAACACTATTTGCCAAAAAAAACATGATTTAAACAATGGGTAATTTTCAGATAACATATTCCCTTAACTTTTGAAATTTACTATCCATCCTATCTCTGAAAAAGGTAGCTTGAACGATGCTTAGATGGGACAGGAGACGGTCTTCCGTTTTGGCTGCAATTAAAAAGAATTATCCAAGTACGGGACTAGGAGGATACCTTGCATATGAAGATGAGCTGTTACCTCTGCGACTATTTTTGTAAAATCTATGGAGCCGATGATAGGCCAAAGGGGGGAGCCTGAAACTGGAAATGACCGAGGTGGCTTTGCATGAAGACTGCAATTTTCAGGACTCTCTGCTGGTCCTCAAATATGGGCACATGATAGTATGCATCTTGTAAGTCCATTGTCAACATATAACAAAACTGAGGCAGTAGGTTTACAGTCAACCTGATCGTTTGCATTTTGAACTTCTTGTAGGTTAGGCACTTGTTTAGACTTTTCAGGTTTATGATCAGCCTGAAGGAGCCTCCTGGTTTTTGAATCAAAAACACTGGGGAATAGAATCCTTCCTGATGCTGGTCTTTTGGAACGGGAAGCAGGACTTTTCTAAATCAGGCTGGTTATCTTGGATTCCAGAGACAGTTGCCCTTTTCTTTTGGCCAGTGGTTTGTTTACGACTAAGTGATTTGGTGGCAAGAGTCTTATTCCAGTTTGAACCCCTCTTGAATGGCGGCAAGAATCCAAGGGGAGGCTCCCATCCTTTCCCAGCTTGGAGCAAAAATGTTTAATCTTGCTCCTACCCGACCTCTGGCGTCATTGGGTAGACTTTGATGCCTTATCCGGATTGAAGAGGAATCCTTTACCTCTTCCTATTGAAGGCTGCTATCTTCCCGAGAATTTCATTATTTTTCTCTGGTCCACTCTAGGTTTGTTTTGGGAGCGAAAGGAACGTCTTTGGGGAAAATATTTGGGTTCAGAAGGAAATCCTTTTTTCCTGTCCGACGCCTTCTCTAATATGTCGTCCAAGACTGACCCAAAAAGTCTGAAGAATGAAAGAAAACCGGCAGCTGCTCACTTCTTGTTTGAAAAAGGCACCTGTGAGTGCCGAAACGCCGTGCGTCATATGAGTGACCAATAAATCCATCACCAGCAAAGATTTTTTTGGGAGTGCCGGTTTTCTTTCATTCTTCTGATTTTGGGATTACCTCCACACAAACCGAGCACCCCTCAACCAGTACGCAGTGCCGCCTGACTTTATTACACAGTGACCCAAAAAGTCTGTCGCCTTCGCAAGGGATAGAACAAAGAAGTTTTTGGGACTCCACTGCTGCATTGACTTCTTCCTTAAGAATGCTCTGCATGGAGTCCAAAAGAGAGGGAGACTCTTTGGACACAATCTTCTCTGTACACTTAGTGCATAGGGCTTTCTTGGCCTTCGAGCAAAAAGATTTTCGGCAAATAGCGGATTTCTTGCGGCCTGAAACAGCCCCAGGTGCCTTGGCTGTGGAGGTTTCTCTACCCCATAAGTAATCAAATTTATGAATTTTAGTAGGATCCAAATCCATACAAAAAATTCCTTCCAGCACCAAGCACCCAGGGTGAATGAAGAGAACCACAACCCCACCAATATAATCCACTGACATTTTGGAGAGGAAGCTGCTACTTTCACACTTGCGTTCAGAGCGGATCCGTCTGGTATTTGTACAGACGGATCCGCTCCTATAATGCAAACGATGGTATCCGTTCAAACGGAACCGTTTGCATTATATTTCACTTAAAAGGTCTAAGAACAATTTGTATTCAGACGGATCCGTCCAGACTTTACATTGAAAGTCAATGGGGGGCGGATCCGTTTGAAAAATGCACCATATTGTGTCACCTTCGAACGGATCCGCCCCCATTGACTTCCATTGTAACTCTGGATGGATCCGTTTGCCTCCGCACGGCCAGGCGGACACCCGAACGCTGCTTCGGGTGTCCGTCTGCTGAGCGGAGCGGAGGACAGACGGTGCCAGACTGATGCATTCTGAGCGGATCCGCATCCACTCAGAATGCATTAGGGCTGGACGGATCCGTTCGGGGCCGCTTGTGAGAGCCTTCAAACAGAACTCACAAGCGGAGCCCCGAATGCTAATGTGAAAGTAGCCTTAATGGGCTGAGGGCGACTGAGGCAGAATTCATAGGCTTGCGGGCAGCTTCCAGATCCATAGGAGCCGACATCATAGGAGCAAATAAGACACCGCAGAAAACAGCGTTCCCGGCTCTTTTAACGCTGGCATTGGCGTGACTCTGACGCCATGACGCACACGCAGCCACGTGACGCACCGCGACTGCGCAGATAGTAACGAGACTCCCTTCCCGATTACCCGGCGTACTGTGGGCGGAGACTCCCCGGACTAAGACATTTCTTCCTTGCTCAGGAACCAGGAGCAAGTGACTGGAGCCCGGGGCCGCTTTCCAGCGAAGGACTTAGGCCAAAGGATGGGGAAGGGAGGGAGCGCGTCCCCGAGGCACGGCCCTCCCAGAGACTGGGGAAAAGGCCAGGCGGTGCATCTAGAATCCTGGAGCACACAGGAGGAGCTTCCGCGCGACCCGGGGACAGGAAACAACACTGATTTAGGTAAGAAGAGGCCTTTTAAACTTCAGCTTCCGTGTTGTTTCCTGTCAAGGGGGCGGGGACACCCTCTTGTCAGTGCCGTTGGGGAGGCGGCGAGAAAAGCCCATGAATATTGAGGAGCCCAGGAAGATCATGACTGACTGCTTTTGGGATAATCTAGTGACTGTTCCACACAAGGTGGGGGATGTGGATGATGGTGCTGAGCAGAGATTAAACACACTTGATGAATAGCTTGCACATAACATGTAATGTATACTAGCCCATAAGTACCATCTGCACACATAAATCACTCATACGGCCCATGCGCGCACACACTTCACGTCTATTTATTTTCATGTCCATTACAAGAAGCCTAATGAGATGAGAACCAAAGGCAGACGCACATGTACGGATCTTTTCCTGCTGAAGTAGTGGGACCCTGCAAGTGGCTGGGCCGGTTCCCACAAGCTGTCCCATCTCACTCCAGTGACCCCAGTTACATAAACATGAATGGCAGGGGAAGCCTGCATCTATGGCTCAGCACATGTGCTCTGTGCATGTCGTGCACCCTTTACACCCCGGACTCTTCCCATAAACCCATGACTGTTTCTGATGCTAAAAGGCCAAGCAACGAGGAAGCTGAAGCCTGGAGAGGCCATAGAATACATGGAATTATATCCAGAAATCCATTCACCTGGTTTTAAAGTTTAAAAAAATAAAATAAAAAAATGCACAGAAAAATTCACATGTAGGCTGTTAATACGTGAAAAAGAAACTTTTCAAGGGTAAAGGCGCAAGTTCAAATAAGATTTTAGGAATATACTGACTACACAGAAAGCCCTTTACTCTAAAAAAAAGCTGCCATTTTAAAGGACATTTAATTCCGATCACTACAACAGGAACACAGAAGCGCTCAGCCAAGAGCCATCATCAATATCAGATTGGTGTGGGTCCGACTCCCAGCACGCCTGCCGATCAGCTGCTTGAAGGGGCTGCAGCTCTCATCTGAGCATCGCTTCCTCTTTAAAATTACCCGGGCACCATCCCCTTTGTAGCAGCAGTCAGTGCAATTGCTTGTCCCATTCAAGTGAGTGGGTGGAGCACTGTGACCTCTTCAAACGGCTGATTGGCGGGGATGCCGGAGTCGGACCCCCACAGATCTGATATTGATTACTTGGGGCTCATGCACACGGGTGCTGGAGGTTTAGCAGCCTGCACAACAGTTCTATCCTTGTGCGTTTTTTTTTTTGTGGTCCCATTGAAGTGAATGGTTCCACATATGGGCTGCAAAAAAAAATTGAACGGACAGACAAAAAAAATATGTTTTTGTGCATGAGCCCTTATCCTGGGAAGAAGTCATCAATATTACGCCACGGCACAACCCCTTTATTGTATATTTCTGAGGAACCTTTTGGTCAACATCTGCAATCAGCTGCTTCAGGGTTTCAGAAGTGCTCAGTGGTAAAGTGTATTTATTATTTGAATGAGCCACGTATTTTTATTTTCAGTTTGTTAAAAAGAATCTCTCCCGTCTATGTCTCAGCATAAGCTGAGAGACCAACTTCTACTCAACCACAGTTCAACTTCTCCTACAGCTTGAACCTTGAGGACCACCAGACTGGCAGCATCGGGGCAGTATGCGCAACAGCTGAGTATTGGATATTTTAGCACTGAAGATTTATTTACTTTGCTGGACATCCAATTTTAAGACTGGAAACACGTGTGCAGTTTAGGCTCCATTCACACGTCCGCAATTTCGTTCCGCATTTTGCGGAACGGAATTGTGGACCCATTCATTTCCATGGGTCAGCACATCGTGCTGCCCGGACACGGAATTGCGGACCCGCACATCCGGGTCCGCAATTCCGTTCCGCAAAAAAATTGAACATGTCCTATTCTTGTCCGCAATTGCAGACAAGAATAGGCATACTCAATTAGTGCCGGCAATGTGAGGTCCGCAAAATTCGGAATGCACATTGCCGCTGTCCGTGTTTTGCAGATCCGTAAAAAAAACGTTGCGGACGTGTGAATGGAGCCTTAGGCTGAGTTCACACCAGTTATTTGATCAGTGATTTCCATCAGTTATTGTGAGACAAAACCAGTAGCGAAGCCTACTCAGAGATGAGGCATAAGGGAAAGGTTCACTCCTGTTTGTGTTTTTGACCTGAAACTGGTTTTGCCTCACGATCACTGATGGAAGTAACTGAACAAATAACTGAAGTGTGAACTTGGCCTTTTTTGAGGAGCTTATTTTGAGAAATGCCAGAAGTGGATCCAGCAAGAAGTCCAAATTTGATATTTCCTATTCATTTCGAATCTACTACTGGCTTTGGCCTAAGGAAACTGTCATAAGGAAGAAAAAACTGCAGCAAACACTTCATGTAGGATTGTAGCCTAAACCCAACTTGCAAAAGGATTGCTTTCAGCAGTATGACTCAAATACACTCGGACTAGATGATGGTGGAAGTTCTCCGACAGCCTGACGATTTCAGGACTAGTAACATGGCTGGAAAATATGTCATTAGATAAATACTTAGAGACGTGACGCTCCCAACCTAACAATGGCCAAGGGACCTACTTCTAATTGATTCGAAAAGTCTGTCCTGGCCCGGTGAAGTTAAATCATCTGAGAATCCTGTACATTTGCCAAAACCCCACACTGACGTCAGGGGGAAAGTAGAGGAAGCAGCTGGAAGAAGCCGGAGCTGTGGAGCCCTGACGCCTCGATGGACTCACTGATGACAGTCCTACCGGAGTTCATGGGACTGGCGTACACAGGTGGAGCACCGTGGGCTCCCAATCGTGTCAGGAAGAACAGGATCTCTGTGTCCTGCCGTTTGTTCACACTACACCAGGCAATAAACGTGACAATGGCACAAGGGCAGCTCCACATGTTGCTACTGCACGGTTCTGACAGGAAGCTTTATAGAGGGACTATAAACCACTAAAAAGGTTCTTCTATTAAGGATTTGTGTGTGTAGATGACCCCATAATCTACCATACATCTGACACACAGCTGGAGGCACAGGAACCAAATATAAGAGAATAACAGTGTTCACCATCTCTGTATCAAGCTGACAAAAAACAGGACATGTCCGATTTTGTCCGTTTTCAGAGACAGACAGACCCTGTACAATTCAAGGGGGGACATTTTTAATGGCAGTTTTTCAGAAAGGCATCCATGAAAAAACGGGCAATAAAAATATGCCGTTTTCCACCGATTCGTTTTTTCCCCCTCCAGTGTCTTGTGAATGAAGCCTTAGACACTTCACTCAGATTTTTTTTTTACCTCCTAGGACAAGGAGTCCTGTACTGAAAATAGGCTGAACTGCTGTGAATGGAGGTTCCCATCTCATCCCCAAAACCTAAAAGTGCCCATACACCTTAGATAATGGTTGCTGGGCTTCTCCGAGGGTGCATGAGTTCTCAGTGGGAAAGTGGGAGTAAACCACTGCTAAACACCTCTACCGGCGACTTATCTCCCCTTAGAACAAAAAGATTGGGCATGCTGGAATCAAACAGCAGCCTGCCCCCAACATCTATCTTCAGGGAAACATTGGGACACCACCATATTTTTTTTGAGGACAGGGCCAGGCTTCCGAATTCTGCTCTACCTCCAGACCAGGAGCCAAGTCCCCGTACCGCGCATGCGCCGATGCAGTAATTCACTATGCAGCCACAAGATTACAGGTCCAGGTGAGAGCAGGATTCAGATACCTTGCCCTGTCAAAAATAGGAAGGAGAGGGAAGCCCACAGGGGCAACGTACACTATATTATAAGTGCTGTGTGATGACATTACAAGGAGAGGCATAAGCTTGTACTGCATTGTAGTTTATGAAGTTACGCAGAGCGGGAGGAGTGTATCATTACACACATTTTCCTACTTTTAGGGCTGTTTCACACGAGCGGATGCCGTGCGCGAGATCCGCTCCGTGAAAGAGTGCCAGAACCCGATGCAGACTGCAGAAGCACGGAGCAGTAACATGACTGATAATGCTCCGTGCCTCTCTGTGACCTCTTTACTACGAAATCACAGTGACAACTTTATCTCACTGTGATTTCGTAGTAAAGAGATCACAGAGAGGCACGGAGCATTATCAGTCATGTTACTGCTCCGTGCCTCTGCTGTCTGCATCGGGTCTTGGCACTCTTTCACTGAGCGGATGTCACGCACGGCATCCGCTCGTGTGAAACAGCCCTTACACTGCCGTTTGGTGTGGATCAGACATAGATCCGCACAGACTGATCCGTTCAGATAATACAACCGTCTGCATCCGTTCAGAACGGATCCGTTTGTATTATCTTTAACATAGCCAAGACGGATCAGTCTTGAATATAACTGAAAGTCAATGGAGGACGGATCAGTTTTCTATTGTGCCAGATTGTGTCATAGAAAACGGATCTGTTCCTATTGACTTACATTGTGTGCCAGGACGGATCCGTTTGCAAGCAGCGTTTTGATGTCCGCCTCCAAAGCGAAATGCAGACGTTTTGGACCGCTTGTGAGAGCCCTGAACGGATCTCACAAACGGAAAGCCAAAACGCCAGTGTGAAAGTAGCCTTATAGGCAGGGGGTACGTCAAAGCAAAATTCATCTGGAGCGACACTTTACAATATTCCATAGATCAGGACTACAGAAAAAGTACAAGACTGGCTACTCAGACAGAAGGGTAAATGCAGAATTCAGTCGGACCCCTACTACTGGAGGATGGGGCATGGCGGGAGATCAGGTGACAAATCCCATGTCAGTGAGAAAAATGGCGCAAAAAAAAGGGAAACATTAGCAAATATTGAATTAAAGCGATACAAAAAAGGAGAGGAAAGTATTGAGAAAGTTAAAGTTTCTTTTATTAGATTTTAGCTGTGAAAGATTCATTGGAGATACGTTTTATTATGTGGACTTTGACTCTATCATGCACAGGCTTAAGTGACACGTTATAAAATCCCCATGTTTTATGGCCAGGCGGTTGCCGTGTTGAGGGAAGAGGCCAGGAGTGAGAGAGAGCACGTTTCAAGAAGTCAGCACAGACTTGAGACCTTATGCCCCGAGCACTGTGCGCTCCCCCTCACATCCTGCAGCACGGCCCTTGTAAGACCGTCCAACATGGTGGGAAAGCTGCGGCAGGGGTGACGAGGGGACTACGGGTTATTTACATTACATGAAAAGCAGTCATGTCGCAGGGAGGGAGGCGGATGGGATATTCCGGGTTTCTTTAAGTTGACTTGAGTCCTATAGCAAGAATTAAGACACTGAAAGAAGGTTGGAAATTGCATCATGACTAGATAAGGGGAAAGAGCGATGGAAAATTGTGGCAGTCGATAAAAGTGACAGCGCGTCAGCGGGTCTGTTTAGTGTATATGACATCAACATGGAGGGAAAGTACAGGATTGCATGGATTTAGGGAAAGAAAGTGCTAGGAATGATAGTATAATGGTGATAAACATCAGCGGTTTCACAAAACCTCTTGGCCATGAGCGCGATGGTCAGATTATAGGCTATAAAAACATTACAAAAAAACTGCATGACGTTGATTGGTGGAAAACCGTAAAAGAGATCGGAAACTACATGAACCGGGCCAAACCTTCTCCAAACTTACTGTAAATGACAGCGTCACATAGCTAGGTAATGCGGCATGGAAAAATGTATCTCATCACAACAATGGGAGTCGTCATCTAGAGCAAGACACTGATATGTACCATGTGAACAGTGACAGAAAGCACCCCACATCTGGGATCTGTTCCAAGCACTGGCGGAAAAGCAGGCGCGTCCATCTCCAGCATCGAATATGAGACTTTGGGTCAGGAAGATAGGCTTTCATGTTAGACGTGCGAGTGTCATGCAGTTTATAGTCTTAGGTGGGATGTGTCGGTATGAAATGGCGCAGTAGAGCACACTGCTCCATACAGCTGGAAAATAAAGGGTCGGCTAATATACCAACCCGATGGAAGCCAACAGAACACTATTTAGACCCTCATGAGGTGAATGGGGGCATATGGATATATTTGACATAAGTGGTGGCAGGTTTTCCAGCACATGACAGACAGACACAATGTGAATGGAGCCTTAGTAGGTATTGAGGCCCCAATGGCATTGTGCCTTTTGAGGTATGTGTGCTCAAGGTAAGGTCACAGACCTAGGACACTGCAACAGCCTGCTCTGAAGAGCCTTAAAGGGAATGTGTCATGAGAAACTGAACTACTGTTAAAATCGCATAAACTTTTTTTTTTTTTCACGTAGATCTATATTTAAGGCTACTTTCACACTAGCGTTTTTCTTTTCCGGCATAGAGTTCCGTCCTAGGGTCTCTATACCGGAAAAGAACTGATCAGATATATCCCCATGCATTCTGAATGGAGAGTAATCCGTTCAGGATGCATCAGGATGTCTTCAGTTCAGTCTTTTTGACTGATCAGGACGGAGATAATACCGCAGCATGCTACGTTTTTTTCTCCTGTCAAAAAAAAAACCTGAAGACTTGCATGAATGCCGGATCCGGAATTTTTTTTTCCATAGGAATGTATTAGTGCTGGATCCGGCATTCAAAATACCAGAATGCCGGACACAGACCAGACAAAAAAAAAAAGTCAGATCAGTTTTTCCGGATGACACCGGAAAGACGGATTCACATTTCAATGCATTTGTAAGACTGATCAGGATCCTGGTCAGTCTTACAAATGCCATCAGTTGGCATATGTTTTGATGGATCCGGAAGGCAGTTCCAGCGACGGAACTGCTTGCTGGATCACTCTTCCGCAAGTGTAAAAGTACCCTAAAAGGTGTATATACTGCTGCAGTTTTCACACCGGCCACTAGGTCTAATAATGGGAAACAATTCCTGTTCTGAACAGGTAAGGCTACTTTCAAACCTGCGTTAGGTGCGGATCCGTCTTGTATCTGCACAGACGGATCCGCACCTAGGATGCAAACGCTGGTATCCGTTCAGAATGGATCCGTTTGCATTGCCATGAACAAAAATGCAAACGGATCCATTTTGACTTACACGGAAAGTTAGTGGGAGGCGGATCCGTTTTCAATTGCACCATATTGGGTCAGTGAAAACGGATCCGTCCCCATTGACTTAGGGTCCATTCACACGTCCGTTGTTTCTTTCCTGATCTGTTCCGTTTTTTGCTGAACAGATCTGGACCAGATCTGGACCCATTCATTTTCAATGGGTCCTGAAAAAAAACGGACAGCACAATGTCAGATTTTTTTTCAGGACCCATTGAAAATGAATGGGTCCAGATCTGGTCCAGATCTGTTCAGCAAAAAACGGAACAGATCAGGAAACAAACAACGGACGTGTGAATGGACCCTTACATTGTAAGTCAGGACGGATCCATTTGGCTCCGCATCGTCAGGCAGCGTTTTGGTGTCCGCCTCCAGAGCGGAATGGAGGCGGAACGGAGGCAAACTGATGCATTCTGAACGGATCCTTATCAATTCAGAATGCATTGGGGCTAAACTGATCCGTTTTGGGCCGTTTGTGAGAGCCCTGAAACGGATCTCACAAGCGGACCCAGAAACGCCAGTGTGAAAGTAGCCTAACATTTCAGTAGCTACCTTGTTATCACAGGCAGAATTACAATGACAAGTAACACCTCTGTGTATAGATAACACAGGATCCACCATTCCCAATAAGTTATATCACAGCTTATCTTCTCCGTCCCGACCTCTGCCCAGGTCACAGAGCATGCCTAAAAAAACTCTCCAATAGAAGTTAATAGGGTTCCCTCCTGTACATTGTGCCCATGACCTATGGAGCTGCTCTCAAAGGACAGGAAGTCTTATAGGGGTTGTCTCATCATGGACAATGGGGGCATATCGCTAGGATATGCCCCCATTGTCTAATAGGTGCGGGTCCCACTGCTGAGACCCGCACCTATATCGAGAAGGGAGCCCTGCAAGGTGGTGGCTGGAGGACTCCGGTCCGACCACCACCAAGCCGGCTCCCCATAGAAGTGAATGGGAGCGTACCGAGAATGTGCGGCCCCCGCTACCATTAATTTCTACAGGTCTGACGGAAATAGCCAAGCCGAAGGCTATTTACGCCGGACTCATAAAAAATAAATGGAGGGCGGCTGCGAATGCACAGTGCACCCTCCTTTACTTGCGGGGCTCTGTTCTCGATATAGATGCGGGTCACGCACCATTATGGCCACCCTGCCGGTGGCCAGGCAGGTTGTCCATAACTGTCCTAGGACCTTAGGTACATACTATTGAAGTCATATTCCACAAGATAGTAACTGGTCTTCTGTACATTCTGCTATAATTATGCACTATGAGGAAGAGTGACATTTTTTGAGAATGGTGTCCAACGTCGCTTCATAAAATTGAAATTTAACTGGGCTTTCCACCTTTAAAAAAAATAACAATAACCCATTCTGTAGTATTGTGAATCCCAACTGCAGCACTTCTGCTAACAACTGTGTGCAATCTCTACATGAAGTCAAATAAAAGGCCAGATACTAACAGAAAGCAGATGGACTTGAGGCAGAGGACAACATATTCCAGCACAGAAGAGGAGCGAGGAGTGCAGCCTGTTCATCTTACAGGACACAGAAGACATTCCCAGACCAGCAGTCAATTCCCCCAAGATTATTACTCACGTGGGAAATTGTACATGAAGCAGGCCTGCGCTGAGATCATCCACTCTGCTCTCGTCTCGCAAAATATGGCGATATTAGACCGGGGTTTTTGGCCCAGGGCAGAAAGTCCACCTCCAAAGTTAGATGCCACCAAATAGGCCTCCTCGTATGACATCCAGTTGTAGTTTCCCAAGATTACCTGGTAAAGACATAAGCATGTAGAGCATTAGTGAAGCCAGGGCGAGCAGATACCTGCGGATCTGGACCAAATGCTGTCAAAATGACCCCTACTCCCATCAGCTAATCGCAAGAACCAGGAAGATGAGATACGGGGATGTGTCTGCTTGGGTAATCACTGATGGCCATTTAAGGTATAAAACCGGGTAAAAACCTCAAGAGCTACAAGGGCTTCGTACGGTGGGCCAGGACACTATGGAGCAAGGCTGAATGAGCCAGGAGTCACCGCCATGAAACACATTATAATGCCAGGGCTGGGGGTTATGCCGGAGGTTTTTAAATGGAGAGGTCACCTTGACTGTGAATACGAGATTCAATGCTGATCGTTCTGGATTGTGAAGAAAAATCTACAGAAATAGGAACTATGTCTGGTAATAGGAAATGTCATTGTAGATTTAAGTTATTAAAGGGGTTGGCCCATCTCACACACTGGTGGCATATCCTAGCGATAGGCGTGTGTCCCACCTCTGGATCATCTCTAGAACACAGAGTGAAGACCACCCTCTGGCTCAGCTAGTTCCGTCAGCCCCATAGAAGTGAATGGAGCAGTGGTCGTGCTTGCGCAGTGCACTTCCCATTCACGTCAGCCACTGCTTGGCTATTTTCAGCACTCCCATAGAAATGAATGTAGGTCAGCTGCGCAAGCGCTGTGCACTCTCCTTCACATTGTGGGCTCTGTTCTGTAGATAGGACCTATCAGACACTGGTGGCCTATCCTAGTGATATCTTACCAAGGTTTTAGATGGAACAATCCCTTTAATGGGGACTTTCATAAACTCTTAGTGACAGGATGATTGGATTCCTATGAAACTGGCTCTGGTGTGTGTCTGAGATTAGAGGGCAAGCCCTATTGGGGACAGGGGACTGATGGCAATCTCTGTACAGTGATATGGAATATGTGACTGCTACATGGGCACTTAGACAAGGGTTGGTCAGAGATTTTAATGTTTGTAGAGGCCATGCAGCCTCTCCCTAGGCAGGTGATATCACATTCATCAGTCACGTGGTCCAGGCGAAGCACAATCGCAATCAAGTGAAAGGGCCTGGACTGCAATACCAAGCACAGCCACCATACAATGTGGGGCGCTGTGCTTGGTTAGCTGTGAGGAGACCGCAGCCTCTTTAAATAGCTAATAGGCGGGGTGCCAAGGATAGGCCATCAATATCAAAATCCCGGAAAACCCCTTTAATCCTATGACAACATTAGAGCACAGAAGTACTGTGGCTGCGGGCACTAAATTTGCTGTATGATTTACTGCAGTACTGCCTTCCACACACTCAGTAACACACTGACGTCGGCGGTGGAGGCGAGCAGCACGTGCACAGAATTCCTCATCTAGGACTATTTATCTAGTGAACACGACTGTCGCTCAGCGCGCTGCAACGCACATAGCAGGAGGCTCCCTAATGACCCCAGCAGTGGATGAGCGAAGTCTCCAGCGTGCTCTCTATTCTCTCAGGACTTGTCCCTCTGCACGTCACCGCCGGTCACATAGCTGTGATGCTGGATGACAATCTGTACCATAGTATCCGTCCAGCTGTTGTAGAACTACAACTCCTAGCATCTCCTGGACAGAACGACAACTCTGCAATATGCGCACAGCACTGGCTTGTAACGCGAGAGTGTTATTTAGAAGCAGGAAAAGCGCCAGTCGGCAATGACAGGATGCTCCAGGCTCTTCAGGTTCACGACCAACTCTCAGCGCATGTATACAGTAATAGTTTATATTATTACCTACCAACATGGAAACACTGCCATCTGTTGGCAGCACATAAAACAACTTGACTTTTTTTTGTCAGAGAAATTGTCACCAGGATCAACCCTATTAAACCAGGCATAAAGACAGGCAGGGTTGACCCTTGCGAGTAAAGGGGCACTTTCTTTCTGTATTTCAACATATTTCTGGTTTTATTCTTATGCAAAATTAGCTCCTGCCCTGCCCCTCATGCCATTCCTCCATGCCCCTTTGATTGACAGGGCCAGATGTGGGGCAAATACAAGTTTAAATATACATTGGTGGCAGTGTGACACAGGAAATATGCAACCATTGCTTATCCATGATCTTCTACACCGCCCTCAGGTTCACTGGGCTGGGCGAGCATCATGATTGTCCCTGCCGCTATAAGTAACTCCTCCATGCAAAGATAGCGCCTCCGCTTCTGGGTGCCCAAAGACGTCAACGGCACAAGCGCAGTAGGCATCTGCACTGCTGAGGAAGCAGATGCCCTGTGCATGCGCCTATAGAAACATAGAATGTGTCGGCAGATAAGAACCATTTGGCCCATCTAGTCTGCCCAATATATCTGAATCCTATGAATAGTCCCTGGCCCTATCTTATATGAAGGATAGCCTTATGCCTATCCCATGCATGCTTAAACTCCTTCACTGTATTTGCCGCTACCACTTCTGCAGGAAGGCTATTCCATGCATCCACTACTCTCTCAGTAAAGTAATACTTCCTTATATTAGAAATAGAAGTATAGTGGGCACTCTATATCCGGCACTAAATAGTGGGTACTAAATATTGGGTACAACAGATTTATTTTGACAAACAATATTATCAATCTACTTCACAAATAAAAATAAAATAAAACTTGCAGAATGTTCCCAATTGTATGACAGTACAATTAATAAAAAGTCATAAGATATTCCTAAAAATATATATAAAAATAAAAAATAAAAAATGATATAACAATATAATGCTCCTAGATAGGGATGAGCGAACTCGAACTGTATAGTTCGGGTTCGTACCGAATTTTGGGGTGTCCGTGACACGGACCCGAACCCGGACATTTTCGTAAAAGTCCGGGTTCGGGTTCGGTGTTCGTCGCTTTCTTCGCGCTTTTGTGACGCTTTCTTGGCGCTTTTTGAAAGGCTGCAAAGCAGCCAATCAACAAGCGTCATACTACTTGCCCCAAGAGGCCATCACAGCCATGCCTACTATTGGCATGGCTGTGATTGGCCAGAGCACCATGTGACCCAGCCTCTATTTAAGCTGGAGTCACATAGCGCCGCCCGTCACTCTGCTCTGATTAGCGTAGGGAGAGGTTGCGGCTGCGACAGTAGGGCGAGATTAGGCAGATTAACTCCTCCAAAGGACTTGATTAACTGATCGATCTGCAGCTGTGGATCATTGAGCTGCTGATCCTCAATTGCTCACTGTTTTTAGGCTGCACAGACCGTTTGTCAGTCTCATTTTTCTGGGGTGATCGGCGGCCATTTTGTGTCTTGTGGTGCGCCAGCACAAGCTGCGACCAAGTGCATTTAACCCTCAATGGTGTGGTTGTTTTTTGGCTAAAGCCTACATCAGGGTGAAGCTGTGACACCAAGTGCATTTAACCAGCAATAGTCTGTTCATTTTTTGGCCATATACAAAATCAGGGGCAAGCTGCGCCTGTCACCAAGTGCATTTAACCCTCAATGGTGTGGTTGTTTTTTGGCTAAAGCCTACATCAGGGTGAAGCTGTCACACCAAGTGCATTTAACCAGCAATAGTCTGTTCATTTTTTGGCCATATACAAAATCAGGGGCAAGCTGCGCCTGTCACCAAGTGCATTTAACCCTCAATGGTGTGGTTGTTTTTTGGCTAAAGCCTACATCAGGGTGAAGCTGTCACACCAAGTGCATTTAACCAGCAATAGTCTGTTCATTTTTTGGCCATATACAAAATCAGGGGCAAGCTGCGCCTGTCACCAAGTGCATTTAACCCTCAATGGTGTGGTTGTTTTTTGGCTAAAGCCTACATCAGGGTGAAGCTGTCACACCAAGTGCATTTAACCAGCAATAGTCTGTTCATTTTTTGGCCATATCCCAGTCTAATTCTGTCACTAAATCCATACCGGTCACCCAGCGCCTAAATACTAGGCCTCAAATTTATATCCAGCTAAATCTGTCCCTAGTGCTGTAGCTGGGCGAGTTATTTAGTGTCCGTTCAAGCACATTTCTTGTTCTGGGTTGAAATACAATTCCCAATTTAGCAATTTCATAATTTAGTGGTTCCTGCTATATCAGAGCTATTTGAAATCTATCCCAAAAAGGGTATATAATATTGAAGGTGCACATAGGGTCATTCAGAATAACTTCACACACACCCGCTACTGTGTATTTCCAAGTCTAATTCTGTCACTAAACCCATACCTGTCACCCAGCGCCTAAATACTAGGCCTCAAATTTAAATCCCTCTAAATCTCTCGTTACCGTTGTCCTGTTGTAGCTGGGAAAGTTATTTAGTGCCCGTCAAAGCACATTTTTTGTTCTGGGTTGAAGTACAATTCCCAATTTAGCAATTTCATAATTTAGTGGTTCCTGCTATATCAGAGCTATTTGAAATCTATCCCAAAAAGGGTATATAATATTGAAGGTGCACATAGGGTCATTCAGAATAACTTCACACACACCCGCTACTGTGTATTTCCAAGTCTAATTCTGTCACTAAATCCATACCGGTGACCCAGCGCCTAAATACTAGGCCTCAAATTTAATTCCCTCTAAATCTCTCGTTACCCACCGGTGTACTGTTGTTGCTGGGCAAGATATTTAGTGTCCGTCAAAGCACATTTTTTGTTCTGGGTTGAAGTACAATTCCCAATTTAGCAATTTCATAATTTAGTGGTTTCTGCTATATCAGAGCTATTTGAAATCTATCCCAAAAAGGGTATATAATATTGAAGGTGCACATAGGGTCATTCAGAATAACTTCACACACACCCGCTACTGTGTATTTCCAAGTCTAATTCTGTCACTAAACCCATACCTGTCACCCAGCGCCTAAATACTAGGCCTCAAATTTAAATCCCTCTAAATCTCTCGTTACCGTTGTCCTGTTGTAGCTGGGAAAGTTATTTAGTGCCCGTCAAAGCACATTTTTGTTCTGGGTTGAAGTACAATTCCCAATTTAGCAATTTCATAATTTAGTGGTTCCTGCTATATCAGAGCTATTTGAAATCTATCCCAAAAAGGGTATATAATATTGAAGGTGCACATAGGGTCATTCAGAATAACTTCACACACACCCGCTACTGTGTATTTCCAAGTCTAATTCTGTCACTAAATCCATACCGGTGACCCAGCGCCTAAATACTAGGCCTCAAATTTAATTCCCTCTAAATCTCTCGTTACCCACCGCTGTACTGTTGTTGCTGGGCAAGATATTTAGTGTCCGTCAAAGCACATTTTTTGTTCTGGGTTGAAGTACAATTCCCAATTTAGCAATTTCATAATTTAGTGGTTTCTGCTATATCAGAGCTATTTGAAATCTATCCCTAAAAGGGTATATAATATTGAAGGTGCACATAGGGTCATTCAGAATAACTTCACACACACCCGCTACTGTGTATTTCCAAGTCTAATTCTGTCACTAAACCCATACCTGTCACCCAGCGCCTAAATACTAGGCCTCAAATTTATATCCAGCTAAATCTGTCCCTAGTGCTGTAGCTGGGCGAGTTATTTAGTGTCCGTTCAAGCACATTTCTTGTTCTGGGTTGAAATACAATTCCCAATTTAGCAATTTCATAATTTAGTGGTTCCTGCTATATCAGAGCTCTTTGAAATCTATCCCAAAAAGGGTATATAATATTGAAGGTGCACATAGGGTCATTCAGAGTAACTTCACACACACCCGCTACTGTGTATTTCCAAGTCTAATTCTGTCACTAAATCCATACCGGTGACCCAGCGCCTAAATACTAGGCCTCAAATTTAATTCCCTCTAAATCTCTCGTTACCCACCGCTGTACTGTTGTTGCTGGGCAAGATATTTAGTGTCCGTCAAAGCACATTTTTTGTTCTGGGTTGAAGTACAATTCCCAATTTAGCAATTTCATAATTTAGTGGTTTCTGCTATATCAGAGCTATTTGAAATCTATCCCAAAAAGGGTATATAATATTGAAGGTGCACATAGGGTCATTCAGAATAACTTCACACACACCCGCTACTGTGTATTTCCAAGTCTAATTCTGTCACTAAACCCATACCTGTCACCCAGCGCCTAAATACTAGGCCTCAAATTTAAATCCCTCTAAATCTCTCGTTACCGTTGTCCTGTTGTAGCTGGGAAAGTTATTTAGTGCCCGTCAAAGCACATTTTTTGTTCTGGGTTGAAGTACAATTCCCAATTTAGCAATTTCATAATTTAGTGGTTCCTGCTATATCAGAGCTATTTGAAATCTATCCCAAAAAGGGTATATAATATTGAAGGTGCACATAGGGTCATTCAGAATAACTTCACACACACCCGCTACTGTGTATTTCCAAGTCTAATTCTGTCACTAAATCCATACCGGTGACCCAGCGCCTAAATACTAGGCCTCAAATTTAATTCCCTCTAAATCTCTCGTTACCCACCGGTGTACTGTTGTTGCTGGGCAAGATATTTAGTGTCCGTCAAAGCACATTTTTTGTTCTGGGTTGAAGTACAATTCCCAATTTAGCAATTTCATAATTTAGTGGTTTCTGCTATATCAGAGCTATTTGAAATCTATCCCTAAAAGGGTATATAATATTGAAGGTGCACATAGGGTCATTCAGAATAACTTCACACACACCCGCTACTGTGTATTTCCAAGTCTAATTCTGTCACTAAACCCATACCTGTCACCCAGCGCCTAAATACTAGGCCTCAAATTTAAATCCCTCTAAATCTCTCGTTACCGTTGTCCTGTTGTAGCTGGGAAAGTTATTTAGTGCCCGTCAAAGCACATTTTTTGTTCTGGGTTGAAGTACAATTCCCAATTTAGCAATTTCATAATTTAGTGGTTCCTGCTATATCAGAGCTATTTGAAATCTATCCCAAAAAGGGTATATAATATTGAAGGTGCACATTGGGTCATTCAGAATAACTTCACACACACGCTTCTGTGCATTTCCAAGTCTAATTCTGTCACTAAATCCATACCGGTGACCCAGCGCCTAAATACTAGGCCTCAAATTTAATTCCCTCTAAATCTCTCGTTACCCACCGCTGTACTGTTGTTGCTGGGCAAGATATTTAGTGTCCGTCAAAGCACATTTTTTGTTCTGGGTTGAAGTACAATTCCCAATTTAGCAATTTCATAATTTAGTGGTTTCTGCTATATCAGAGCTATTTGAAATCTATCCCTAAAAGGGTATATAATATTGAAGGTGCACATAGGGTCATTCAGAATAACTTCACACACACCCGCTACTGTGTATTTCCAAGTCTAATTCTGTCACTAAATCCATACCGGTGACCCAGCGCCTAAATACTAGGCCTCAAATTTAATTCCCTCTAAATCTCTCGTTACCCACCGCTGTACTGTTGTTGCTGGGCAAGATATTTAGTGTCCGTCAAAGCACATTTTTTGTTCTGGGTTGAAGTACAATTCCCAATTTAGCAATTTCATAATTTAGTGGTTTCTGCTATATCAGAGCTATTTGAAATCTATCCCTAAAAGGGTATATAATATTGAAGGTGCACATAGGGTCATTCAGAATAACTTCACACACACCCGCTACTGTGTATTTCCAAGTCTAATTCGGTCACTAAACCCATACCTGTCACCCAGCGCCTAAATACTAGGCCTCAAATTTAAATCCCTCTAAATCTCTCGTTACCGTTGTCCTGTTGTAGCTGGGAAAGTTATTTAGTGCCCGTCAAAGCACATTTTTTGTTCTGGGTTGAAGTACAATTCCCAATTTAGCAATTTCATAATTTAGTGGTTCCTGCTATATCAGAGCTATTTGAAATCTATCCCAAAAAGGGTATATAATATTGAAGGTGCACATTGGGTCATTCAGAATAACTTCACACACACGCTTCTGTGCATTTCCAAGTCTAATTCTGTCACTAAATCCATACCGGTGACCCAGCGCCTAAATACTAGGCCTCAAATTTAATTCCCTCTAAATCTCTCGTTACCCACCGCTGTACTGTTGTTGCTGGGCAAGATATTTAGTGTCCGTCAAAGCACATTTTTTGTTCTGGGTTGAAGTACAATTCCCAATTTAGCAATTTCATAATTTAGTGGTTTCTGCTATATCAGAGCTATTTGAAATCTATCCCTAAAAGGGTATATAATATTGAAGGTGCACATAGGGTCATTCAGAATAACTTCACACACACCCGCTACTGTGTATTTCCAAGTCTAATTCTGTCACTAAATCCATACCGGTGACCCAGCGCCTAAATACTAGGCCTCAAATTTAATTCCCTCTAAATCTCTCGTTACCCACCGTTGTACTGTTGTTGCTGGGCAAGATATTTAGTGTCCGTCAAAGCACATTTTTTGTTCTGGGTTGAAGTACAATTCCCAATTTAGCAATTTCATAATTTAGTGGTTCCTGCTATATCAGAGCTATTTGAAATCTATCCCAAAAAGGGTATATAATATTGAAGGTGCACATTGGGTCATTCAGAATAACTTCACACACACGCTTCTGTGCATTTCCAAGTCTAATTCTGTCACTAAATCCATACCGGTGACCCAGCGCCTAAATACTAGGCCTCAAATTTAATTCCCTCTAAATCTCTCGTTACCCACCGCTGTACTGTTGTTGCTGGGCAAGATATTTAGTGTCCGTCAAAGCACATTTTTTGTTCTGGGTTGAAGTACAATTCCCAATTTAGCAATTTCATAATTTAGTGGTTTCTGCTATATCAGAGCTATTTGAAATCTATCCCTAAAAGGGTATATAATATTGAAGGTGCACATAGGGTCATTCAGAATAACTTCACACACACCCGCTACTGTGTATTTCCAAGTCTAATTCTGTCACTAAATCCATACCGGTGACCCAGCGCCTAAATACTAGGCCTCAAATTTAATTCCCTCTAAATCTCTCGTTACCCACCGTTGTACTGTTGTTGCTGGGCAAGATATTTAGTGTCCGTCAAAGCACATTTTTTGTTCTGGGTTGAAATACAATTCCCAATTTAGCAATTTCATAATTTAGTGGTTTCTGCTATATCAGAGCTATTTGAAATCTATCCCTAAAAGGGTATATAATATTCAAGGTGCACATTGGGTCATTCAGAATAACTTCACACACACACGCTTCTGTGCATTTCCAAGTCTAATTCTGTCACTAAATCCATACCGGTCACCCAGCGCCTAAATACTAGGCCTCAAATTATATCCCGCTGAATTTGAATACAATACATTGGGCCAAATAATATATTTGTTGTTGTGGTGAACCATAACAATGAGAAAAACATCTAGTAAGGGACGCGGACGTGGACATGGTCGTGGTGGTGTTAGTGGACCCTCTGGTGCTGGGAGAGGACGTGGCCGTTCTGCCACATCCACACGTCCTAGTGTACCAACTACTTCAGGTCCCAGTAGCCGCCAGAATTTACAGCGATATATGGTGGGGCCCAATGCCGTTCTAAGGATGGTAAGGCCTGAGCAGGTACAGGCATTAGTCAATTGGGTGGCCGACAGTGGATCCAGCACGTTCACATTATCTCCCACCCAGTCTTCTGCAGAAAGCGCACAGATGGCGCCTGAAAACCAACCCCATCAGTCTGTCACATCACCCCCATGCATACCAGGGAAACTGTCTCAGCCTCAAGTTATGCAGCAGTCTCTTATGCTGTTTGAAGACTCCGCTGGCAGGGTTTCCCAAGGGCATCCACCTAGCCCTTCCCCAGCGGTGAAAGACATAGAATGCACTGACGCACAACCACTTATGTTTCCTGATGATGAGGACATGGGAATACCACCTCAGCATGTCTCTGATGATGACGAAACACAGGTGCCAACTGCTGCGTCTTTCTGCAGTGTGCAGACTGAACAGGAGGTCAGGGATCAAGACTGGGTGGAAGACGATGCAGGGGACGATGAGGTCCTAGACCCCACATGGAATGAAGGTCGTGCCACTGACTTTCACAGTTCGGAGGAAGAGGCAGTGGTGAGACCGAGCCAACAGCGTAGCAAAAGAGGGAGCAGTGGGCAAAAGCAGAACACCCGCCGCCAAGAGACTCCGCCTGCTACTGACCGCCGCCATCTGGGACCGAGCACCCCAAAGGCAGCTTCAAGGAGTTCCCTGGCATGGCACTTCTTCAAACAATGTGCTGACGACAAGACCCGAGTGGTTTGCACGCTGTGCCATCAGAGCCTGAAGCGAGGCATTAACGTTCTGAACCTGAGCACAACCTGCATGACCAGGCACCTGCATGCAAAGCATGAACTGCAGTGGAGTAAACACCTTAAAACCAAGGAAGTCACTCAGGCTCCCCCTGCTACCTCTTCTGCTGCTGCCGCCTCGGCCTATTCTGCTGCTGCCGCCTCGGCCTCTTCCTCCGCCTCTGGAGGAACGTTGGCACCTGCCGCCCAGCAAACAGGGGATGTACCACCAACACCACCACCACCACCTCCGTCACCAAGCGTCTCAACCATGTCACACGCCAGCGTTCAGCTCTCCATCTCACAAACATTTGATAGAAAGCGTAAATTCCCACCTAGCCACCCTCGATCCCTGGCCCTGAATGCCAGCATTTCTAAACTACTGGCCTATGAAATGCTGTCATTTAGGCTGGTGGACACAGACAGCTTCAAACAGCTCATGTCGCTTGCTGTCCCACAGTATGTTGTTCCCAGCCGGCACTACTTCTCCAAGAGAGCCGTGCCTTCCCTGCACAACCAAGTATCCGATAAAATCAAGTGTGCACTGCGCAACGCCATCTGTGGCAAGGTCCACCTAACCACAGATACGTGGACCAGTAAGCACGGCCAGGGACGCTATATCTCCCTAACTGCACACTGGGTAAATGTAGTGGCAGCTGGGCCCCAGGCGGAGAGCTGTTTGGCGCACGTCCTTCCGCCGCCAAGGATCGCAGGGCAACATTCTTTGCCTCCTGTTGCCACCTCCTCCTTCTCGGCTTCCTCCTCCTCTTCTTCCACCTGCTCATCCAGTCAGCCACACACCTTCACCACCAACTTCAGCACAGCCCGGGGTAAACGTCAGCAGGCCATTCTGAAACTCATATGTTTGGGGGACAGGCCCCACACCGCACAGGAGTTGTGGCGGGGTATAGAACAACAGACCGACGAGTGGTTGCTGCCGGTGAGCCTCAAGCCCGGCCTGGTGGTGTGTGATAATGGGCGAAATCTCGTTGCAGCTCTGGGACTAGCCAATTTGACGCACATCCCTTGCTTGGCGCATGTGCTGAATTTGGTGGTGCAGAAGTTCATTCACAACTACCCCGACATGTCAGAGCTGCTGCATAAAGTGCGGGCCGTCTGTTCGCGCTTCCGGCGTTCACATCCTGCTGCTGCTCGCCTGTCTGCGCTACAGCGTAACTTCGGCCTTCCCGCTCACCGCCTCATATGCGACGTGCCCACCAGGTGGAACTCCACCTTGCACATGCTGGACAGACTGTGCGAGCAGCAGCAGGCCATAGTGGAGTTTCAGCTGCAGCACGCACGGGTCAGTCGCACTACAGAACAGCACCACTTCACCACCAATGACTGGGCCTCCATGCGAGACCTGTGTGCCCTGTTGCGCTGTTTCGAGTACTCCACCAACATGGCCAGTGGCGATGACACCGTTATCAGCGTTACAATACCACTTCTATGTCTCCTTGAGAAAACACTTAGGGCGATGATGGAACAGGAGGTGGCCCAGGAGGAGGAGGAGGAGGATGAGGAAGAGGGGTCATTTTTAGCACTTTCAGGCCAGTCTCTTCGAAGTGACTCAGAGGGAGGTTTTTTGCAACAGCAGAGGCCAGGTACAAATGTGGCCAGCCAGGGCCCACTACTGGAGGACGAGGAGGACGAGGATGAGGAGGAGGTGGAGGAGGATGAGGATGAAGCATGGTCACAGCGGGGTGGCACCCAACGCAGCTCGGGTCCATCACTGGTGCGTGGCTGGGGGGAAAGGCAGGACGATGACGATACGCCTCCCACAGAGGACAGCTTGTCCTTACCCCTGGGCAGCCTGGCACACATGAGCGACTACATGCTGCAGTGCCTGCGCAACGACAGCAGAGTTGCCCACATTTTAACCTGTGCGGACTACTGGGTTGCCACCCTGCTGGATCCACGCTACAAAGACAATGTGCCCACCTTACTTCCTGCACTGGAGCGTGATAGGAAGATGCGCGAGTACAAGCGCACGTTGGTAGACGCGCTACTGAGAGCATTCCCAAATGTCACAGGGGAACAAGTGGAAGCCCAAGGCCAAGGCAGAGGAGGAGCAAGAGGTCGCCAAGGCAGCTGTGTCACGGCCAGCTCCTCTGAGGGCAGGGTTAGCATGGCAGAGATGTGGAAAACTTTTGTCAACACGCCACAGCTAACTGCACCACCACCTGATACGCAACGTGTTAGCAGGAGGCAACATTTTACTAACATGGTGGAACAGTACGTGTGCACACCCCTCCACGTACTGACTGATGGTTCGGCCCCATTCAACTTCTGGGTCTCTAAATTGTCCACGTGGCCAGAGCTAGCCTTTTATGCCTTGGAGGTGCTGGCCTGCCCGGCAGCCAGCGTTTTGTCTGAACGTGTATTCAGCACGGCAGGGGGCGTCATTACAGACAAACGCAGCCGCCTGTCTACAGCCAATGTGGACAAGCTGACGTTCATAAAAATGAACCAGGCATGGATCCCACAGGACCTGTCCGTCCCTTGTCCAGATTAGACATTAACTACCTCCCCATAACCATATATTATTGGACTCCAGGGCACTTCCTCATTCAATCCTATTTTTATTTTCATTTTACCATTATATTGCGATGCTACCCAAAGTTGAATGAACCTCTCCTCTGCCTGTGTGCTAGGCCTAAATATATGCCAATGGACTGTTGCAGTGGTGGCTGACATGAAGCCTGATTCTCTGCTATGACATGCAGACTAATTCTCTGCTGACATGAAGCCAGATTGTCTGTTACGGGACCTCTCTCCTCTGCCTGGGTGCTGGGCCTAAATTTATGACAATGGACTGTTGCAGTGGTGGCTGACGTGAAGCCTGATTCTCTGCTATGACATGCAGACTGATTCTCTGCTGTCATGAAGCCAGATTGTCTGTTACGGGACCTTTCTCCTCTACCTGGGTTCTGGGCCTAAATTTATGAAAATTGACTCTTACAGTGGTGGGTGACGTGAAGCCTGATTCTCTGCTATGATATGAAGACTGATTCTCTGCTGACATGAAGCCAGATTGTCTGTTACGGGACCTTTCTCCTCTGCCTGGGTTCTGGGCCTAAATTTATGAAAATTGACTCTTACAGTGGTGGGTGACGTGAAGCCTGATTCTCTGCTATGATATGAAGACTGATTCTCTGCTGACATGAAGCCAGATTGTCTGTTACGGGACCTCTCTCCTCTGCCTGGGTGCTGGGCCTAAATATATGCCAATGGACTGTTGCAGTGGTGGCTGACGTGAAGCCTCATTCTCTGCTATGACATGCAGACTAATTCTCTGCTGACATGAAGACAGATTCTCTGTTACGGGACCTCTCTCCTCTGCCTGGGTGCCGGGGCCTAAATATCTGAGAATGGACTGTTCCAGTGGTGGCTGACGTGAAGCCTCATTCTCTGCTATGACATGCAGACTAATTCTCTGCTGACATGAAGACAGATTCTCTGTTACGGGACCTCCCTCCTCTGCCTGGGTGCTGGGCCTAAATATATGCCAATGGACTGTTGCAGTGGTGGCTGACGTGAAGCCTCATTCTCTGCTATGACATGCAGACTAATTCTCTGCTGACATGAAGACAGATTCTCTGTTACGGGACCTCCCTCCTCTGCCTGGGTGCTGGGCCTAAATATATGCCAATGGACTGTTGCAGTGGTGGCTGACGTGAAGCCTCATTCTCTGCTATGACATGCAGACTGATTCTCTGCTGACATGAAGCCAGATTCTCTGTTACGGGACCTCTCTCCTCTGCCTGTGTGTGTGCTGGGCCTAAATATATGCCAATGGACTGTTGCAGTGGTGGCTGACGTGAAGCCTCATTCTCTGCTATGACATGCAGACTGATTCTCTGCTGACATGAAGCCAGATTCTCTGTTACGGGACCTCTCTCCTCTGCCTGTGTGTGTGCTGGGCCTAAATATATGCCAATGGACTGTTGCAGTGGTGGCTGACGTGAAGCCTCATTCTCTGCTATGACATGCAGACTAATTCTCTGCTGACATGAAGACAGATTCTCTGTTACGGGACCTCCCTCCTCTGCCTGGGTGCTGGGCCTAAATATATGCCAATGGACTGTTGCAGTGGTGGCTGACGTGAAGCCTCATTCTCTGCTATGACATGCAGACTGATTCTCTGCTGACATGAAGCCAGATTCTCTGTTACGGGACCTCTCTCCTCTGCCTGTGTGTGTGCTGGGCCTAAATATATGCCAATGGACTGTTGCAGTGGTGGCTGACGTGAAGCCTCATTCTCTGCTATGACATGCAGACTGATTCTCTGCTGACATGAAGCCAGATTCTCTGTTACGGGACCTCTCTCCTCTGCCTGTGTGTGTGCTGGGCCTAAATATATGCCAATGGACTGTTGCAGTGGTGGCTGACGTGAAGCCTCATTCTCTGCTATGACATGCAGACTAATTCTCTGCTGACATGAAGCCAGATTCTCTGTTACGGGACCTCTCTCCTCTGCCTGTGTGTGTGCTGGGCCTAAATATATGCCAATGGACTGTTGCAGTGGTGGCTGACGTGAAGCCTCATTCTCTGCTATGACATGCAGACTGATTCTCTGCTGACATGAAGCCAGATTCTCTGTTACGGGACCTCTCTCCTCTGCCTGTGTGTGTGCTGGGCCTAAATATATGCCAATGGACTGTTGCAGTGGTGGCTGACGTGAAGCCTCATTCTCTGCTATGACATGCAGACTGATTCTCTGCTGACATGAAGCCAGATTCTCTGTTACGGGACCTCTCTCCTCTGCCTGTGTGTGTGCTGGGCCTAAATATATGCCAATGGACTGTTGCAGTGGTGGCTGACGTGAAGCCTCATTCTCTGCTATGACATGCAGACTAATTCTCTGCTGACATGAAGCCAGATTCTCTGTTACGGGACCTCTCTCCTCTGCCTGTGTGTGTGCTGGGCCTAAATATATGCCAATGGACTGTTGCAGTGGTGGCTGACGTGAAGCCTCATTCTCTGCTATGACATGCAGACTGATTCTCTGCTGACATGAAGCCAGATTCTCTGTTACGGGACCTCTCTCCTCTGCCTGTGTGTGTGCTGGGCCTAAATATATGCCAATGGACTGTTGCAGTGGTGGCTGACGTGAAGCCTCATTCTCTGCTATGACATGCAGACTAATTCTCTGCTGACATGAAGACAGATTCTCTGTTACGGGACCTCCCTCCTCTGCCTGGGTGCTGGGCCTAAATATATGCCAATGGACTGTTGCAGTGGTGGCTGACGTGAAGCCTCATTCTCTGCTATGACATGCAGACTAATTCTCTGCTGACATGAAGACAGATTCTCTGTTACGGGACCTCTCTCCTCTGCCTGGGTGCCGGGGCCTAAATATCTGAGAATGGACTGTTCCAGTGGTGGGTGACGGGAAGCCAGATTCTCTGCTATGGAACCTCTCTCCAATTGATTTTGGTTAATTTTTATTTATTTAATTTTTATTTTAATTCATTTCCCTATCCACATTTGTTTGCAGGGGATTTACCTACATGTTGCTGCCTTTTGCAGCCCTCTAGCTCTTTCCTGGGCTGTTTTACAGCCTTTTTAGTGCCGAAAAGTTCGGGTCCCCATTGACTTCAATGGGGTTCGGGTTCGGGACGAAGTTCGGATCGGGTTCGGATCCCGAACCCGAACATTTCCGGGATGTTCGGCCGAACTTCTCGAACCCGAACATCCAGGTGTTCGCTCAACTCTACTCCTAGAGGTTAATGCTATAGATATATATATTCACATTCATAAAAGTCCCTTTAAAATCTTCCGCAATACTTTGTGCGATTGATATGATAGATATCCTGAGTTTTGGCAATGTTCTATGCACTCATACGTTCAAATTTGTAGGTCTCACTTCAATGGAGGATTATAATGGTGGCTATTCAGGGGTTAGTTACATGCAGTATAATAATTAGGTTTGACTCACTGCTTGATGTTCGTTGGTTTTTCTGACTTTCGTGGCGTCCCACTACTGGTCAGATCACTCACCCCTCTTCTTATATGCTGTGCATAAGCTGCGCTTCCATTTAGCGGTAATATTGCGATGTCCGCGAGGTTTCCTCTTGGTCTCTGTTCAGCGTCCCACGTGTAGATGGTTTGTCACGTGATCGGAGCTTCAGAGCGTTTGTCACGTGATCGGAGTTTCAACACGTCACATAACCTGAATCCAATGTGGTTGGGTTAGTTCAAATTCCGGAGGCGGTACCAACCTCCGTTTTTACAGCTTTCTAGCGATAATCTTGCTGTTTTTCCGCACAAGTTTGTTACTGGTTATAGTAATATAAGACGTCTCATTACTTTAAGGATCTCATCCACTCCCGCTATACGCGTTTCGAGGTTGCTAACCTCTTCCTCAGTAGCTCTTCCTTAGGAGCTACTGAGGAAGAGGTTAGCAACCTCGAAACGCGTATAGCGGGAGTGGATGAGATCCTTAAAGTAATGAGACGTCTTATATTACTATAACCAGTAACAAACTTGTGCGGAAAAACAGCAAGATTATCGCTAGAAAGCTGTAAAAACGGAGGTTGGTACCGCCTCCGGAATTTGAACTAACCCAACCACATTGGATTCAGGTTATGTGACGTGTTGAAACTCCGATCACGTGACAAACGCTCTGAAGCTCCGATCACGTGACAAACCATCTACACGTGGGACGCTGAACAGAGACCAAGAGGAAACCTCGCGGACATCGCAATATTACCGCTAAATGGAAGCGCAGCTTATGCACAGCATATAAGAAGAGGGGTGAGTGATCTGACCAGTAGTGGGACGCCACGAAAGTCAGAAAAACCAACGAACATCAAGCAGTGAGTCAAACCTAATTATTATACTGCATGTAACTAACCCCTGAATAGCCACCATTATAATCCTCCATTGAAGTGAGACCTACAAATTTGAACGTATGAGTGCATAGAACATTGCCAAAACTCAGGATATCTATCATATCAATCGCACAAAGTATTGCGGAAGATTTTAAAGGGACTTTTATGAATGTGAATATATATATCTATAGCATTAACCTCTAGGAGCATTATATTGTTATATCATTTTTTATTTTTTATTTTTATATATATTTTTAGGAATATCTTATGACTTTTTATTAATTGTACTGTCATACAATTGGGAACATTCTGCAAGTTTTATTTTATTTTTATTTGTGAAGTAGATTGATAATATTGTTTGTCAAAATAAATCTGTTGTACCCAATATTTAGTACCCACTATTTAGTGCCGGATATAGAGTGCCCACTATACTTCTATTTCTACTTTCACTTCATATTGTGGTTTGGGTGAACCACAACTTAGTGAGAGCACCGATCTATGTTAGCAGGAGGGGTGAGCCACTATATACCTCTATTATCAAGCACTTCCTTATATTACTTTTAAACCTTTGCCCCTCTAATTTAAAACTGTGTCCTCTTGTGGTAGTTTTTCTTCTTTTAAATATGCTCTCCTCCTTTACCAAGTTGATTCCCTTTATGTATTTAAAAGTTTCTATCATATCCCCTCTGTCTCTTCTTTCTTCCAAGCTATACATGTTAAGGTCCTTTAATCTTTCCTGGTAAGTTTTATCCTGCAATCCATGTACTAGTTTAGTAGCTCTTCTCTGAACTCTCTCTAGAGTATCTATATCCTTCTGGAGATATGGCCTCCAGTACTGCGCACAATACTCCAAGTGAGGTCTTACCAGTGTTCTGTACAGCGGCATAAGCACTTCACTCTTTCTACTGCTTATACCTCTCCCTATACATCCAAGCATTCTGCTGGAATTTCGTGCTGCTCTATTACATTGTCTTCCCACCTTTAAGTCTTCTGAAATAATTACTCCTAAATCCCTTTCCTCAGATACTGAGGTCAGGACTGTGTCAAATATTCTATATTCTGCCCTTGGGTTTTTACGCCCCAGGTGCATTATCTTGCACTTATCCACATTAAATTTCAGTTGCCAGAGTTCTGACCATTCTTCTAGTTTTCCTAAATCCTTTTCCATTTGGCGTTTCCCTCCAGGAACATCAACCCTGTTACATATCTTTGTGTCATCAGCAAAAAGACAAACCTTACCATCGAGGCCTTTTGCAATATCACTTATGAAGATATTAAACAAAATTGGTCCCAGTACAGATCCCTGTGGAATCCCACTGGTAACATGACCTTGTTTTGAATGTTCTCCATTGACTACAACCCTCTGTTGTCTGTCACTCAGCCACTGCCTAATCCACTCAACAATATGGGAGTCCATGCTCAATGACTGCAGTTTATTGATAAGTCTTCTATGTGGGACAGTGTCAAAAGCCTTACTAAAATCTAGATATGCGATGTCTACTGCACCTCCACCGTCTATTATTTTAGTCACCCAGTCAAAAAAATCTATAAGATTTGTTTGACATGATCTCCCTGAAGTAAACCCATGCTGTTTTTCATCTTGCAATCCATGGGATTTTAGATGTTCCACAATCCTATCCTTTAATAGGGTTTCCATTAATTTGCCTACTATTGATGTCAGACTCACTGGTCTATAGTTGCTCGATTCCTCCCTACTACCTTTCTTGTGAATGGGCACGACATTTGCCAATTTCCAATCTTCCGGGACGACTCCTGTTACTAATGATTGGTTAAATAAATCTGTTAACGGTTTTGCCAGCTCACCACTAAGCTCTTTTAATAATTTTGGGTGTATCTCATCAGGCCCCTGTGACTTATTTGTCTTCACTTTAGACAGCAAACTTAGAACATCTTCCTCTGTAAAAACACATGCATCAAACGATTTAATAGTCATCCTTTCTAGTGGAGGTCCTTCTCCTTCTTTTTCTTTTGTAAAAACTGAACAGAACTTCAGTGCAGGCTTGAGATTAAATCATGCCTGGCCTTGTCAATCAAAGGTAATGGGGGAGTGACACGAGGTGGAAAGCAGTGGCCGTCTAGTGACCCAAGGGGTTCAGCGTGCCCCTCGCTGCACCAAGGAGCTAATCTGCATAAGAATAAAAATAGGGGTTTCTAAGCAACTGCTTCGCAGACATTCATGAAAATATCATTTTAGCCAGCAGGGTCAACCCTTATCTGACTTTATGACCGGTTTACTTCTGCTGACAGATGCTCTTTAACATCTACGTTGCCTAGAGAGTGCCATGCAGCATGCACACAGTGATATACAGCACCTATAGAAAGCCAAACAGAGTAAGGTCCGACATGGTGGATAACTTCAACATCACGTTACATCCAGATTCATCACAGACTTCACCCTGAGCACTGAAAATGGTAAAATATGCTATGAAAAACAGGCAAATCGCCAACAGAATTGACAAGGACGGACTTCCCTGCATTGTGACTGTAGAGTGATGCTGCCCTCTGCTGGCAGCAGCTGGTAAAGCTAATAATTTAAGTTGACCATACTGCAGGTTTTAGAGACCTAAAGCTTTCTCCAGTTTCGGGTCACATTGGGACAAATCACCCCCCACCATCACCGGGCTCCATCAAGCCCCATAGAAAGTGATGACTGGTGGCAGTGTTATGGCTACCTCCGGTCTTTCCATCTATACATTTGGGCAGCATATTATGGCAAAGACAGTCCGTCTCATTCAAAATTATTATGAAGATAATTTAAACATTTAAAAACAAGATAACAGTATTTTCCGTCACCTTTTTGAAGACCTTCCCATTGGGCTGGACTTCATCCTCCTCACTGAGCACCTCTCTGGTCCCCAGGCATCCCTTGGCGTTGAACAGTTTGGTGGCGTGCTTGAAGACCTTGTCCAGGGTATCACAGTCGGGGTACAGGGAGGACGCCAGGCTGGAGAAGCTGTCCACCGATCGGAAAGGGCTGCATGGCTCTTCATTCAGAGGCTTGGCCTTCACCCGCGCTGCTCCCCTCTGCCTTTCTATCGCACCAGAAAGCAAGAACCACGGCACAAAGGTGATCACTCCATAGAACCACATGAAGAAATGGAGGACGTACCGCAGCACTGGATTTAGGTCCTCTTTTATATGCATTCTGTAGTCAAGGGAGGAAACCCGGCGGGGGAAAACTTAATTTACCTGCAGAACAAATAACACAATAAGAAAGTGTAAAGACGACATGACAAACATACGAGGAACCCGAGGTGCCCGGCATATGCAAAACCCAGCAACCAGTACGGTGAATCAAATAGAAACGTTAAAGGCCAAATGTTATTTTGTTGGGATTTTGGGAATATCAAGAAAAAAATAAAAAATGCAGCATCACAGAATTGGCATTTTCTCTACTCTTACACACATATCCTATTCATACGGTAAAACAGTAGCGCATCCATAGCATGGCCACCGACGGGAACTGAACATGGACCTAAAAACAGGGTATTCTCCTCTATAAGCATATTAACAACAAAAATTACTGCATGTCATTTGAAAAAAATAAAAATAAAATAAAAATAAAAAAAAAAACACTTCTCATGTCAGAGTGCACTTCGATTCAGAGGGTCTGGGTGCCAAGACCCCCCACTGATCGCAGAAGCCAAGGGTGACATCACTCAGTCTGCCCCCTAGTGTCAGAGATCAAACGCTGCAGTCCCGCGGCTACGTGCGGCACCACGTGGCTGATACACTGGGGCAGTGATGGCGAACCTTTTATTACAGACCGAGTGCCCAAACTGCAACATAAACCCACTTATTTATCGCAAATTGCCAACACACCAATTTACCTTCAATACTATAGTCCAATATAGAATATCTTCCATGTACTTTATCATTTATCTACAATATCCTGCCTACAGTCAGTCCGCTGCCTGTGCTGTTCATAGTGCGCCCTGCGCTGCTGAATGGCAGGAAAAGTCTAAGGCATATTGGTACACCATAGACTTTTTCCAGGGTGTGGGTGCCCACAGAGGGGGCTCTGAGTGCCGCCTCTGGCACCCGTGCCATAGGTTCGCCATCACTGCACTGGGGGGTTCTCACAGCAGGACTGCAGGCAGAAAATGCACTGCATGTACAATGGTATCTTAGAAAATCTCATCCACAGGGGGAAGGAGACCCCCAGCAAATGCAAGTATGTCTACTCTCAAAATCGTGAAAACCTATCACATTGTAACGTCACTTATATGGCAGCTGGCTCGCCCCCATTCCTGTTACCACTATGGCTGCATAACAAGACAGGCTTCCAGGGATCTGCAAGGTTGGATGAGCGTTTTTAAGGAAGGGCAGGGATTTTGGCTGCCATCCTTTACGGATACAAACAAGTTTATAGAGGAAAATGGCTTAAAAGGGGGTTATCCAGCTTTAAAAGGGCATCTGTCAGCAGTTTTGTACCTATGACACTGGCTGACCTGTTACATGTGCACTTGGCAGCTGTGTTGGTCCCATGTTCATATGTGCCTGCATTGCTGAGAAAAATGGTGTTTTAATACTTGCAAATGAGCCTCTAGGACCAACGGGGGCATTGCCATTACACCTAGAGTCTCTGCTCTCTCTGCATCTGCAGCGTCCTCTCTACTTTAATTGACAGGACCACGCAAGATAACATTTTTTTTTTAAGATTTTCCATTTTAACAACAAAGACAGAACATTGTCCCCCCCCCCCCCCCCCATTCCCTCCCCCCTCCATAACCCATGGGACAAGAGCAATTGTACAACATCACAATGTAAGATGCATCAAATCATTACCGTAATTGAACATATCACAGTACTTTAACTCATTGTCGTGCAGCCGTAAACAAAGTGTTACCTTCTAGATGAGTATGTGGATATGTACGCAAGATAACATTTAGGCTCCATTCACACGTCCGCAATTCTGTTCCGCATTTTGTAGAACGGAATTGCGGACCCATTCATTTCTATGGGGCCACACTATGTGCTGTCCGGATCCGGAAATGCGGATCCGCACTTCCGTTCCTGAAAAAAATAGAACATGTCCTATTTTTGTCCGCGATTGCGGACAAGATTAGGCATTTTCTATTATAGTGCCGGCGTTGTGCAGTCCGCAAATTCCGGTGTCCATGGATTCGCAAAACACATACGGATGTGTGAATGGACCCTTAGGCTCCATTCACACGTCCGCATAATGTGTCCGCATCTGTTCCGCAATTTTGCGGGAACGGGTGTGGACCCATTCATTCTCTATGGGGACGGAATCCCCTTTAAGGACTTTATATTAATTTTACATTACACGATGTGCAAATCTCAAATCTTTTCTCTGACGCATTCTGGATACTAACCATGAGGTGGCAGTAAGGCCCCTTTCATGCGAGCGTGACGGATTAGGTCCGGATGCTTTCAGTGAAACTCGCACCATTTTGCAAGCAAGTTGAGTCAGTTTTGTCTGCGATTGCGTTCAGTTTTTTCCGCACGGGTGCAAGCGATTTGATGCGTTTTTCATGCGTGTGAAAAAACCTAAAGGTTTACAAACAACATCTCTTAGCAACCATCAACGAAAAACGCATCGCACCTGCACTTGCTGCCGGCTGCAATGCATTTTTCACTGATGTCCCATTCACTACTATGGGGCCAGGGCTGCGTGATAAAACGTAGAATAAGAACATGCTGCATTTTTCACGAAACCCAGAACTGATGTGTGAAAAAAGCTCATGTACACAGAGCCATTGAAATGAATGGGTCCGGATTCAGTGCGGGTGCGATGCGTTCACGTCACACATTGCACCCGCGCAGAAAACTTGGTCGTGTAAAAGGGGCCAATGGCAGCAGATAACCAAGGTGAAGTAAGCAGTAGACCTCACCCTAAGTGTACGGAGATTATTTATGTAGAATTTTTGTCTCACACAAAATATATTATATATACAATACATACACTATATATCTTATCTCCTATGGACCGCATGCATACCAAAGTGTACGGGTAGGGGGTATGTAGTGCACAGTCGAACATAAAAATTATATATCTGTAGCCGAGAAGGGTGATGCATACAACAGGTGTGGAAAAAAAAATTATAATACTTGTCGAAGGACTAAAGCGGGGGCTCGACCTACTTGTCCCGATACAAAAAATAATTTTAAATCAAAACCATATTTCTATGCACCGCCACGCTTCCTTATGCAGGGAGGTGGCTGGCTTGTGTTCCAGCCTTTGTGGTGTGAAATGACCCTAAGTTTAGTCCTCGTTCACACCAGATGATTCTGTCCAGAATGCACTACATCGCGGCCGGCTCACTATGTTGTGGGGCAGGAGGGGGCGCGACAATCCATTGAAGTGAATGGCACCGTAGCCACAGCCGCAGGCGATCGTATGAACGGGATCGCAAGGAACAATTATGCCCGAGTTCCGGTCAAAATGCATGGTTATGGCGCCAATCACTTCAACAGACCACTACGCCTCCTCCTGCCCCACAATATAGTTAGCCGGCCACAATGCGGTGCAGTGCATTCTGGACAGAATCAGGCCGGAACGCACTGCCTGGTGTGAACGAGGCCTTAATGTGATCACAGCTCCCTGTCAGAGGTCGGGTGCCGGGAATGTTTGCATTGGTGGGCAGTGCGCCCCCTCCCCATCATTGGTGGCAGCGGCAGTTCCGATTGGAGTCCCAGCAGTGTAATGCTGGGGCTCTGGTTACCATGGCAGCCAGGACGCTACTGAAGTCCTGTCTCCCATGGTCAGTTACTCTGCAACATTATACTTACATGCGCTGTGGCTGCCTGGCGCTCCTTCTTGTAACTTACAGGTCTGTGCAGCGCGTTGCTTATGCTTATAGCAATGCGCCGTACAGACCTGTGAGTTACAAGAAGGAGCGCCAGGCAGCCACAGCGCATGTAAGTATAATGCGGCCACCAATGATGGGGGAGGGGGGGGGGCGCACTGCCCACCAATGATTTTAATACCGGGGGGGGGGGGGGGGGGGGAATGGGCGCACTGCCTAATGATTTTAATACGGGGGGGGGGCGCACACTGCCAACCAATGCAAACATTGTAGAAACATTCCCGGCACCCGAACATCTGATAGGGAGCTGCCATCCACCCAATTGACCCCTCAGGTGCCGAGGATGGCTGCGCCCTGTCAGAGGTGCGTTCCCATCACCATGGGAACGCCTCTGGTTTAGAATATACCATAAAATCAGAGTTTTCTCTAATCCAATGGTATATTTTAACTTCAAGCGTCCCCATCACCATGGGAACGCCTCTCCACGCCCAGCTCGTCACCGATCCACTGCATCCACTGCTCCGGTAAACAAAGCCATCTCAGCCCTGCTAATTGCCCGCAGCAGGGCTAAGCTACTGAACAAACTACCTGCCCGGCGCCCGGAACTGCATGTCCCGGGCATCGGGCGATACGATTTCCACACCGCTGATACAATGTATTTTATATGGTTGCAAATATTCGGTACATATGCACGAATACATTTTAGGAAAACAGTGGGAACAGTACTGTACACCCATTCTGTTTTCTCAGTATATGGTGGGACCCATTCCTTTCTCACTGCCCCCCCCCCCCCCCTCTCATCACTTTTTCTACTTACTTGAAAAGCCCAATCTAATTTTACACAATAACTCCAATATTCTCCCCTCGACACTCCTGGTCAGCAGTTTGTTCTTTTCTACGGTCGCAATATTCCATATATAATGCATTAGATACCACCCAGCCATAAAGGAAGCCTCACGCTCCCACAGCTCCTATTCTCTCTAGCATATGTCACAGCAGCCGATTCCCATACGTTCATGTAGATCGGGGGCAGCAATGGCTTTATAAAGCTACCTCCCTCCTCGGATAGCAGTCAGCGAGATGGTCTGCAGTGCTGTATATACCTGGCAGACTATTACGCCAAAGAGTAGAGTAAGAAATGCTGGCAATATACTGCAATGAAAGAAAACCCAACCATCACTACAGTAATACAAGAAAACGGATAGAGGTGTGGGGAACAGACATGAGTGGAGAACTAATGTGGTCCCTGGAAGGACTTGTCACAAGCACTGCATACTGTTATATTAACCCTTAGGATACCAGAGGTTTTTGCATTTTTCTTCCCTATCTTCCTTGAGCCATAACTTTTTTATTTTTCCGTTCACATAGCTGTATGAGGGCTTATTTTTTGCGGGACAAGTGGCACTTTCTTATGCCACCATTTAATGTGGTATACAATGTAGTGGGGAGCGGGGGGGAAAATTTCCAAATGGTTTGGAATTGGGGGGGGTGAGAGACGCAACTCCTCCACCGTTTTGTTTTGTTCCCACGGCGTTCCGTTTGCAGCAAAACTGACCTGTGCCCTTCATTCTCTGGGTCAGTACAATTACAACCATACCACACATGTATAGTTTTATGTCTAAATATAATGTAAAAATAAATGTAATTTTTACATAACTTTTTTTTTATAGTTACCGTATGTCTACTGAGCTGTGTGGGGGCTCAAGCTTTGCAGGTGGATCTGTAGTTTTTATTGATACCATTTTGGAGTGTGTGAGATTTTTTGATCACATTTTATTTTTAAAAAATTGGGTAAGAGAAGCAATGTAAAAAAAATTAAAATTTGCAAATTGGCCATTATGACAACTTTTTCCGTTACGCCATTCACCATATTGGAATATTTTTATATTTTAAAAAGTACGGGTGTTTTCAGTCAATTATGTTTATATTTTTTGTTATTTTAATCAAAATATATTTATATTTTTTATGCTTTATGATTTTGAAGCTCGTATTTTAGCCTACAAAATCCTGAACAATTATGGATTTTTTTTAGGGTACTTTCACACTTGCGGCAGAGGATTCCGGCAGGCAGTTCCGTTGCCGGAACTGCCTGTCGGATCCGGCAATCCGGACGCAAACGAATGGCATATGTTAGACAGATCTGGATGCAGATCCGTCTGACAAATACATTGGAATACCGGATCCACCTCTCCTGTGTCAGCCAGAAAAACGGATCCGGTATTTATTTATTTTTGCATTTTTAAAAGGTCTGCGCATGTGCAGACGGGAAAACCGGGTCAGTTTTGCCGAACACAATGCCGAATCCGGCATGAATACATTTCAATGGAAATTAATGCCGTATCCGGCATTCCGGCAAGTGTTCAGGATTTTGGGCGAAAGAGAAAACGGCAGCATCCCGCCAAAAAATCCTGAAACATGCTGCAGTATTCTCTCCGGCCAAAAAACGTAAGAGGGACTGAACTGATGCATCCTGAACGGATTGCTCTACATTTAGAATGCATTAGTTTTTTTTCCGGTATTGAGCTCCTCACCCGAAAAGAAAAACCACTAGTGTGAAAAGTACCCTTAGATCCGTTATTTGTACAGAATTGCTCATTTCTTGTTTTTTCCTGCCACCTGCTGGCCAAAATAAGAATAGCAGCTTCAATGCCCTTCAGAGAGACCCAGCGCATTGAAATCAATTACTGGCATCCGTATTGGCCGCAGACGATACCCGGTAAGAAGCCCGGAAGTGCGTGCTTCTGGGTTTTTCACCCTTTAGATGCCGTGATCTCACTTGAACACGGCATCTAAAGGCTTTTATGACCGCGACCGGCAATAATGTTGATTGCAGTCATTAGCCGCAGATCTCTGCAGAGGCCCCCCCCCCGGACTTTATGCCTGCTGCACCAGCGATTGGGCGCCATGTTTACACTTAGTAGCGAAGTTAAAGGCTATGTACATCTTCGGAGGCAATTTTTGTTTATGATTGCATGTTACTCATTTTTGGCTAAAAATCATATTTTCAAATTGCCTTTATTAAAAAATATTCAGCCGTTTCATTCACAAAGGGTTAACAGTTTTTCTAGCTGTGTGACTGCTACTTTCACTTTGTACTGGTCATCTAATAAACCTCATCTGTAAATTACTACTGTAAGAGGTCAAACACTTATTTAAGCCACATTCTTATCAGTAATATAAGAACTGGGCTATAATGAGTGTTTATAACGTCAGAGAGCAGAGATGACGGAAAAGAGAGAAATTCCACAGGCTGCTGCTACAGCATCTTAGCTATGTACACAAAAAAAGGATTCCATGTTTTTATCCTACAATGGCGGGCCCAGCACCGGGAGATGGAAAAACCTGTACTATCATATATGTATCCTCCCAAGAGAGACTGAAAATAAATGAAGCATAGTAATAATACATACAAATATCACCATTAATGTGCATTTTACAGTTATCAGAAGCAGCGCAACACAGTGATTCTACACCACCATGTAGGGCAAGACCACACGGAGTGGCTGAACGTATATTGCTAAGCTGCCCCCATCCACAGGATTACTGACAGTGATTTGCTCCAATCCTCCATGTGGTGGCAGAACGACACTGAGCTATGAGAGACATACTGAGCTCCATTTTATCTATATGTATGAATGGTACACTGACTCTACAGCTAACATCTGTATTTATGCCAATATAAACACCTAATAAACAGATATACATAAAGTGAAAGTAAAAAAATACCAAGACTAAACCAGGCACTCAATGTGGAGTAGATTGATCAAACTATTTATTAAGGGAAGGTTCCCACAATAACAATAAAATGTACCAATACCAATAAAATAATAAAATACCATAAAATCACATAAATTCACGTGAAAGAAAACACTGATCAATAGCAGCAATGGTAATCACATCAACGTGGCTGGACAGTGCAATGCACACACCCCATCCCTGTATAAGGAATGATGAGTCATGTCCATTGTCTGATCAGCCAGGTGGCCGCCCATCCCCCACCACTGTCAGCATGGATCCCATTCAACACTGCTCAAAGCGACCAGTATCTAGTGAAGATCATTCTACTGGTTCTTATAGGTTTGAGATTATCTGCGAGACATTGCTACGGCTATTGTCAGTATACGGTACGAGTATACCGACAAGGCAGATATGCATGTCTTAAAAGCAGATATGTATCCAGAAAGGGATAGCGAAGCCGCAGCAGAGGTATAATATGTATCTCTCGTTATGCAGACTTCACATCTCTAATGTGTATAGACATTTGAAGGGAAGAAGCCCAGTGCATTGCACTTAGTGCTCATGTAGTATCCCACTAGGTAAATGTGGGCACTACACAAGGGTCAATTGGGCGACGTTGTCCTCCTACTCCTAAGGGACAGTGGCAGTGTATTTCTCAGTCCATTTTAATATGTATTTATATGTATTCTCCCCTGTTAGGCCTCTTTCACACTTGCGTTGTCCTGATCCGGCGTGTACTCCACTTGCCGGAATTACACGCCGGATCCGGAAAAACGCAAGTGTACTGAAAGCATTTGAAGACGGATCCGTCTTCAAAATGCGTTCAGTGTTACTATGGCACCCAGGACGCTATTAAAGTCCTGGTTGCCATAGTAGGAGCAGGGGAGCGGTATACTTACCATCCGTGCGGCTCCCGGGGCGCTCCCGAGTGACGTCAGAGCGCCCCATGCGCATGGATGACGTGCCATGCGATCACGTCATCCATGCGCCTGGGGCGCCCTGACGTCACTCTGGAGCGCCCCGGGAGCCGCACGGACGGTAAGTATACTGCTCCCCCGCTCCCCGCTACACTTTACCATGGCTGCCAGGACTTTAGCGTCCCGGCAGCCATGGTAACCACTCTAAAAAAAGCTAAACGTCGTATCCAGCAATGCGCCGAAACGACGTTTAGCTTAAGGCCGGATCCGGATCAATGCCTTTCAATGGGCATTCATTCCGGAGACGGGCTTGCGGCAAGTCTTCAGTTTTTTTGGCCGGAGCAAAAAGCGCAGCATGCAGCGGTATTTTCTCCGGCCAAAAAACGTTCCGTTCCGGAACTGAAGACATCCTGATGCATCCTGAACAGATTTCACTCCATTCAGAATGCATTAGGATAATCCTGATCAGGATTCTTCCGGCATAGAGCCCCGACGACGGAACTCTATGCCGGAAGACAAGAACGCATGTGTGAAAGAGCCCTTAGCTGTGTAGCAGGCCTATTAGGGTGTAGTTTATCATCCTAGACACTAGAGGGAGCTAGGGAACCCCTAGTATATATATTCAGGCTCAGACAGGGAGGAGTTAGGGCTCTTTCACACTTGCGTTCTTTTGTTCCGGCATAGAGTTCCGTCATCGGGGCTCTATGCCGGAAGAATCCTGATCAGGATTATCCCAATGCATTCTGAATGGAGTGAAATCCGTTCAGGATGCATCAGGATGTCTTCAGTTCCGGACCGGAACGGTTTTTGGCCGGAGAAAATACCGCAGCATGCTGCGCTTTTTGCTCCGGCCAAAAATCCTGAACACTTGCCGCAAGGCCGGATCCGGAATTAATGCCCATTGAAAGGCATTAATAGGATCCGGCCTTAAACTAAACGTCGTTTTGGCGCATTGCCGGATCCGACGTTTAGCTTTTTCTGAATGGTTACCATGGCTGCCGGGACGCAAAAAAAAAAACTACAACTAATCCTGCAATTAAAGTTATCACTGCTAGAACACAAAGGGGGAAATATTATTGGTCCTTAAAGAGGACCTTTCATGGGTCCAAACATTGGAAACTAACTATCAGGATATGTAGTGCGGCGCCTAGGGATCTCACTGCACTTACTATTATTCCTGGGTGTGGCTCCGTTCACTCGCTGTGGCCCCCGGTATATTCTCCCGCTCTGTATGCCAATTGCTAGCATCGGAGCAATACGGAGGAGACTGCCCTTTTTCTTAATGGGCGTCACCTTCTCTCTGGCTGAAGCGCTGTCCAATCAAAGGGCACAGCCATGGAGTTTTTTTCTCTCCCTGGCTGTGACGCTCTGCGCTTTGATTGGACAGCGCTACAGCCAGGGAGAAAAAGGGCAGCCTCCTCCCCATTGCTCCTATGCTAGCAATTAGCATAGAGCGGTAGAATATACCGGGGGCCACAGCGGGCGAACGGAGCGGCGCCCGGGAATAATAGTGAGTGCAGGGAGATACCTAGGCGCCGCACTACATATCCTGATAGTTTACAATGTTTGGACCCATGAAAGGTCCTTTAAGGCTAAAATTATGTAAGGGGTTAAAAATGCAATAGTGTCCCCTGAGTTGTGCGTCAACAACGTTAGTGCAGACACACATTAAAAATCTACATTAAAAAAAGTGACATTTTTGGGAGGGTTTTTCCAATTTTAACGTGACTGTTAGGAGGTTAAAAACTGTTCAGTTCCCCATGACATGGCAGCTTTTGACCAAAAGTGAAACCAACTTCAATTCCTTGTGAATTACTTGGAAGCAGTACTACACATTTTTTTCCTAGAAAAACTGTAGAAATTCAAGTACCACGTGTGAATGAACATGAAGCAAAACCTTCTTTAAGGGAATGCCCACACTGGGCGGATATGCTGCGGCGTTAATATTACACGGCCATCGATTGCTGTGGCGGGTGCGGCTTGGCAGCACGTGGCCAGCCGCAATGTTGGGCCGAACGCCGTCAAGTCGGGATGCAGGGTGTGTTAATGGGCCGATGAAACCAAGAAGCACACCATGGTGGAGTCATACAGGCACTAAGAACAACATATCTGTCAAAAGCAGCTTGAGGACAGTTTCCAGGGAACCTAAAAAACGTTAAAAAAAAAAAAGTTACACAAAATTCTAGATGCGGACTTCAGAGCCAGCGTGTAACTGCATTTCTGCCCCCTGCAAGTCCCCGTCACAGATCTGGAGGATTATTCTGGTGTCACGCTCCTGTAAATCAGGCAGGGGACTTCAGCAGGAAGGATTTGCTGTGATTAAAAATAGGAATGAGCTTGCACAGCCATGAGTAAATGAATGGAAGGCGCTCACCAAGGTCTTCTCCTCTCCATCATCAGGACGTCAGCAGCATCATATGATCTGGGAGCAGCATACGTCGCCTATCCTCATCAACAACTCCCATTTTACTCTAAGGATGGGCTCACACACAGCACCAGGGTTTGAGACTTTTTTTGTTGGCTTTTTTAAAGGGGTTTTCCGGTCCTTTAGTATTGCTGGCTTTATAGTCAGGGGAGGTAATTCATATCTGATCGGAGGGTGGAGAGGCAAACACCCCGCACCCCTGCCAATCAGCTGTTCTGTAGTAGTGCTGGAACTACACAGCACAGAAAATTACCTATTGTTAAATCAAATTTTTTATATCAAAGGGGGTTTTCAAGATATTTTAACTGATGACCTATCCTCAGGATAGGTCATCAGTATCTGATCAGTGGGGGTCTGACACCTGGGACCCCTGTCGATCAACTGTTTGAGAAGGAGTCAGCACTCACTGTAGCACCACTGTCTTCTTATAGCTTCCCCTAGGCCATGTGACACCATGGTCATCGGTCACATGACCCAGGCACAGCTCAGCCCTATTGAAGTGAATGAGGCTGAGCTGCGATACCACTGAACTATGTGAGGCGCTGACCTTGGTGAGCAGGGAGAAATGGCGGTGCTACTGTGATTGCCGATGCCTTCTCAAACAGCTGATCGGCAGGGGTCCTGGGTGGGCCAGAGTATAGGTTATCAGTTAATATATCGAAGAAAACCCTTTTAAACATTTTCTTTACAATTTTGGGCTCTCCCCCCCCCCCCTTCATTTTACATTTTAGTATTTATAGTTAGGGCTCTTTCACACCTGCGTTCTTGTCTTCCGGCATAGAGTTCCGTCGTCGGGGCTCTATGCCGGAAGAATCCTGATCAGGATTATCCCAATGCATTCTGAATGGAGAGAAATCCGTTCAGGATGCATCAGGATGTCTTCAGTTCCGGAACGGAACGTTTTTTGGCCGGAGAAAATACCGCAGCATGCTGCCCTTTTTGCTCCGGCCAAAAAAACTGAAGACTTGCCGCAAGGCCGGATCCGGAATGAATGCCCATTGAAAGGCATTGATCCGGATCCGGCCTTAAGCTAAACGTTGTTTTGGCGCATTGCCGGATACGACGTTTAGCTTTTTTTAGAGTGGTTACCATGGCTGCCGGGACGCTAAAGTCCTGGCAGCCATGGTAAAGTGTAGCGGGGAGCGGGGGAGCAGTATACTTACCGTCCGTGCGGCTCCCGGGGCGCTCCAGAGTGACGTCAGGGCGCCCCAGGCGCATGGATGACGTGTTCGCGCGGATGGTAAGTATACCGCTCCCCCGCTCCTACTATGGCAACCAGGACTTTAATAGCGTCCTGGCTGCCATAGTAACACTGAAAGCATTTTGAAGACGGATCCGTCTTCAAATGCTTTCAGTACACTTGCGTTTTTCCGGATCCGGCGTGTAATTCCGGCAAGTGGAGTACACGCCGGATCCGGACAACGCAAGTGTGAAAGAGGCCTTAGAAGAAACAAAAAGGTATCCAATTCTGCAATTTTATTACTGGCCACTAAGTCTAATAATAGGTCACGATTTCTTGTTCTGTACAGGCAACTTTCCAGCAGCCATCTTATTATCATCATAGGCAGGATTACAATGACCGATATCACCTCTGTACAGATAAATCAGCATCCACTATTCAGATGATATCACAGTAAGTCAATGGCATCTCCTCCTGTCCATAGTGTCTAGGGCCCATGTACCTGTCTAAAGGACAGGAAGTCAACATATGTTAGGCCTAGAGGCCAATGCAAAAAATGCACGCGTTTAGGATATTATTTATTTATTTTTTATATAGTGAATGGAAAAACAAAAAAAAAAATTACCAAAAATATGAAAAAACAAAAAAAATGTCAAAAAGGTGATTTAAACAATGTCATTTTCTGATGACACATTCCCTTCAAGTAAGTAATGCTGATGTCAGCTGTCACTTTAAAGTCTACATACACATCGTATTTGTTTTTCAAATCACAGCAGAAGCCAAAAAACAAAAATCAGAAACATTTATAAAATAAGGCTACTTTCACACTTGCGTTCAGAGCGGATCCGTCTCAGACGGATCCGCTCATATAATGCAGACGGTGGCTCCGTTAAGTACGGATCCATCTGCATTATATTGTTAAAATATTTCTAAGTGTGAAAATAGCCTCAGAAGGATCCGTCCAGACTTTCAATGTAAAGTCAATGGGGGACAGATCCGCTTGAAGATTGAGCCATAGTGCGTCATCTTCAAACGGATCCGTCCCCATTGACTTACATTGTAAGTCTGGACGGATCCGCACGCCCCCGCACGGCCAGGCAACACTGGGGAAAAAATGGTGCTTGGCCTAAAAACAGTCACCACATTTGGCGGGTTTAATACATCTACAGTACAACAACCTGTAAAACCAGTGTAAACTGTCACCAGTCAATGGTAATGACAGTCACAGCAAAACCTTAACTCTTAATAATCATCCTTTATCCTTTACCTTTATCCTGCTTTATAAATGATACATAGGGCAGGATTTAACGAATCTCAATGGGAAACCGCCCGCCCCGCCCTGACCATGAGACACATGTACCTGAAGAGGAGATTTCTCACCTCTACTCAACTCCAGAAGAACAGGAATGTACATTTATTTTCTGTGTCATGTGGGAAACACATTCTCATGGAAAACTGGCAAAATTGGCCTGCACTGGTATGGTTTTGAGGCCAATATACGCTGTTCAGTATCATGTAAGGTGCATGACCGTGCACAAGAAATAAAAAAAAGAAGATAGGTGTCAATCACTGTGAGGGCCGCCCACTGGACTCTTAACCACTTCAACCCCGCTAGCTGAAACCCCCTTAATGACCAGGCCACTTTTTACACTTCGGCACTACACTACTTTCACCGTTTATCGCTCGGTCATGCAACTTACCACCCAAATGAATTTTACCTCCTTTTCTTCTCACTAATAGAGCTTTCATTTGGTGGTATTTCATTGCTGCTGACATTTTTACTTTTTTTGTTATTAATCGAAATTTAAAGATTTTTTTGCTTAAAAAAAAAGACATTTTTCACTTTCAGTTGTAAAATTTTGCAAAAAAAACAAAAACAACACGACATCCATATATACATTTTTCGCTAAATTTATTGTTCTACATGTCTTTAATAAAAAAAAAAGCGTTTGGGTAAAAAAAAAAAAAAATGGTTTGGGTAAAAGTTATAGCGTTTACAAACTATGGTACAAAAATGTGAATTTCCACTTTTTGAAACAGCTTTGACTTTCTGAGCACTTGTCATGTTTCCTGAGGTTCTACAATGCCCAGACAGTACAAACACCCCACAAATGACCCCATTTCGGAAAGTAGACACCCTAAGGTATTCACTGATGGGCATAGTGAGTTCATAGAACTTTTTATTTTTTGTGACGAGTTAGTGGAAATCAAAATGTGTAAAAAATGACCTGTAAAATCCTAACGGTGCTCTTTGGAATGTGTGCCCCTTTGCCCACCTAGGCGGCAAATAAGTGTCACACATGTGGTATCGCCGTACTCAGGAGAAGTTGGGAAATGTGTTTTAGGGTATCATTTTACATATACCCATGCTGGATGTGAGAAATATCTTGGCAAAAGACAATTTTTCCAATTTTTTTTTACAAAGTTGGCATTTGACCAAGATATTTATCTCACCCAGCATGGGTATATGTAAAATGACACCCCAAAACACATTGCCCAACTTCTCCTGAGTACGGCGATACCACATGTGTGACACTTTTTTGCAGCCTAGATGCGCAAAGCGGCCCAAATTCCTTTTAGGAGGGCATTTTTAGACATTTGGATCCCAGACTTCTTCTCACGCTTTCGGGCCCCTAAAATGCCAGGGCAGTATAAATACCCTACATGTGACCCCATTTTGGAAAGAAGAGACCCCAAGGTATTCAATGAAGGGCATAACGAGTTCATAGAATTTTTTATTTTTTTTGGCACAAGTTAGCTGAAATTGATTTTTTTTGTATTTTCTCACAAAGTCTCCCTTTCCGCTAACTTGGGACAAAAATTTCAATCTTTCATGGACTCAATATGCCCCTCACGGAATACCTTGGGGTGTCTTCTTTCCGAAATGGGGTCACATGTGGGGTATTTATACTGCCCTGGCATTTTAGGGGACATAAAGCGTGAGAAGAAGTCTGGAATATAAATGTCTAAAAAATTTTATGCATTTGGATTCCGTGAGGGGTATGGCGAGTTCATGTGAGATTTTATTTTTTTACACAAGTTAGTGGAATATGAGACTTTGTAAGAGGAAAAAAAAAAAATATTTCCGCTAACTTGGGCCAAAAAAATGTCTGAATGGAGCCTTACAGGGGGGTGATCAATGACAGCGGGGTGATCACCCATATAGACTCCCTGATCACCCCCCTGTCATTGATCTGTAAGGCTCCATTCAGACGTCCGTATGATTTTTATGGATCCATGGATCGGATCCGCAAAACGCATACGGACGTCTGAATGGAGCCTTACAGGGGGGTGATCAATGACAGGGGGGTGATCAGGGAGTCTAAAGGGGTGATCAGGGAGTCTAAAGGGGTGATCATCCCCTTGTCATTGATCACCCCCCTGTAAGGCTCCATTCAGACGTCCGTATGCGTTTTGCGGATCCGATCCATGTATCCGTAAAAATCATACGGACGTCTGAATGGAGCCTTACAGGGGGGGTGATGAGTGACAGGGGGGTGATCAGGGAGTCTAAATGGGTGATCACCCCCTTGTCATTGATCACCCCCCTGTAAGGCTCCATTCAGACGTCCGTATGCGTTTTGCGGATCCGATCCATGTATCCGTAAAAATCATACGGACGTCTGAATGGAGCCTTACGGGGGGGGGGGGGGTGATCAATGACAGGGGGTGATCAGGGAGTGTATATGAGGTGATCACCCCCCTGTAAGGCTTCATTCAGACGTCCGTATGTGTTTTGCGGATCCGATCCATTAATCCGTAAAAATCATACGTACGTCTGAATGGAGCCTTACAGGGGGGTGATCAATGACAGGGGGGTGATCAGGGAGTCTAAATGTGTGATCACCCCCTTGTCATTGATCACCCCCCTGTAAGGCTCCATTCAGACGTACGTATGCGTTTTGCGGATCCGATCCACGAATCCGTGGATCCGTAAAAATCATACGGACGTCTGAATGGAGCCTTACAGGGGGGGTGATCAGGCGTTAATAAGTGACCGGGGGGGTGTAGTGTAGTGGTGTTTGGTGCTACTTTACACAGCTACCTGTGTCCTCTGGTGGTCGATCCAAACAAAAGGGACCACCAGAGGACCAGGTAGCAGGTATATTAGACGCTGTTATCTAATATGCGTCTAATATACCTGTTAGGGGCTAAAAAAATCGTATCTCCAGCCTGCCAGCGAACGATCGCCGCTGGCAGGCTGGAGATCCACTCGCTTACCTTCCGATCCTGTGAACCTTCCGTGTTCACAGGAAATCTCGGCTCGCGCGAGATGACGCATATATGCGTGACTCTGCGCAGAGCTGCCGCCTCCAGAACGCGAATCTGCGTTAGGCGGTTAAGAAGAGATTTAAAAGGGGTTATTCCATGACTAATGTAAAAAATGAAAACCATATATAATCTGGTACATAACAGTCTCTTTCTAACAAAGCTAGAACCAGCCCTGTACCCCACATGGGTCCAGAGATCTCCCCAGTGATTGCTCTGCTAAATTTATAGCAAGCTACTAGCTCAGGGGGCGTGTCTTTTCTGCTGCAGCTCAGGGGGCGTGTCTTTTCTGCTGCAGCTCAGGGGGCGTGTCTTTTCTGCTGCAGCTCAGGGGGCGTGTCTTTTCTGCTGCAGCTCAGAGGGCGTGTCTTTTCTGCTGCAGCTCAGGGGGCGTGTCTCAGCTCTTCCTATCACAACTGAGGAGGATGATACTGAGCATGTTCGGCCTTCTTAGTGATCCAGACAAAGAAATGAAAAAGAAAAAACAAACAGCAGGTGGCGCTATACAGATCCATTTTATTTGATAGCACACTGGCTATACTACATTTTTTATTCCATGCAATTACAAAAGTATTCACACCCAGGTGCTGGTTTGAAAACTGTAGAATAGGCTTTGTGGGACAACCCCTTTAATGAATAAAATATAACCTATACCGAGTCTTTTCCCAAAAAGTTAAATATCCATCTGCTCTATACAATGCTGCCGGCAGATTACACTGCATTCCATGCTGACAGGTTCCCTTTAATGTATACAAAGGCACCAAACGTCTTCATCCTCCCAGACGCCCGTGAATGAAGAGCGATCCGAGCTGTGCAGCTGTGTAACAATATATTCCTTCCAAGTCACTGGACTGGAAGATGGGAGTGCCTGCCATCAGGGCGATTATGTAATGCCTGAAATATTTGATAGCAGAGCCCACGTGAGTTGCTTCAATGAGCTGCTGACTGAGATTTTACAGCGATCTCCACCAAGGTAAGCCTGGAGACCACACCCCGGCTCCTCACGTGTGCCCACGGTAGCACAGGAAAAACCACTGACCGCAGCCGTGTAGAAAATGTAGGACACGTCTGTGCAATCCCAGCGAGATGTGCCAGGGGGTTACAGGAAGCAGAGGCGCGCCTCATGTGGTGGCAGACAGGGGCTTTCTTCTTACGTTAGGACAGAATATAAGGAGGGTCTACGCCTCCAATTCCCACATATTCCTGGGTCTATAACAGGGCTGGACAAATCCAGACACTGGACCCTGGCACCCATGTTCTTATTCTCTGGTCGCTCCATTTAGAAGTTTGTGATGGCAGCAGAATATGGTGGGTAACCTTAAATAATAAAGGGGGTCTGTCACCTGCAACCTTTCCATCCAAAGACATGGACATATAGCTGGAGTCCATAGGATTAAAACACTGGTCCATATTTTGTCAGCGCCAAAAATCTGCTCTGTGTTCCTGTGCATGCGCCGCTGGTTCCCGTATTGACGCATCCACCGCATAGCCATGATTCTCTGCAGGGCTGAAAACAAGTGTACTGTGCATGCATCGATGGCACAGGCCAGGGGTGGCCAACCTGCGTCTCTCCAGCTTCTGTAAAACTACAATTCCCATCATGCCATGCTGTAGGCTGATAGTTGTAGGCTGTCTGGGCATGCTGTCTTGTAGTTTTGCAACAGCTGGAGAGCCGCAGGTTGGCCAGCCCTGGCATAGGCCTCCACCCTGTCCTCTGCCCATCTGGGTAGGGGCTTATGTCTTCGGTGCATGCACAGTAATCAGCGCAGTACTGCACATGAGCCAATATGCGACCTATGGCGCGTGTGTGAGAACACAGGGCAGGCAGGGTTACATTGCCATTGGCTGACACTGTCAATCAAAACAGCCAGGGAAGGGCTGGCCACAGAAAGGAGCGAAGCTTGTGGGCAATAAGAGCAATGGTGACACCTTGGTTGCACCTCAGGATAGGTCATCATGGTCACATCAGGGAAGGGGGGTCTGAGTCCAGGCACCCCCACCAATCATCTGTTTCAGGGAGGTGCAGCTCTTACTGCAGCAGTTTCCCGGCAGGTCACCAAGCACAGCGCCGTACATTGTATAGTGGCCAAGCTTGGTATTGCAGCACAGCCCATTCACTTCAATGGGGCTGAGCTGCAACTAAGCCATGTGACTTATATACAGTGACGTCACATGGCCTAGGACAATGATGGCTAACCTCCGGCACTCCAGCTGTGGTGAAACTACGACTTATAGCATGCTCCATTCATTTCTATGGAGTTCAGATAACAGCCAAGCAAGGGGGCATTTTGGGAGTCGTAGTTTTACCACAGCTGGCATGCCGGAGGTTAGCTCATCTAACAGCTGATCAGTGTGGTCCCGGGTGTCGGATCCCACTGATGACATATCCTAAAGATAAGTCATCAATATTAGTTACTGGATAACCCTTTTAAATGACAGGCAACATTTTTAGGCTTCCTCTGATTTTCAATTTTGCAAAAAATTGATCCTTGAAAAACGGATTTTTTTTATTTTATTTACCCTCATTAAGAGAAAAGGCAAAAACGGCCAAGAACATGACCTATGGTGAGAATGTTAGAGAAGGACACATGGATCTGTGAAAATGATCCAGAGGTGTGCACATTGACTCCTATGGGTAAGAGTGCGGTGGCTTTCACCAACGGACTACACACTGAAAAAAATACAGTTGTGCATGAGGCCTTAGGCCGCATTCACATCTCCGTCAAGATGTCCCGACTGCCTGCTCCGGCATAAATGCCAGGTGTTGGTCGGACCAAAAACCACTGCATGCACTGTTTTTGACCAGCCAAAAACTGGCATTTATGCTGGAAAGCAGTCCGTGATCTATTGAATCTGGCAATGCCGGATCCAGTGAACTCCAGCAGGCTGTTCTCTGCCAGAAACATTCACTGGAGATCGTAACGTGGCCAAATACAAAGATGCAACTCAAAAAAACTATTTTAAAAATGTCAACATTAGGGCTCATGCGTATGAATGTGTGCCATGCATAAGGGCAGGGCTAAGGAGTCGGTAGATAAATGCTCCGACTCCTCTGTATTTAATATGCGAATGTATTTTATACATTCCTTGAAGGAAAGAAAGGCAACATACGGCTGTTCCACCAAGTTCTTCTAAGCTCTTATAGCAGAGAGAGGTAGTTGGGCAGAAGCTGCTGCCTTCTCCTTTGTGTGCCGATCTTCTGCTGAAGATAGGATCCAGGAAGGGACATTTATTTTAAAACATGATTTCCCTAGTAGAATCACATAGTTATGTTTAAGCTAACAATCTGCGTTTCCAAGTATGTATAGCCTTAGCTGAATGACAGAAGTTTTTCAAATGGTTTACAGCTTCAGTCTTGAACTATTGACTATCCATTCCCTTCACTTACACAAGTGTCTCTAGTCCTGCAAAAAACATATTTACTTAATCAGTTATCAGTGAGAGGCTCGGTTAACCATGGGCGTTGCGTTCGCTGTACTAGCGGAACACAACACAATGGAAAGTATAAGTATTGCCGCTCCTTAACTGTGCTTTGCGTGAAACATATGAAAAGCATGCTTCTTCATGGTCACTTAACGTGTTCGTTTTGCGGTAACGTGACGCACTGCATGCATTGGCCAAAAGTGGGGGGAAATAGCAGTGCGTCTTATGGGCGACAGTAGGGTCAATAGGCTGAGAGAAGGGAGGGCATCTGTTTCTGTAATGGCAGCGGGGTCCGGTGCAGTCACTGTATTCTACTACACCGGGCCCTGCTCACTGTAGTATACGGTAATCATATCTAACTTGTGGGTATCGTTATTGCGGGCGCTCGTAGCGTAGCTCACTACGCCACGCACCTGCTCCGCCCACTTTATGAATGAAGCAGGCGGCGCAGGCGCCTGACATAGTGAGCTAAGGCTACGAGCGCCTGCCCTCCTGACTGCCAAGAAGTTAGTAGTAAGTAGTACAGCGCTAGATTTAAGATGATTGGAATACTTTAACAATACCCACAAGTTAGATATGATTATACTACAGTGAGCGGGGCCCGGTGTAGTAGAATACAGTGACTGCACCGGGCCCCGCTGCCATTACAGAAACAGATGCCGGCCCCCATTCACTACACAGGGACACTGTTATGGGGGAATCTGTGGATGACACATAAGATAAGATGCCCCCATAACAGTGCCATCCACAGATGCCCCCCATAACAGTGTCCCTGTGAGACTCCGTCTGCAATCTCCTCACACCCCATCATAGGCCCTACTCTACTTCAATTCTGCAAATACCAACATATTCCCACAATCTTCCCAATCCTGGGACACCCGGACTTCCCGGCGAGTAGTTTGGGAGGCCCATTTGTGCAGTGGAGACGGAGTGGGAAGTGCCGTGCGCCTTTCTTTAGAACCTCGGGACGCTGGTTCACTCACGCTGAACTCTTGGGGCAATCTGAGCCCTGTACTTTCGGCCCATGGAGAACTAGGCAACTTCACCACTTCCTTTCCTCTATTCCCTCTTCCCCGGGCTTTGATAGAGCTCTTACTTCCTTTGAAAAAATGTGCATAGGCTCAGGAGTATACCGCCACTCTCTCGGAGTTTTATAAAACGTTGGTAACGCCAGATGTAGATTTCCACCCTTCTTACTCAGACAAGTGGACTCAGGATCTGCAAATTGATATCTCTTCCGACCAATGGCTCAAAATATTTCAATTAGCTCATAAATCTTCCATCGCCAGTAAGTATCAAGAGGCCAGTTACAAAATACTGTCAAGATGGTACTATGTTCCGACCCGTCTCCAGAGAATGTTTCTGACAGCGTCCCCTTTGTGCTGGCGTTGCGAAACGTCTCAGGGTTCGCTTCTCCATATTTTCTGGCAATGTGACAGAATCAGGCATTTTTGGGACTCAATTCATAGGGCCTTGACATCCATTTTCTCTTTCTCCATACCAAACACGCCAGGATTTTTCTTATTGTTTCACTCGGATTTATCACAGAGTTTATTCCGACGCTCCTGTTTGCGCCATCTGATAACTGCGGCTAGATCTTGCATCCCGGTGAAGTGGAAATACTCTACTCCACCATCCATTGAGCTGTGGATTCAAAAAGTGGAAGAGATCCGGAGAATGGAGGAACTAACAGCGTCCTTGAAAAGCAACAACAAAGCTTTTGTTACTACTTGGACACCCTGGTTTATCTTTCAGGATTCAACAGAGTACCAATCCTTACTCACCTGATGATGTCCTCTCCGCCTAACCTTCCTCTTGGGTCTTCTTTAACCGTATATGTCCTTCCCTTCCTTTTGTGGTGTGTCCTGTCCCTTCGCCTGTTATATTTGGTTATATTTGGTCCTACTAGTACACTGTGATGTGCCACTTTTAGAGTTTTTTCTTCCCCTTATTTTTATGTTACTCAGTCACTATTATGGCCATCATATGAGATATATATATATATATATATATATACATACACATACACACACAGATTTTATTGTCCGAATATCAATATGTTACTCATAACTGCCGGACTGGTTTCATCTTTGCCATTTTGTTATATGTGATTTAACATATTACAAGTTTCGTCATATTCTTGAAACTTAAATAAAGTAAACTAAATAAAGAATAAAAAAAACAACAACTGTGTCTCTGTGTAGTGAATGGGGGCCGGCGTCTGTTTCTGTAATGGCAGCGGGGCCCGGCCCTCTCCTTTCTTCCTCTTTGAGGACCTGGGAGGAAAAGGACCTTTGGCTTTTCCTCCCAGGTCCTCAAAGAAGAAAGAAGAGGAGCCGGGCAGCGCGAACAAGTGGATGAGATGAGTTTAATTATTTTTTATTTTATTTTTTTAACCCCTCCATCCCTAATTTAAGAATGCTATTATTTTCCCTTATAACCAGGTTATAAGGGAAAATAATAAAATCTACAGCACACCTAACCCAAACTTCTGTGAAGAAGTCCGGGTTCGGGTCTGGGTACAAAACATGCCGATTTTTCTCACGCACGTGCAAAAATTAAAACGCTTTGCACTGGCGCTGAAAAATCACGCACGCACCCACATCTTTTCCCGCAACGCCCGTGTGAAAGAGGCCTTAGAGTAATGAAAAATATCCACCATTTACAAATAGTCCTTGGTTGTCTCACTTTAGACCGTGACTTACACAGGACCCACCTTAGGCTTACACCCTTGTAATGTTCAGGGAGTGGACCTTAAAGAGCACCAGAAATGGGAGCAAGTAATTGTGAGAAGAAAAGCAGTCCCTATTTATAGCCTTGCTTAATCTGCGCTTCATGGACACTCAGACGTAAATTTGGGACAGATGGCAAGTAAAACCCATCTAATTATTCTAAAACTGGCAGAAAATCTACAGCATGATTTGCTGGCTAATAATCATGTTTATGTACTGCATGCCGCCAGCGAGCCAATGACCAGGTACACGTGGTGAACCGCCTCCGATGTGCACCTCGTACCAGCAGGACGAGAAAATGCAAATAATGGAATAGAATGGCCTAGAATTAATTTTTTTTCTACGTAGTTCTCCACCTTTCAGATACTGATCAGATTGGTGGGGAGCAGCTTCACCGATCAGCAGATGAAGTCATTGTGCAGTGACCGTGCCGGTATACTGCAGCTCTCAATCTAGTGGGAAATTCCTCCACATTATTTTTTTTTGCACTTTAAATGTACAATGTTCACCATGTGGCATGACCCTATAGGAAAAACCAAGCACGACCACTACTGGTGGATTGCAGGGTGGTCATAACCATGGAAACGAGCAGTGTATAATGCCATGGAAAAATGAATCCAGCCAGCAAAGGAAGCAAAATGGACAATCACAATACATTAGTAAGTGCCTTGTATTAACTTTCTCTACATGATAAATGCAATTTCCTGAAGTGAGACAACCTCTTTAACGTCCATTCACACGTCCGTAGTGCACTGCGGATCCGCAATACACCTGGCAGGCACCCCCATAGAACTGCCTATTCTTGTCCGCAAAATAGAACATGTTCTATTTTTTTCGGGAGCCGCGGACCGGAAGATCGGGGTAACGCACCGGAAATGCGGACAGCATACAGTGTGCTGTCCGCATCTCTTCCGGCCCCATAGAAAATGAATGGGTGCAGACCCGTTTTGCGGACGTTTGAATGAAACCTTAAACAGCTGATCGGCGAGGTGCTGGGAGTCTGACCCCCACCCACAGGAGAGGTCAGCAATACTCTAACCCCGGAAAAACCCTTTAATCATGCAGCCCCAACTACTACCTTCAGAGTTCTCCCCAGGCAGGTGAATGGGAACAGACTGCATACTTACTGTATATACTGGCGTATAAGACTACTTTCTAGAAAATATTTTCTAGAGTGGGGGGTCGTCTTATACGCCGGGTATGGCGGGAGCTGCAGTGCCAGGACGCCCGAATTATCAACAGAGAGAGCCCGGGCTATTGCCTTGTATCCCCAGCAGCTGAGAGCTGCGATGTAACCCACGGCATATGCCCCCCCTGTGCTGTACCTTGTATACCGCCCCCTGCTCTGTATCTTCTATGCCTCCCCCCTGCTCTGTACCTTGTATGCTCCTTGTACCGCCATCCTCCCGGCCGCTCGCATCTCGCTCCTACGCATGTGCAAGATTTCATGCGGCGAGCGTGGATACACGGGATCCTCACGGCCGCTCGCATCTCGCTCCTGCGGGAGATCTCCGTGCGGCAAAAACAAAAACATGTTCAGGGTATAGGTGGCACATGTTTAGGGTCTGGGAGGCAGGGAGGGAGGACAAGGAAGGTGGTGGGATGCAGGGATGGTGGTGATACCATGGGATGGCGGTGGTACCTAGGGATGGTGGCGGGATGCAGGGATGGCAGTGGTATCTAGGGATGGTGGTGGGATGCAGGGATGGCAGTGGTATCTAGGGATGGTGGTGGGATGCAGGGATGGCAGTGGTACCCAGGGATGGTGGTGGGATTCAGGGATGGCAGTGGTACCCAGGGATGGTGGTGGGATTCAGGGATGGCAGAGGGATGCAGTAATGTACTGCTGTGTGCTGAAAAAGGGGTAGTCTTATACGGCGAGTATATCCCAAACTATATTTTCAGTGTAAAAGTTAGGGGTCGTCTTATACGCCGGCATACACGGTATTTTCATTGGCTCTTGAAATGGTCATTACCACACCCCACACTGCTAGATTTCCTCATACCATGACTGCCTCACTGGTCAGTATTGTGCATCAGTGTTTGTAGGTTTCACTCCCGGTTTTGGCTTACAGAGAAATAACAGAAAGGGACATATAGTAAGTACCTGATCTTGGCTCACTGATGCAATATACAGGTGAAACTCGAAAAATTTGAAACTCGAAAAATTTAGAATATCGTGCAAAGTTTACTTATTTCAGTAATGCAACTTAAAAAGTGAAACTAATATATGAGATAGACTCATTACATGCAACGCAAGATATTTCAAGCCTTTATTTCAGGCATCCTTAAACTGGGCCCTGCTGTAGGCTGTTCAGGCATGCTGGGAGTTGTAGTTTTGCAACAGCTGGAGGGCCGCAATTTGAGGATGCCTGCTTTATTTGTTATAATTTGGATGATTATGGCTTACAGCTTATAAAAACCCCAAATTCTCAATTTTGAGGTCCCCTTTGCTCAGGGGGTATGGATATATTAGCTGACTAGTGTGACACTTTGAGCCTAGAATATTGAACCTTTTCACTAAATTCTAATTTTAAGCTGCATGTATGCAATTCCTTTTAATTTGCATTACTGAAATAAATAGACTTTTGCACGATATTCAAATTTTTCGAGTTTCACCTGTATGGCTGTGTGAATGAGGTCTGCAGTTAATATGTCATTGTATAGGAAAAAAAGTGACAAAAAATAAAAATAAAAATAAAAATAAAAAAAATATATGTTTCTCATTCTTCCATGTTCTGTGTTATGGGAATTTGTTCAATAAATAACATTTAACCCAAAAAAGAATTCTCCAGAGGACAGAAAACGTCAAATATGTGCAGGGGAAAGAACAGACAAACGAGTGGCCAGCAGAGGTAATTACTTAAAGAGGACCTGTCACCACTCCTGAGTCTGACAGGTTTGTTTTAATAGCTTCATACATTCCCCATGTAATAACAATTCTGGAACATCTATTCCTATTTCTTTGTGTTGTACTATTCCTTTATTACTTCTGCTAGACGTTATGAATGAATTGCTAGCAGTCCGCAGTAAGGGTACAGAGGGGTGGTAACCAGTTGGAGGAGGGGGGGGGGGGTGTACCTGTACAGTTGGAGGGGGGGGGGGGGTGTACCTGTACAGTCCGACAATGGCAGCACTGATTGGATAGTCAGTCTGTGCAGGTACACGGATAGTCAGTCTGTGCAGGTACACACCCCCCCCCCCCCCACTTATGGCTGCAGCTAACAATTATTTTAGTAATCGAGTATTCTACCTATTAATCGAGTAATATAATAAGAAAAAATTAACAGACTGTTTTTCTTTATAAAAACTCAGACCCCCTGCCATCAGTCCCCAACACCCTTCGTTTCCCCCTGTGCGATCAGCCCAAGTGCATCAGCTCCACTATCCCCCAGTGCCATTAGCTGCCACCCCCCTACCAGTGCCATCAGCTAAAACTAAGACTCATCAGATGAAATGATGATCGGACACGTCCAGCATCCACCTCACATCAGGTCAGAGAAGTCTGCGGACAGATCTATAAAGCATCCTAAGCCCTTTGGGACTGCTCAGGGATTGCTGACACCATTCCTGGCATATCTCTATAGGGCTGAGTGGCCTCTGCATGGGCTGTGGTTTCAGGTAACCTATAGATAGGGCCAAACAGGTTTAAAGGGGAACTCCAGCAGAACGATCATGCAGCGATGGCCTGGAGCCACACCATAAGCTCCATTCATTCTGTAAGTCAGGTTGTCACACTGGAGGACCCCGCACACATCTTTGACAGAAAGTCGTTCAGGCCGGATCCCCCCTTTAATCAGGATGCTCTGAGGAGCCATTAACATGTCAGACCCGGTCCTCTGGCAATGTGCAGGGAGTGTACACAGCCTCCCTGCATCGCTGGTACCTGGTTCCCAGTCTCCGGTCCGGTGTCCCAGAATCCCGGCCGGCTTTGTTGTCTCTGTGAACCCAGCTAGCCAGTCAACGGTGGGCTCCGGTGTGGACTGCTTCCCTTCCAGTATAAGCCCCAGTGCACGAGTCGCACCGCCCTTTCACTGCGTCTCTTTTCTCTCAGGATGCGGTTGTCAAGCGGAGCTGCCGGTAACCAATCACAATCCGGAGCACCAGGACCCCAGGCAGAGCTGGCTGCAGATTTGCCTGGGAGGCTGTGGTACAAATTATGGGGATGTGAGGCAGGTCATGTGACCACTGCAGTGAGCAGACGCGGGTGACCGCGGAGCGGTGAGTAATAGCAAGCGCTTTACTTCAGCTCTGTGGTCACATGACACAAACAAAAATGTTTGCATCGAGGATTTCTTTGTGTCTATTTACTCAATTCAATCGAGTAATCGTTTCAGCCCTACACCCAATTTCTTACCTCTGTACCCTTACTGCAGACTGCTAGCAATTAATTCATAACTTCTAGTGGAAATAAAGGAACAGCACAACATAAAGACATAAGAATAGAGGCTTCAGAATTGGTATTACATGGGGAATGCATGGAGCGATTAACATCAGGAGTGGTGAAAGGTCCTCTTTAAAGTTTGGGATTACTTACATTCTGCGAGATATGAAGACCACTACTTTAAAACACAACCTTTAATATCTAGTTTAATACCAAAGACCCAGATAGATAGATAGAGAGAGATTATATATATATATATATATATATATATATATATATATATATATATATACACACATACATACATACACACACACACACACAGGTCCTTTAAAAAAAAATTTGCATATTGTGATAAAGTTCATTATTTTCTGTAATGTACTGATAAACATTAGACTTTCATATATTTTAGATTCATTACACACCAACTGAAGTAGTTCAAGCCTTTTATTGTTTTAATATTGATGATTTTGGCATACAGCTCATGAAACCCCAAATTTCCTATCTAAAAAAATTTAATACAAAAAAAGTCAACCTTCAAATAATTATGTTCAGTTATGCACTCAATACTTGGTCGGGAATCCTTCTGCAGAAATGACTGCTTCAATGCGGCGTGGCATGGAGGCAATCAGCCTGTGGCACTGCTGAGGTGTTATGGAGTCCCAGGATGCTTCGATAGCGGCCTTAAGCTCATCCAGAGTGTTGGGTCTTGCGTCTCTCAACTTTCTCTTCCCAATATCCCACAGATTCTCTATGGGGTTCAGGTCAGGAGAGTTAGGAGGCCAATTGAGCACAGTAATACCATGGTCAGTAAACCATTTACCAGTGGTTTTGGCACTGTGAGCAGGTGCCAGGTCGTGCTGAAAAATGAAATCTTCATCTCCATAAAGCTTTTCAGCAGATGGAAGCATGAAGTGCTCCAAAATCTCCTGATAGCTAGCTGCATTGACCCTGCCCTTGGTAAAACACAGTGGACCAACACCAGCAGCTGACATGGCACCCCAGACCATCACTGACTGTGGGGACTTGACACTGGACTTCAGGCATTTTGGCATTTCCCTCTCCCCAGTCTTCCTCCAGACTCTGGCACCTTGATTTCCGAATTACATGCAACAGTCCAGTGCTGCGTCTCTGTAGCCCAGGTCAGGCGCTTCTGCCGCTGTTTCTGGTTCAAAAGTGGCTTGACCTGGGGAATGCGGCACCTGTAGCCCATTTCCTGCACACGCCTGTACACGGTGGCTCTGGATGTTTCTACTCCAGACTCAGTCCACTGCTTCCGCAGGTCCCCCAAGGTCTGGAATCGGTCGTTCTTCATAATCTTCCTCAGGGTCCAGTCACCTCTTCTCGTTGTGCAGCGTTTTCTGCCACCATTTTTCCTTCCCACAGACTTCCCACTGAGGTGCCTTGATACAGCACTCTGGGAACAGCCTATTCGTTCAGAAATTTCTTTCTGTGTCTTACCCTCTTGCTTGAGGGTGTCAATGATGGCCTTCTGGACAGCAGTCAGGTCGGCAGTCTTACCCATGATTGCGGTTTTGAGTAATGAACCAGGCTGGGAGTTTTTAAAAGCCTCAGGAATTTTTTTTCAGGTGTTTAGAGTTAATTAGTTGATTCAGATGATTAGGTTAATAGCTCATTTAGAGAACCTTTTCATGATATGCTAATTTTTTTTTTGTGTTATGGGAATTTGGGGTTTTCATGAGCTGTATGCCAAAATCATCAATATTAAAATAATAAAAGGCTTGAACTACTTCAGTTGGTGTGTAATGAATCTAAAATATATGAAAGTCTAATGTTTATCAGTACATTACAGATAATAATGAACTTGATCACAATATGCTAATTTTTTTAGAAGGACCTGTATAGGGTGTGAGGCGATATCCCTATATTAAAGGGCCCTGCCTACAAATGGAATAGCCGCCCCGATAGGGGCGATCCAGTGTCTTGTGCCTTCTGGTGACAACCATATGATAACGAAATATATTGACAATTTTTGAATATTATTTCTTTTTTCATATATATGAGAAAAATGGCGGCACCAGCTGAATGAGAACAATGTGGGTGCACGTTCTCAAGAAAAGAGACTTCTTACCCCAATAATAGTCCAGAAAATGAACGGCACTCCTTTAGATGATAAAAAAAAACAACTCCTTTATTCACCCGTCCGGTGCAATGTTTCGGCTCAGCACTAGAGCCTTTTTCAAGCCTTGAAGGGTCAGGGTCAGGTTATGTTTTCTCGACTATATATATATATATATCTGGGTCATTGGTATTAAACTAGATATTAAAGGTTATGTTTTAAGGAGTGGTCTTCAGCGATTCCCATAGTTGTCTACCACTATCTATAATTGTACCCACTGACGGGTTACGGTCTAAGTTTTATTCTGTGAGATATGAACATTTTACAAGGCGCTGTCTTGATGAGCAAGCCCACGACCACTAGGTGCGCTGGAAGCTCCACTGTTTCAGTAGCATCCATTGCTGTTCCCACCCACCTGGTGATCGTGGCTTAGTCTCATCTCACCTTCGTAACGACGAGACAATGCAAAATCCATTCAGGTCTTTTTACCATGTTACAATGTACTATAGTTTGTTCTCTTTTTATTACTGGGGCTCAGGTAAGCAGGGAACACATGATCTGTGTGCTCCCTGCCATCCTGATAACAGTGATATTAGGAAAATGGCTTGACCATCTCCAACATTCCGATTAAAAGCAATAGAGCGGTGGTTATGGACGATTTACACAATGGTTTCTGGTACCCCTATTCTTCTGATTGGTGGGGGTTCCAGTGGTCAGACCCCTCCAGATATACATTTATCTTTAGTTCTGCGGATGGGTGATGATAAGTTTTGTTTGTGGGCCAACCCCTTCAAGCGTATACACATAGGTAGTAGGGTTTCCGCAAGAGGCCTTTGCAGTTTTCCACTCAGACTCCGCCGCAGGACAGCCATGTTGTAGACTTCAAAACTTTCTGTATGAACTGCATTCTGCATGGATTTTACACTGGGTTTTGAAACCCCCAATTATATGTGGAAGCTGCTTATTATTGGGGCCCAGCAGTCTGAAACCTCCATAATCAGCAGAATAAGGCCCCTTTCACACAGGAGAGTTTTCCGCGCGGGTGCAATGCGTGAAGTGAACGCATAGCACCCGCACTGAATCCTGACCTATTCATTTCAATGGGTCTGTGTACATGTACGTTTATTTCACGCATCAGTTCCGCAAGCAAGTGCGGATGCAATGCGTTTTTTCACTGATGGTTGTTAAGAGATGTTGTTTGTAAACCATCAGTTTTTTTTATCACGCGCGTGAAAAACACATTGTATCCGCATGGAAAAAAACTGACCACAAGCTTGCAAAAGGGTGCGAGTTTCACTGAATGCATCTGGAGCTAATCCGACACGATTGTGTGAAAGAGACCTAAGGTATCCAACAGCAGAAACCGCTGCTATTTCTGCAGTGGCTTTCCATTTTGAATTCTGTGGTCCCGCTCTCGGTTTCTCTCCATTAAATGGCGCTAAGCAGTGAGTGTGCTCCCCCCTAGGCTTTCTGAGGTGTCCACGCCAAGAATACACATAGACATCCTAGGCGTGCACTGGAAAACCACACAAGAAAAATCCTTGGCTGCACGAACAATGGTAGGTGGTTTCAGCACAATTTTCTGCTCCAAATCCGAGCTGAAACCCAGGCCAAAAATCCGTCACATGACCATGACCTAAGGGCCCCTTCACACACGGCAGATTTTGTTGCAGAAAATTTCTGCAACTGAAAATTCATTCCATTCACCTGAATAGGGATTGCAGAAATCTACTGAAGGTGCTATCACTATGTATGGGGCTCTTATGAGGGCAGGAGGGCACTGTGTATGGTGGAGACTTCTAGGGATACTACCCAAGACGAAAGTTCTAGCTCCCCAGAATTGTGGCCTGTGACTAACCATGTGCACAGATCCCACCCCAACTATAAGGCGCACATAGGAAATGCCAACAAAGGGTCCCGCAGAAAGTAAAAAAATCTTTATGTTTGAAACGCGTCTGACACTGGCAGTCATTAGAAAAATGCGTTCTGGTGTATTATAATCTGATTTGGAAATAAAGTGAAGGCTAAAGGTTTCTATCCGATGCTGGACGGTTTCTTGAAATGTCCAGTGGGTGACTAAACTGAGGGGGACACATTATGCTGGGTGAAGGCAATAAGGGAGATTCTCTAGGGGCACCATGGCACTAAGGGGGTTATCTTTACTGTGTAGGGGGACTGGGCAGGACAGCGGTGTTGCCTTCAGAGATGCAGCAGTGTGGTAAACATGCTGCAGGAGTTGTGTCTCTACTTTCTATCAAAGCTTGGAGTTATGAGTAATGGGGTTGTCTGAGATTTTGACACTGCTGACCTCTCCTCTAGATAGGTCATCAATATCAGATCAGCAGGGGTCCGACTCCCGGCACCCCCGCTGATCAGTTGTTTGAAGAAGCTGCGGCACTCCTGTGAGCGTTGCGTCCTCTTCCTATGTCAGTGACATCACGTTCATTAGACACATGGCCTAGGCTCAGCTCAGTCCTAGTCAATGAATAGGGCTGCGATGCAATACCAATGGATGGCACTGTGCTTGGCATGCTGCAAGGAGGCCGCCAGGGTCCTCCTCAAACAGCTGATCGGAGCTGGACCACCACTGATCAGATACTTATAACCTACAGTCATGTGAAAAAATTAGGACACCCTTTGAAAGCATGTGGTTTTTTGTAACATTTTTAATAAAAGGTTATTTCATCTCCGTTTCAACAATACAGAGAGATTAAAGTAATCCAACTAAACAAAGAAAACTGAAGAAAAGTCTTTTCAAGATCTTCTGTAAATGTCATTCTACAAAAATGCCTATTCTAACTGAGGAAAAAGATAGGACACCCTCACATGTATTCCCTCTTAAATTGGCTCAGATCTCACACAGGTATATCACACCAGGTGCACATAATTAGTAGATCGTTACTCTGCATGTTGAATGAGGCTTGCCCTATTTAAACCTCAGACATTTAGTTTGGTGTGCTCCTGACTGTTGAAGTGAGAGTGAGCACCATGGTGAGAGCAAAAGAGCTGTCAGAGGACTTCAGAAAAAAGATTGTAGCAGCCTATGAGTCTGGGAAGGGATTTAAAAAGATCTCAAAAGATTTTGAAATCAGCCATTCCACTGTCCGGAAGATAGTCTACAAGTGGAGGGCTTTCAAAACAACTGCCAACATGCCCAGGACTGGTCGCCCCAGCAAGTTCACCCCAAGAGCAGACCGCAAGATGCTAAAAGAGGTCTCCAAAAACCCTAAAGTGTCATCTCGAGAACTACAGCAGGCTCTGGCTACTGTTGATGTAGAAGTACATGCCTCTACAATCAGAAAGAGACTGTACAAGTTTAACTTGCATGGGAGGTGTGCAAGGAGGAAACCTTTGCTTTCCAAGAGAAACATCGAGGCCAGACTGACATTTGCCAGAGATAAAGTTGACAAAGACCAGGACTTCTGGAATAATGTTCTTTGGACAGATGAGTCCAAAATTGAATTATTTGGACACAACAGCAGAGGACATGTTTGGCTTAAACCAAACACAGCATTCCAAGAAAAGAACCTCATACCAACTGTGAAGCATGGAGGTGGAAGTGTCATGGTTTGGGGCTGCTTTGCTGCAGCAGGACCTGGTCAGCTCACCATCATAGAATCCACGATGAATTCTACTGTGTATCAGAAGGTGCTTGAAGAACATGTGAGACCATCAGTTAGAAAATTAAAGCTGAAGCGGAACTGGACCATGCAACATGACAATGACCCAAAACATACTAGTAAATCAACCAAAGATTGGCTGAAAAAGAAGAAATGGAGAGTCCTGGAATGGCCAAGTCAAAGTCCAGATTTGAATCCCATTGAGATGCTGTGGGGTGACTTGAAAAGGGCTGTACGTGCAAGAAACCCCTCAAACATCTCACAGCTGAAAAAGTTCTGCATTGAGGAGTGGGGTAAAATTTCCTCAGACCGATGTCGAAGACTGGTAGATGGCTACAAGAACCGTCTCACTGCAGTTATTTCAGCCAAAGGAGGTAACACTCGCTATTAGGGGCAAGGGTGTCCTATCTTTTTCCTCAGTTAGAATAGGCATTTTTGTAGAATGACATTTACAGAAGATCTTGAAAAGACTTTTCTTCAGTTTTCTTTGTTTAGTCGTATTACTTTAATCTCTCTGTATTGTTGAAACTGAGATGAAATAACCTTTTATTAAAAATGTTACAAAAAACCACATGCTTTCAAAGGGTGTCCTAATTTTTTCACATGACTGTATACTCAGGATAGGTTATCAGTGTCAAATACTCCGACAACCCCATTAAAGGTCCATGTGAGCATTCCTGATGCATGGGCGCACTAGATGTATTCAAGCTGCAGTCCAACACTTTCCTAATTTACTGTACAAATACCTTACCTGTATGCTCACATACAATATCTTCAATTTACAGACTGCACTACTGAAAGATTATATGTCCTGTTCCAATTTCAGAAGCAATGGTGTCCATTCATGGGACCCAAAACACCCACCAGATTGATGTCCCCTCAACAACCACAACTATAGTATTCAGAAAAGGTAGGAAGCAGATACTGATGTGCTTGATGTTTTACATCCACATAAGATCCCCATAACTGTTCAGAACAGGCCGTGTCCTCACTCGAACCTCAGTAATGAAACCTCAAGTGACCTTATTTTAGCATGGAGATCTTAAACAGTTTTCACTGTGCACTAAAAGGTCTTTTCCTCTGGTAGGTGGCCTCCTGTAAGGGTTTCTATTTCTAGATGGCCGGCTGCACTCACACAGGTATATCTTTGTCCATGTAGGATCAGTATATTTGCCCTAGGACTGGAAGACGATCTCAGACATGATCCATACACTGGGGACAACAAAAGATATATACGGATCCTACATAGATAGTGTGAATACCGCCGCAACAAAAAGTTCTTCACAAGGGACAAATGACTGCAGGACCCTGAAGAGACAAACAGCAGAACGGGGGCTGGGGAGCCAGTGAAATACATGCCCCAGGAGACCACAAAGAGATTGTTAATAGAAGGATTACATTACAAATAAAGCCCCCTAGAAGTGCTAGAAGACAACTTCCACAATCCTCATCTCTTCGACCCATGGGAACGGACTCATTCTATTCCATGTTCCTTCCGATGGTATCTCTATGAGGCATCATACAGTACAACCCCTTGAAGCACTACCATATGGCTTGTGATTTTTTTATTTTTACCCCCACACCGATGCTCATGGAAACAAAACAAAAAACTGTGTAGAGTTAGATGCGACTCTGGTCCAACAGCAGGACATGAGTTCTATGTTTGTGAGGCGCGAGTTAGGCTGGGTTCACACGGGCGTGTCCGGATTAGGTCCGGATGCGTCCCGGTGTATTGCGGCAAACCCGCGCGATTAGGTAGGCAATTGCAGTCAGTTTTGACTGCGATGGCGTGCCGATGTTCAGTTTTTATCGCGCGGGTGCAATGTGTTTTGCACTTGCGTGATAAAAAACCGACTGTGGTACCCAGACCCGAACTTCTTCACAGAAGTTCAGGTTTGGGTTAGTTGTAGTGTAGATGGTATTATTTTCCCTTATAACATTGTTATAAGGGAAAATAATAGCATTCTGAATACAGAATGCTTAGTAGGTGGTCAATTGAGGGTTAAAAAAAATAAAAAAAATTAACTCACCTTCTCCTCTTGATCGCGTAGTTCCCGGTCTCTTCTTTAACTTCTTTAATGATGAACTACCGGCTAGGACCTGTGGTGACATCAGATCACATGCTCCAATCACATGGTCAATCACCACGGTGATGGACCATGTGATCTGACGTCACCAAAGGTCCTAGCCGGTAGTTCATCATTAAAGAAGTTAAAGAAGAGACCGGGAACTACGCGATCAAGAGGAGAAGGTGAGTTAATTTTTTTATTTATTTTTTTTAACCCTCAATTGACCACCTACTAAGCATTCTGTATTCAGAATTAGGGATCGACCGATTATCGGATTTACCGATATTATCGGCCGATATTCAGGATTTTGAACGTTATCGGTATCGGCATTTATTTTGCCGATATTCCGATAACGTCCTGGGAACACAGATCGCGCTGCTGACAGCGCTCTCCGTGTTCCCTCTGCAGCAGCACAGGGGAGAAGGAGCAGTGTCTCCTCCCCCTGTGCTGCTGCTGCCGCTCCAGCCAATAGGAGGACAGGGGACAAGAGGAGGGGAGGAGCTATGGCCACTGCGCCACCAATGAAGCTTAATCTCACATTAATTCATATACAGGAGGCGGGAGCTGCAGGATCACATAGCCGGCTCCTGGCCTCTATGAGCTGTAGCTGCGATCTGCGGTAGTTAACTCCTCAGGTGCCGCGGATCGCAGCTACAGCTCATAGAGGTCGGGAGCCGGCTATGTGATCCTGCAGCCAGCTCCCGCCTCCTGTATATGAATAAATTAGAGATTAAGCTTCATTGGTGGCGCAGTGCGCCCCCCCCCCCCCCAAGCCCCCCAGTATCAGACATTGGTGGCGCAGTGCGCCCCCCCTCCCCCCCAATATTAGGCATTGGTGGCGCAGTGCGCCTTCCCCCCAAGCCCCCCCCCAGTATTAAGCATTGGTGGCGCAGTGCGCCCCCCCTCCCCCCCAGTATTAAGCAGTGGTGCGCCCCCACCCCAGTCGCAGTGCGCCCCCCACAGGATTCCCTCTCCCCTGCTCCTCCGATCGGAGCCCCAGCAGTGTAATGCTGGGGCTCCGATCGGTTACCATGGCAGCCAGGACGCTATTGAAGCCCTGGCTGTCATGGTAAGCTCCATGCTGCTGTGTGCACAAAGCACACAGCAGCAGGGACAGTGTGAGCTCCTATTCACCCTGATAGAGATCTATCAGGGTGAATAGGACAAGGGTTCTAGTCCCTAAGGGGGCTAAAAGTTAGTTTAAAAAAAAAAAAAAAGTAATAAAAATAAAAACACCAAAATATTAAATATAAATGAAAAAGAAAGATTTACAAAAAAAATAAAAATACACATTAACAATAAACATTAATTTTCAGCAGATTTGTGGGAATTTTAATTTTTTTTTCAAAAATGAAAATTCCCAGAATATCGGTATAAATTATCGGCTATCGGCCTGAAAGTTCACAAATTATCGGTATCGGCCCTAAAAAATCAATATCGGTCGATCCCTAATTCAGAATGCTATTATTTTCCCTTATAACCATGTTATAAGGGAAAATAATACAGTGACTAGACTGTCACCTAGCAACCATGCGTGAAAATCGCACCGCATCCGCACTTACTTGCGGATGCTGGCGATTTTCACGCAGCCCCATTCACTTCTATGGGGCCTGCGTTGCGTGATAAACGCACAATATAGAGCATGCTGCGATTTTCACGCAACGCATAAGTGATGCGTGAAAATCACAGCTCATGTGCATAGCCCCATTGAAATGAATGGTGCCGAATTCAGTGCGGGTGCAATGCGTTCACCTACCGCATTGCACCCGCGCGGAAATCTCGCCCATGTGAACGCAGCCTTACAGATCCCAGGGGATGATGAGCGATTCCACTAAGTGCACCCTGCTGTGGATGTGCTGGGGTCTTTCATCAGATTGTTTAGGGGTCCAATCCTCGGCACCCCTGACAATCAGATGTTTGAAGGGGTCGTGGCGTTCGCTTAATGGGCTCGACGCCGATACCAGGCATGGTTCCACGCTATCAATAACTGCATCTGGTTATACAGCTTACTACAGCTTTGTTCAAGCAAAGGAATGAATGAGTGTGCTGGATCCAGATATCAATGACGGAGAGGCATCGTTCAGGGGGTGGGGGGACACTGCTGCCCCTTCAAACAGATGTTCACTTGGCCAATTCATATTACAGGCTCGGATAACCCCACATTGTGGGGATATTATTTAACATACCTTGAAAGAAGACATTAAATTAAAGGGCTGTCCGCTTTCTTTCTGAATCAATGACTGATCCTCAGGATAGGTTATCAGAACAGTGGGGGGCAGACTCACAATAGCCCCACCGATCAGCTGTTTAAAGAGACTGTAGGGATCGTATGAGCACTACCTCCTCTTCATTGTTTACTCACTTTAAAGGGGGGGGGGGGCCGTCTTATTGGAGTGAATGCCGGGAGTCAGCCACCCAAAGTGATATGGATGACCTATCCTGAGTATAGTTCATCAATAATAAAAAGATTTTAAAAAGCGGACAGCCCCTTTAATGGGGGTTCTCAGGGTTTATTTAAAATGGCCACCAGCAACTTGCCCTAGAACATGAGCAGGACTGGTTGCCTCCACTTGCAGAGCTGTCTTGGGGGGTGAGGGAGCAGAGCCTCACTACACATTGGTGAGTGTTCCTATCAGGCTACTCAGACATGATGGCATACCATAGGCAGGATCACATCATTGCCATCTATCGAAGAGAAGTGTAGTGAGGCCTAGCTCCTTCAGCCCTCTAGGCAGTTCTGCAAGTGGTGGCAACCAGTCCGCCTCACATTCTAGGACAGGTTGTTTGGCAGCCATTTTCAATCATTCACAGAGAACCCCTTTAATGAACTGGTCAAATCTTGGGCCGGCTATGCACACCTTTGGTGGCAAATTTTTTTTTTTTATTACAGCATTGTACTCATTTTGAGCTATAAAAAAAAAAAAAATCTTTCAATTGGTCTTTATTAAAAATGTTGAGCTGTTTTCCCTGCACAGCTTTGAGTTTATCTACCTGCAGGATCTGTTTCCTCTCTGCCAGGCAGGCTTCCTTATTTCTGCTCTCTGACCTTATAGACCAACCTAAAGTGAAAGTACCATTCACACAGCTAGACCGTTAACTCTTTGTGGTAGAACAGCTCAATAGTTTGAATAAAGACCAATTAAAAAAATTATTTTAGCCCAAAATGAGTAAAATTCTATAAAAAAAATAAAGAAATAATAACAATCCTCAAAGGTGAAAATGGCCTTTAAATCTATGCCTGCTATGAGCAAGTGTAGAAATCTACTCTAATCTGCACCAATTTCTGGTGCAAATTATAGTAAATTCTGTCTGCAGGAGGCATTGGCCCATCCCCTCCACCCTACTTTTCTCATCAACGTCAAAAGTGACAAGTGAAGCGTAAAATGGCAACGAGCCACAAATTACCATGCAAACGTACGCCTAACGTGCAAATTTCAGAGCCAGGAATGTGGTGCAAAGTGTAATAACAAGACGGTAGTTATTGGCACTGTATATCACGTGTGTAATAACTTATGGAACCCTTCCAGATAATGCTCAGTGCAGCCGTGCAAGGCAGGTCCTTCCAAATCCACAGAAACCCTCTGATAACACACCGACCATGGCATGCTGCCCTCTTTCCATTACATCCAGCACGTGCACAAAACTATTTATAGGAGGAGGGGCACAGGGAACTCGGCTTGGGTGGCATCATAGGACGGTAAGGTTTACTGTTACTACAGTCAGACGCTTTCAACACAAAGGCTCTGTAGTGGCCTCACTAACGGAACAGGAAGGACGGCGATTTCCCCACCGCAGTCATCACTAGAGTAATTCTATAGACGTAGGTGCAGGCCTATATACATAGGGCTGAACAGGACATTGTCATATTATATGAGACCATGCTACAGACATGGGGGGGGGGGGGGGGTGTCATTTACTGGAGACTGGCATCTCACACACCAGTGTCAGTAAAAAGCCCTGTGGTGTAAGATGCGACCAATTTATTAAAAGGAGCAGTCCTCTTGTGCCCCAGAAAAAGAATCCTATGCCACCTAGGAGACTTCAGTTCCAATTAGCGTTAATTTTCTAGTACAAGTTATAGTGCATCTGTATGGCACCTTTTCCGCTAAGCGCCACCCACTTTTAGAAAGTGACAAGAGGAAGCTAAAACTTGAGAAGTGGCTAATTTATGTGCAAAAAGCAGTTTGCTTAAAAAAAAAAAAAAAAAAAAAAAAAAAAAAAAAAAAAAAAAAGGAGGACAGAAAACTGGCTTAGGCTACTTTCACGCTCGCGTTTGCTGCGGATCCGTCTTGTATCTGCACAGACGGATCCGCACAGATAATGCGAACGCTTTCTATCCGTTCATAACGGATCCGTTTGCATTATTCATTTTAAAAAAATGGATCCATCTTGACTTACATTGAAAGTCAATGGGGGACGGATCCGTTTTCAATTGCACCATATTGTGTCAGTGAAAAACAGATCCGTCCCCATTGACTTACATTGTAAGTCAGGACGGATTCGTTTGGCTCTGCATTGTCAGGCGGACATCAAAACGCTGCAAGATCCTTTTCCATTCAGAATGCATTGGGGCTGAACTGATCCGTTTTGGGCCACTTGTGAGAGCCTTGAAACGGATCTCACAGGTGGACCCAGAAACGCCAGTGTAAAAGTAGCCTTACATATTTCAGCTCGATTCACATGACCATGTTTGGTCTAAAAAAACATGGCCACATCTCCCAGACTGGCCGCAGCTAGCCCGACCCGAAGTGACTGTATCACAGTGAGTTATATGATAATCGCTGGTCTGCTGTACTGTGCTCACATGAGAATATGAGTGCCGCCTCTGGCACCCGTGCCATAGGTTCCCCACCACTGCCCTAAACCTATAAATTACACTTTTTCTTCATCTGCAGAAGAATTGGGCTTCTTTCACACCTGCGTTAGGTGCGGATCCGTCTGGTATCTGCACAGACGGATCCGCACCTATAATGCAAAACGCGTGTATCCGTTCAGAACGGATCCGTTTTGAATTACACTGAAAGTCAATGGGAGGCGGATCCGTTTTCAATAGCACCATATTGTGTCAGTGAAAACAGATCCGTCCCCATTTGACTTACATTGTAAGTCAGGACGGATCCGTTTGGCTCCGCATCGTCAGGTGGACATCAAAACGCTGCAAGCAGCATTTTGGCGTCCGCCTCCAGAGCGGAGTGGAGGCTGAACAGAGGCAAACTGATGCATTCTGAGTGGATCCTTATCCATTCAGAATGCATTGGGGCTAAACTAAGCCCTGAAACGGATCTCACAAGCGAACCCAGAAACGCCAGTGTGAAAGTAGCCTTAAAGGGTTTCTGTCATCAGAAAAATTGGTATTAACCTGGCTGACATTAGTGATGTGCTAATGTCAGCTGAACATAACTATATTAGTCCCATGACGCCTGCGCCGTCCATTCAGTATTCAGCGCAGGCGCAGAAAGGAAGCGAACGTCCTTCCCTCACTCCGCCGAATACTGAATGGGACGAGATTTCCCCGGCAGACACGAGACCAACGCTGGCCTGGTCCTGTCAATCAAGTGTAGAAGGGCGTGGAAAGACGCAAGCGAACAGAGAGAACGCCCCCCCCCCCCCCCAGAGGCTCATTTGCATATTATAAGTTTGTTTTTCTAAATAACGGCGGCACGCAGCGAGATGGCACGCACTAATATAGTTATGTTCACATCGCTAATATCAGTCAGCCTTATACCCATTTTCCTGATGACAGAAACCCTTTAAAGATAAGTATGATGCATTTTTGTTTTTCCCGCCTTTTATGCAAATTAACATAAGACTCATCTCTTACTTGTGTGACCAGAGAAGAGTCATTCCCTCAGAGTCAAGCTCCTCAGCTCCGCCTAAGAAACACCCCTGTAGATAAAATCTCACGCATGCGCAATACCGGCAAGACAACATTGCGTAAGTATTTCCGTGATATCGCGTGATCTACGTAGTGCCTGCAGTAATGCGCACTCCCTAATTACTTCCCCTGAAGCGGAGCGACTTCCTCCAGTACTTTGGAAGTTTGCCCAGCCGTGGTCCTTTGGGACAGCCTATGACCAGTGGCGTGCCAAGGGGGGGAGAAAGGTCCGCCCCTGGTGTCAGATATACAGGCGGTGCAGTGCCACGGCATCAGGCAGCCAACTGTCAGTGGGAACTAACTATGCGCCATCTTCTGTCGCAGGGGGAGCGGATAGGTGCGAACATTCCAGCACGTAGCGGCGTGAGGGGGAGGGGACATACTTTAGTGTATCTGATTGGCCTAACTAAGAAAAGGGCAAGTGCGTGATTTCGGGTGATTTTACAAGCAATGACAGAAGATTTGCTGTCAAAGTCTAGGGGGAGGGAAATGGGCTCTGATGGCGTGAGGGGAAGGAATTATTTATGGAAATGAGCAAAACGGCGGTAAATCTTTAGAGGGCGATTATAATAGGACATGTCAGTCCTGAGAAGGTTATGGATGGGTCGCTAGGATCTATCAAGGTAGACAAGCTTGAAGGTACTTTCAGTTTTATAGGAGCTCTACAGGTCCTTCTTAAAAAATTAGCATATTGTGATAAAGTTCATTATTTTCTGTAATGTACTGATAAACATTAGACTTTCATATATTTTAGATTCATTACACACAACTGAAGTAGTTCAAGCCTTTTATTGTTTTAATATTGATGATTTTGGCATACAGCTCATGAAAACCCAAATTTCCCATCTTAAAAAATTAGCATATTTCATCCGACCAATAAAAGAAAAGTGTTTTTAATACAAAAAAAGTCAACCTTCAAATAATTATGTTCAGTTATGCACTCAATACTTGGTCGGGAATCCTTTTGCAGAAATGACTGCATCAATGCGGCGTGGCATGGAGGCAATCAGCCTGTGGCACTGCTGAGGTGTTATGGAGGCCCAGGATGCTTCGATAGCGGCCTTAAGCTCATCCAGAGTGTTGGGTCTTGCGTCTCTCAACTTTCTCTTCCCAATATCCCACAGATTCTCTATGGGGTTCAGGTCAGGAGAGTTGGCAGGCCAATTGAGCCCAGTAATACCATGGTCAGTAAACCATTTACCAGTGGTTTTGGCACTGTAAGCAGGTGCCAGGTCGTGCTGAAAAATGAAATCTTCATCTCCATAAAGCTTTTCAGCAGATGGAAGCATGAAGTGCTCCAAAATCTCCTGATAGCTAGCTGCATTGACCCTGCCCTTGATAAAACACAGTGGACCAACACCAGCAGCTGACATTGCACCCCAGACCATCACTGACTGTGGGTACTTGACACTGGACTTCAGGCATTTTGGCATTTCCCTCTCCCCAGTCTTCCTCCAGACTCTGGCACCTTGATTTCCGAATGACATGCAACAGTCCAGTGCTGCGTCTCTGTAGCCCAGGTCAGGCGCTTCTGCCGCTGTTTCTGGTTGAAAAGTGGCTTGACCTGGGGAATGCGGCACCTGTAGCCCATTTCCTGCACCCGCCTGTACACGGTGGCTCTGGATGTTCCTACTCCAGACTCAGTCCACTGCTTCCACAGGTCCCCCAAGGTCTGGAATCGGTCCTTCTCCACAATCTTCCTCAGGGTCCGGTCACCTCTTCTCGTTGTGCAGCGTTTTCTGCCACACTTTTTCCTTCCCACAGACTTCCCCCTGAGGTGCCTTGATGCAGCACTCTGGGAACAGCCTATTCGTTCAGAAATTTCTTTCTGTGTCTTAGGCCTAGTTCACACGAACGTTTTTTTTGCGGGTGTACGGGCCGTTTTTTTGTGGTCCGTATACGGTCCGTATACGGAACCATTCATTTCAATGGTTCCGCAAAAAAAACGGAATGTGTTCCGTATGCATTCCGTTTCCGTATTTCCGTTCCGTTGAAAGATAGAGCTTGTCCTATATTTGGCCGTAAATCACGGGTCGTGGCTCCATTCAAGTCAATGGGTCCGCAAAAAAAACGGAACACATACGGAAGTGCATCCGTATGTCTTCCGTTTCCGTTCCGTTTTTTCTGAACCATCTATTGAAAATGTTATGGCCAGCCCAATTTTTTCTATGTAATTACTGTATACTGTACATGGCATACGGAAAAACGGAACGGAAAAACGGAAAGGAAACGGAAACACAATGGAACCCAAAAACGGAACAACGGATCCGTGAAAAACGGACCGCAAAAAACAATAAAAGCCATACGGTCGTGTGAACTAGGCCTTACCCTCTTGCTTGAGGGTGTCAATGATGGCCTTCTGGACAGCAGTCAGGTCGGCAGTCTTACCCATGATTGCGGTTTTGAGTAATGAACCAGACTGGGAGTTTTTAAAAGCCCCAGGAATCTTTTGCAGGTGTTTAGAGTTAATTAGTTGACTCAGATGATTAGGTTAATAGCTTGTTTAGAGAACCTTTTCATGATATGCTAATTTTTTGAGATAGGAATTTTGGGTTTTCATGAGCTGTATGCCAAAATCATCAATATTAAAACAATAAAAGGCTTGAACTACTTCAGTTGTGTGTAATGAATCTAAAATATATGAAAGTCTAATGTTTATCAGTACATTACAGAAAATAATGAACTTTATCACAATATGCAATTTTTTTTAGAAGTACCTGTATTAGTGTCATCACCTTAGGGTCTGCCATGGTCCAATCTCTAGGGCCTTAGTGCTGCTCCCCCAGCCACCTGGCTATAAAGGGGACTGCAGCTAGCCCAACTGTCGTAAACAGTCCCTTGTACAGCGGGTGGCTGGCGAGGAGATATAGCGAAGGGGATACAGCATATATCCAGCACTGTGCTCCATTTATTGTCAGGATCAGTGAGGGTCCCAGAAGGCAGACCACCTGGGATCACACAGTGATGGTGTATCCCAGCGACCTGCTATGACAGCTATACCCACTTCCAATTAAGCTGATCCACGACCAGTAGGTAATAGATAAGTTAGGCTGTATTGACATTGTGCATATTTGTGAAAAACTGCACCAAAAACAGCAGATGTGAACAAAGCCATAAGAGCCTTTGAGAATAATTGTAATGTTTATTAAAGGGGTCATCTGATCTTGTCATATTGATGGCCTGCCCTCAGATCAGCGGGGGTGCTGTTGGAGGAGGTCAGTGACATCACATGGATCCTGGGCTACAATACCACAGCTGCTATCCAATGAATGGTACCGTGCCGTCACTGCGCTCACAGCTAATCGGCGGGGCCCACCATTCAGATATCCTGATCATAGCTCATTAAAATTAAACACCTTGAATACCCCAAGTATGCCTGGCCTACAACATATGGAGAGCTGTCAAGTGGACCAGCGAGCCTCCATCGGGCCCCACTACTAGAGAAAGCACATGGTAGATGGGGGCCCTGTTCCAGATTTAGCATAGGGGCCCAGGATCCTCCAGCTGTACCTCTGAGTACACAGATTACAACCGACAAGCTCATTTTTAATCTCAAAAGATGGATTACCGATGATGGATGAGAGGAACGTCACATATACATACACGTAGACCGATCAAGGGGTGTGGCACAGACAGGACCCCAGATAAGTCACCCATGACCCTCATTCTGGGTCCCCACATGCACAATGCCGACCCCCGGCATGAATAATGCAGCGTGCTCCCAGCCTGAGCAGCGTGACCGCTAGTTACCTCCGCAGGCTCACTGTGTAATTGGTTTCCTTGGTGACCGGGGCTGGAGGTAATAAAAGGGGGAGAGAGGAAGGGCAGTAACTCACCCTGGTGACGGGAGGACCGGCCGCTGATGGACGCTACGTACGAGGTGCCCGCCGCTGCCGGTATCACCGCCGTGAACACGCACTGCAGCCTGCGACGCCGACACCACGTCTGCAGCAGCCAATCAGCGGCCGGAGGTGCGACCAACACGCCTTGCCCCGCCCCCTCACATCCTTCCTCTACAGCCATTGAAGATAGAGAAGGCGACGAGCTGATTGGCTGCGGGAAAGTGGCGCGTTATGGGGATCTGTTTGCGGACGTCATGCGGGGCGGGGCCGAGGTTATTAGAGGTCAGAAAAGGCAGCTGGAATGTGAAGTAATATGTACATGTGTAATAATAATACAGAGCGCCCACGTTACCGCCTGTCACCGGGAGCCCGCCACACGGGCACGTGGTCTAGGGGAATTCACGATTTTCTACATAAAGCTGATGATCGTATTAAAAGGGGATGTGGAGAAATCGGGACTTCCAGAATCTGCACCGCACTTCTCAGTCAGATCAGGGGTGCATTTCAATGCCTTGATCTTTAGGGTTCAGGTTACTGATGACCCAGTCAGCACAGGCCATGGGGATCGGCTGATGGGATGAAGCTGCACAAGAGCTTACAATCTGTTACCATTGTTTGTCCCCAGGCCTTCGGTCATGTGGCGCCCTGTGCGGCAAGTCTTCACAACCATTGTAGGGAATGAAATGCACTCAATTAGTAGCATCAAATTTGATATGAAACAACTTAATGGAAAAACAGAACGCACAGCGAATTCTTAGAGGGGTCGTCCCACCTGGGACATTTCTGACATCAATAGGATATGCTGTACATGTCTGACAGGTGCAGGTTCCACCTCCGGGGGACCTTCTCCTATCTCAAGAACGGGGGCCACAAAGAGGATGGAAAGCAAGCCGCCCCTGCTTCACTGCCATGTGACTTCTAAAAGACAGCTGAGCTCTGCCCAGGGTTGTCAGCCAGAATTTCTCTTTTTTCTGGACAACGTATCTCAAAATCACGGGCAGCCAACCTTTTTTTACGGTCAAATTGGAAAATCATAATAAATAATATAGCTCAATATACTGATGATAACTCATTACCACCAAAATAATCTAATCAAATACCCCCAGCCTCAAAAAAAAATAAAAAAATAAAAATATCACAGACATCTTTTTTTCCCACAGTCACCTATTTTAACGAACTGTCCAGAAATGTTTGGACAGTTGGCAACCCTGGCTCTGGCTAATTCCCATAGCAATAAATGGAGAGGATGCAGTGCATGTGCAGTGTGCTTTTCTAAGATGCAGTGGAAGTGGTGCCACATCAAGCTCATTGTACTCATACAGTACCAGAACCAAGAGCATTACATAAATACAGCATGGTACAGTGTAAAACTACAGCTCCCAGTATGTCCTAAACAGGTGTAAAGGTATGCTGGGAGTTGTTTCACAAAAGAGAATGCTACCAGTACCACCCATCATAATGCTATAGACCATGGATGGCCAACTTGAGTGTAATGACCGGCGTCACGCAAAGGGAGGGAAAAGGGAAGGCCCTGCCCAAGGGAGAGGGAAAGGTGGTGACCCCTGACTCACCTTGCGGCTGGCACCTGACGTCCCTAGACGGGTTCCTCACCCGTGCGGCGATCACGTGCCTAAACCCTGGCTTTCCCTAAGATGAGCCCTAGGTAGTGAACGGGGCGGTGGGATCACTAGTCCGCACCAGTGACACTAAGAGGAAAAACACCAAGGAGAGGAAAGACAATACAGACAACATATAATCCCAGGTGGGCGACAACAGCAGACCACAAAGGCCCAACAGGGATCCGGAGGGTAACGTTCTGGAACAACAACCAGGGAACGCAGCAACACAGCTCCAGTGGGTCAGTATAGAAGTCCAGGCAGGAAGCTCTATATCTGGCAACCAGAGAAGTGGGAGAGGGGAATATAAGGAGGTTGGGAGTGCTGGACAAGGAACAGCTGAGGAGAAGGAACTACGGATCCCTGAGTGAGACAAAAAGGATTGCAAAGCAAACCCAGAAAGCTACCATAAAGAAACAGCCCTATCTTTCTACATAGAGCGCGCAGCCAACCGCTGCGACTTCCTGACCCCGGGTATAACGGAGTCAGGCGTGGTTCTTGACACCCTCGTGACATTGAGGCTCTCCAGCTGTTGCAAAACTACAACTCCCAGCGTGCCCAGAGTACCTACAATTATCAGCCTACAGCAGGGCATGGTGGGAGTTGTAGTTTTACAACAGCTAGAGAGTTGCAGGTTGGCCATGCCTGCTATAGACCAAGCAAGAGACTACATCACTGATCAGACACATTCAGTAACAGAATCAGAGCTATGGAGTTAGGGCCCCTACAGCATGCAGTACTTTTTGCTCCTTTTTTTGCCAAAAATCCTGAACACTTGCCGCAAGGCCGGATCCGGAATTAATGCCCATTGAAAGGCATTGATCCGGATCCGGCCTTAAGGTAAACGTCGTTTCGTCGCATTGCCGGATACGACGTTTAGCTTTTTCTGAATGTTTACCATGGCTGCCGGGACGCTAAAGTCCTGGCAGCCATGGTAAAGTGTAGCGGGGAGCGGGGGAGCAGCATACTTACAGTCCGTGCGGCTCCCGGGGCACTCCATAATGACGTCAGGGCGCCCCAGGCGCATGGATGACGTGATCGCATATACACGTCATCAATGCGCCTGGGGCGCTCTGACGTCATTCTGGAGCGCCCCGGGAGACGCACGGACTGTAAGTATGCCGCTCCCCGCTCCTACTATGGCAACCAGGACTTTAATAGCGTCCTGGCTGCCATAGTAACACTGAAAGCATTTTGAAGACGGATCCGTCTTCAAATGCTTTCTGTACACTTGCGTTTTTCCGGATCCGGCGTGTACCTCCGGCAAGTGGAGTATACGCCGGATCCGGACAACGCAAGTGTGAAAGGGCCCTTAGAGTATTGGAGTCAGAGTCAAAGCTAGTTTTCGGTGGAGTCAGTAGAAATGTACCGACTCCAGCGTAAAAAATATCTGTTATTAATATTGTATAATGAATTTATTAACTTTCATATAAATTGTGAAACGTTTAGGAATCTTAATCATAAATATATTATGTTCTATCGATCTGAAACCCTTATTTATCCAAAATAATGATAAGCAGGGTGTTCTAGTGGTGATAGATGATCAGTTCTCATCTCTTCTGTGTGCTCTCCTCTCCGTTGTACTATAAACAGTGATAAGCAGGGTGTTCTAGTGGTGATAGATAAGAAGTTCTCACCTCTCCTCTGTTCTCCATTATCCTTATACTATACACAGTGATAAGGAGGGTGTTCTAATGGTGATAGATAATCAGTTCTCATCTCTTCTGTGTTCTCCCCTGTCCTTATACTATAAACAGTGATAAGCAGGGTGTTCTAGTGGTGATAGATAATCAGTTCTCATCTCTTCTGTGTGCTCTCCTCTCCGTTGTACTATAAACAGTGATAAGCAGGGTGTTCTAGTGGTGATAGATAAGCAGTTCTCACCTCTCCTGTGTTCTCCATTATCCTTATACTATACACAGTGATAAGCAGGGTGTTCTAGTGATAGATAATCAGTTCTCACCTCTCTTGTGTTCTCCCCTGTCCTTATACTATAAACAGTGATAAGCAGGGTGTTCTAGTGGTGATAGATAATCAGTTCTCATCTCTTCTGTGTGCTCTCCTCTTTGTTGTACTATAAACAGTGATAAGCGGGGTGTTCTAGTGGTGATAGATACATAAATACAGGACCAACCAGGGCAAGGTTAATCATACACGTATTTACAAATGCCTATGCAGGCAATAGAAACCTATCTTGGCCCGAGTTAAATTAATACTTCACTTTTATTAGACAAATCATTAAAAAGTGTCACTGATAATTGTGATTCACATCTGAAAGAACACAGACAACACACAAAATAACCTGCTGGGGTATTAAAAACACAGTTTATGGCCCACTGTGAGAGATGGTATATATCATCAATTGGAGGCGATATATATAATCACTCACTCCAATGAAAGTGAGAACAGCAGAGAAGCTGCCGCATGCCCACAAGGTGTGATGTTAGTAAGTGCTGGCTAGACTTGATTGATGTAAACAAATGTCAATGGTGGGAGACTGATGTCATCATCACACCATATACATTAATGGGCTGTTTGACAGTCTACTATTTGCCAGCACACAGGGCACTTATCATATGTGCCCTGGACTAGAAAGTGTGAGCTACTGTTGGTGCCAATGAAATACCAGTGAAACGACCCCAGCCACTATTAATTGTTGACTGGGTGCGTTACCACGTCTCTGAATGCTATTACCAACGCAAGTTGGTTAGCAACAAAAGGCAACAAAAGGCAACAAATTACACAAATTGTTGCCCTTTATTTGTGTGGGGGGATTTGTGGCATCCACCCTCTACACAGTTAGACGTGCTCTGGGGCAACTGACCCTAAGATAATGGCAATGGCTGCACTGTTGATAAACTGAGTGTGCGAGCTGCTGGTAAATACCAGACGGTTCATATCTGCACAATCAGGACTTGCTACTAGTGCCAGTAAGGATGCCAGTAAACGAGCCCAGCCACTATTTGTTGCTGACTGGGTACGTTAACACGTCTCGGAATACTGTTACCAACAAGAACTGGTTAACAGCAAAAAGGCAACAATTAAAGCAAAATGCTGCCCTTTATTTGTGAGGGGGGATTTATGGCATCCACCCTCTACACTACCAAAACGTGCTCATAGGGCAGCTGACCCTTAAACAGAGGCGATGGCTACACTGTTGGTAACCTGAATGTGCAGGCTGCTGGTAAATCCAGACAATTAATGTCAGCACAGTCAGGACTGATATGATCTATGTCTGACTTGAAAGGCAGCCTGTTAATGGTGTTAGACAGGTCTAATGACATATGCAGGGCTAGCAGGGCTGCTGTCCTCCTGAATATGTGACCAGTCGTGAACGCTGGACGGGTCACTACTGATGATCTTCAACTAGGGGCCACATGTCTGCTAATTAAAACCTAAAACTGCCCCCCGACATGTTTTGCCAGTCTCGCTGGCTTCCTCAGGGGTAACGGGCAGCACTGAATGAAAACCTGCACCGGAAGACTAAATGGTGTCTCCGTGATTGGCAGATACAACTGGCCCATCGGTGATGGAGGCGGAACCTACCAACACCCAATCACAGTAATCGGTGGTGGCTGACATCATCTCCCTGTGCCAAGCCTCTCCGTTACCTCCCACTTGACGTCATCGCGGTGTCAAAATGCCTCAGAGAGCATGCGCCGGAACTCCGGCATGAGCTCTTCAGCAAGGCGGCTCAATGCGCATGCGCTGCGCAGTGGATGGATGCGCGCAGACTCTAAGCCGACCGGATCACCCCGCAGGGCCCAACACATCATATCTCCTATCGCAAGAAAGGGAGGTGATTTTAACTGTCATTGTGGGAAGAATGAGGTAACAAGTGATATTACAACTGTTAAATGTTAGCCTGAAGATATGCTGGTGATTTATATCGATCAAAGGACATCTTTTTAACCACCTCCCGACCGCCTAACGCACCGATGCGTCCGGGAGGTGGTTGATTTACTCCTCCTGGACGCATCGGCGCGTCATCTCGCGATAGCCGAGATTTCCTGTGAACGCGCGCACACAGGCGCGCGCGCTCACAGGAACAGAAGGTAAGCGAGTGGATCTCCAGCCTGCCAGCGGCGATCGCTCGCTGGCAGGCTGGAGATGTGATTTTTTTAACCCCTAACAGGTATATTAGACGCTGTTTTGATAACAGCGTCTAATATACCTGCTACCTGGTCCTCTGGTGGTCCCTTTTGTTAGGATCGACCACCAGAGGACACAGGCAGCTCAGTAAAGTCGCACCAAACACCACACTACACTCCACCCCCCCCCCCTGTCACTTATTAACCCTTTATGAACCACTGATCACCCCATATAGACTCCCTAATCACCCCCCTGTCATTGATCATTGATCACCCCCCTGTCATTGATCACCCCCCTGTAAGGCTCCATTCAGAGGTCCGTATGATTTTTACGGATACATGGATCGGATCCGCAAAACGCATACGGACGTCTGAATGGAGCCTTACAGGGGGGTGATCAATGACAAGGGGGTGATCACGCACATAGACTTCCTGATCACTTCCCTGTCATTGATCACCCCCCTGTCATTGATCACCCCCCTGTAAGGCTCCATTCAGACGTCCGTATGATTTTTACGGATCCATGGATACATGGATCGGATCCGCAAAACACATGCGGACGTCTGAATGGAGCCTTACAGGGGGGTGATCAATGACAAGGGGGTGATCACGCATATAGACTTCCTGATCACTTCCCTGTCATTGATCACCCCCATGTCATTGATCACCCCCCTGTAAGGCTCCATTCAGACGTCCATATGATTTTTACGGATCCACTGATACATGGATCGGATCCGCAAAACACATACGGACGTCTGAATGGAGCCTTACAGGGGGATGATCAATGACAGGGAGGTGATCACCCATATAGATTCCCTGATCACCCCCCTGTCATTGATCACCCCCCTGTCATTGATCACCCCCCTGTAAGGCTCCATTCAGACGTCCGTATGATTTTTACGGATCCACTGATACATGGATCGGACCCGCAAAATGCATACGGACGTCTGAATGGAGCCTTACAGGGGGGTGATCAATGACAAGGGGGTGATCACGCATATAGACTTCCTGATCACTTCCCTGTCATTGCTCACCCCCCTGTCATTGATCACCCCACTGTAAGGCTCCATTCAGACGTCCGTATGAATTTTACGGATCCACTGATACATGGATCGGATCCGCAAAACACATACGGACGTCTGAATGGAGCCTTACAGGGGGGTGATCAATGACAGAGGGGTGATCACCCATATAGATTCCCTGATCACCCCCCTGTCATTGATCACCCCCCTGTCATTGATTACCCCCCTGTAAGGCTCCATTCAGACGTCCGTATGATTTTTACGGATCCACTGATACATGGATCGGATCCGCAAAACACATAGTCTGAATGAAGCCTTACAGGGGGTGATCAATGACAGGGAGGTGATCACCCATATAGATTCCCTGATCACCCCCCTGTCATTGATCACCCCCCCTGTCATTGATTACCCCCCTGTAAGGCTCCATTCAGACGTCCGTATGATTTTTACGGATCCACTGATACATGGATCGGATCCGCAAAACACATACGAACGTCTGAATGGAGCCTTACAAGGGGGTGATCACGCATATAGACTTCCTGATCACTTCCCTGTCATTGATCACCCCCATGTCATTGATCACCCCCTGTAAGGCTCCATTCAGACGTCCATATGATTTTTACGGATCCACTGATACATGGATCGGATCCGCAAAACACATACGGACGTCTGATTGGAGCCTTACAGGGGGGTGATCAATGACAGGGAGGTGATCACCCATATAGATTCCCTGATCACCCCCCTGTCATTGATCACCCCCCTGTCATTGATCACCCCCCTGTAAGGCTCCATTCAGACGTCCGTATGATTTTTACGGATCCACTGATACATGGATCGGATCCGCAAAACACATACGAACGTCTGAATGGAGCCTTACAGGAGGGTGATCAATGACAGGGAGGTGATCACCCATATAGATTCCCTGATCACCCCCCTGTCATTGATCACCCCCCTGTCATTGATCACCCCCCTGTAAGGCTCCATTCAGACGTCCGTATGATTTTTACGGATCCACTGATACATGGATCGGATCCGCAAAACACATACGGACGTCTGAATGCAGCCTTACAGGGGGGTGATCAATGACAGGGGGGTGATCAATGACAGGGAAGTGATCAGGAAGTCTATATGCGTGATCACCCCCTTGTCATTGATCACCCCCCTGTAAGGCTCCATTCAGACGTCCGTATGCGTTTTGCATCAGTGGATCCGTAAAAATCATACGGACGTCTGAATGGAGCCTTACAGGGGGGTGATCAATGACAGGGGGGTGATCAATGACAGGGGGGTGATCACGGAATCTATATGGGTGATCACCTCCCTGTCATTGATCACCCCCCTGTAAGGCTCCATTCAGACGTCCGCATGTGTTTTGCGGATCCGATCCATGTATCAGTGGATCCGTAAAAATCATACGGACGTCTGAATGGAGCCTTACAGGGGGGTGATCAATGACAGGGGGGTGAGCAATGACAGGGAAGTGATCAGGAAGTCTATATGCGTGATCACCCCCTTGTCATTGATCACCCCCCTGTAAGGCTCCATTCAGACGTCCGTATGTGTTTTGCGGATCCGATCCATGTATCCGTGGATCCGTAAAAATCATACGGACCTATGAATGGAGCCTTACAGCGGGGTGATCAATGACAGCGGGGTGATTAGGGAGTCTATATGGGGTGATCAGTGGTTCATAAAGGGTTAATAAGTGACAGGGGGGGTGTAGTGTAATGTGGTGTTTGGTGCGACTTTACTGAGCTGCCTGTGTCCTCTGGTGGTCGATCCTAACAAAAGGGACCAGGTAGCAGGTATATTAGACGCTGTTATCAAAACAGCGTCTAATATACCTGTTAGGGGTTAAAAAAATCACATCTCCAGCCTGCCAGCGAGCGATCGCCGCTGGCAGGCTGGAGATCCACTCGCTTACCTTCTGTTCCTGTGAGCGCGCGCGCCTGTGTGCGCGCGTTCACAGGAAATCTCGGCTATCGCGAGATGACGCGCCGATGCGTCCAGGAGGAGTAAATCAACCACCTCCCGGACACATCGGTGCGTTAGGCGGTCGAGAGGTGGTTAAAAAGATGTCCTTTGATCGATATAAATCACCAGCATATCTTCAGGCTAACATTTAACAGTTGTAATATCACTTGTTACCTCATTCTTCCCACAATGACAGTTAAAATCACCTCCCTTTCTTGCGATGGGAGATATGATGTGTTGGGCCCTGCGGGGTGATCCGGTCCGCTTAGAGTCTGCGCGCATCCATCCACTGTGCAGCGCATGCGCATTGAGCCGCCTTGCTGAAGAGCTCATGCCGGAGTTCCGGCGCATGCTCTCTGAGGCATTTTGACGCCGCGATGACGTCAAATGGGAGGTAACGGAGAGGCTTGGCACAGGGAGATGATGTCAGCCACCACCGATTACTGTGATTGGGTGTTGGTAGGTTCCGCCTCCATCACCGATGGGCCAGTTGCATCTGCCAATCACGGGGACACCATTTAGTCTTCCGGTGCAGGTTTTCATTCAGTGCTGCCCGTTACCCCTGAGGAAGCCAGCGAGACTGGCAAAACATGTCGGGGGGCAGTTTTAGGTTTTAATTAGCAGACATGTGGCCCCTAGTTGAAGATCATCAGTAGTGACCCGTCCAGCGTTCACGACTGGTCACATATTCAGGAGGACAGCAGCCCTGCTAGCCCTGCATATGTCATTAGACCTGTCTAACACCATTAACAGGCTGCCTTTCAAGTCAGACATAGATCATATCAGTCCTGACTGTGCTGACATTAATTGTCTGGATTTACCAGCAGCCTGCACATTCAGGTTACCAACAGTGTAGCCATCGCCTCTGTTTAAGGGTCAGTTGGCCTATGAGCACGTTTTGGTAGTGTAGAGGGTGGATGCCATAAATCCCCCCTCACAAATAAAGGGCAGCATAAAGGGGAGCATTTTGCTTCAATTGTTGCCTTTTTGCTGTTAACCAGTTCTTGTTGGTAACAGTATTCCGAGACGTGTTAACGTACCCAGTCAGCAACAAATAGTGGCTGGGCTCGTTTACTGGCATCCTTACTGGCACTAGTAGCAAGTCCTGATTGTGCAGATATGAACCGTCTGGTATTTACCAGCAGCTCGCACACTCAGTTTATCAACAGTGCAGCCATTGCCATTATCTTAGGGTCAGTTGCCCCAGAGCACGTCTAACTGTGTAGAGGGTGGATGCCACAAATCCCCCCACACAAATAAAGGGCAACAATTTGTGTAATTTGTTGCCTTTTGTTGCTAACCAACTTGCGTTGGTAATAGCATTCAGAGACGTGGTAATGCACCCAGTCAACAATTAATAGTGGCTGGGGTCGTTTCACTGGTATTTCATTGGCACCAGCAGTAGCTCACACTTTCTAGTCCAGGGCACATATGATAAGTGCCCTGTGTGCTGGCAAATAGTAGACTGTCAAACAGCCCATTAATGTATATGGTGGGATGATGACATCAGTCTCCCACCATTGACATTTGTTTACATCAATCAAGTCTAGCCAGCACTTACTAACATCACACCTTGTGGGCATGCGGCAGCTTCTCTGCTGTTCTCACTTTCATTGGAGTGAGTGATTATATATATCGCCTCCAATTGATGATATATACCATCTCTCACAGTGGGCCATAAACTGTGTTTTTAATACCCCAGCAGGTTATTTTGTGTGTTGTCTGTGTTCTTTCAGATGTGAATCACAATTATCAGTGACACTTTTTAATGATTTGTCTAATAAAAGTGAAGTATTAATTTAACTCGGGCCAAGATAGGTTTCTATTGCCTGCATAGGCATTTGTAAATAAGTGGTGATAGATAATCAGTTCTCATCTCTTCTGTGTGCTCTCCGCTCCGTTGTACTATAAACAGTGATAAGCGGGGTGTTCTAGTGGTGATAATCAGTTCTCATCTCTCCTGTGTTCTCCCCTGTCCTTATACTATTCACAGTGATAAGCAGGATGTTCTAGTGGTGATAGATAATCAGTTCTCATCTCTTCTGTGTGCTCTCCTCTTTGTTGTACTATAAACAGTGATAAGCAGGGTGTTCTAGTGGTGATAGATAAGCAGTTCTCACCTCTCCTCTGTTCTCCCCTGTCCTTATACTATTCACAGTGATAAGCAGGGTGTTCTAGTGATGATAATCAGTTCTCACCTCTCCTGTGTTCTCCCCTGTCCTTATACTATAAACAGTGATAAGCAGGGTGTTTTAGTTGTGATAGATAAGCAGTTCTCACCTCTCCTCTGTTATCCATTGTCCTTATACTATACACTGATAAGCAGGGTGTTCTAGTGGTGATAGATAAGCAGTTCTCACCTCTCCTCTGTTCTCCCCTGTCTTTATACTATACACAGTGATAAGCAGGGTGTTCTAGTGATGATAATCAGTTCTCATCTCTCCTGTGTTCTACCCTGTCCTTATACTATAAACAGTGATAAGCAGGGTGTTCTAGTTGTGATAGATAATCAGTTCTCATCTCTTCTGTGTGCTCTCCTCTCCGTTGTACTATAAACAGTGATAAGCAGGGTGTTCTAGTGGGGATAGATATACAGTTCTCACCTCTCCTCTACTGATGATGGATGAGAGGAACGTCACATATACATACATGTAGACCCGATCAAGAGGTGTGGCACAGACAGGACCCCAGATAAGTCACCTATGACCCTCATTCTGGGTCCCCACATGCACAATGCCGACCCCCGGCATAAATAATGCAGAGTGCTCCCAGCCATGAGCAGCATGACCGCTAGTTACCTCCGCAGGCTCACTGTGTAATTGAAAAAATAGTGCTGGTTGCAGTGTGCGATTGCATTTTGTGTTTTTGCGTTTGTCACTGTGTAATTGGTTTCCTTGGTGACTGGGGCTGGAGGTAATAAAAGGGGAGAGAGGAAGGGCAGTAGCTCACCCTGGTGACGGGAGGACCGGCCGCTGATGGACGCTACGTACGAGGTACATGTTATCCATTGTCCTTATACTATACACTGATAAGCAGGGTGTTCTAGTGGTGATAGATAATCAGTTCTCACCTCTCCTGTCATACTATAAACCAGGGTTTATCAACTCCGGTCCTCGGGACCCAGCTACAAGTCATGTTCCAGGATTTCTTTAGTATTGAGCAGGTAATATAATTAGTGTCCATGCATCAGGACTTACCACAGGTATTCATTCTGTGGGATATTCTAAAATCCTGACCGGTAGGTGGGTCCCAAGGACCGGAGTTGAGAAACCCTGCAAACAGTGGTAAGCAGGATGTTCTAATGGTGATAGGTAATCAGTTCTCACCTCTTATGTGTTCTCTCCTGTCCTTATTCTATAAACAGTGATAAGCAGGGTATTCTAGTGGTGATAAAAAGACAGTTTTCATTTCTCCTGCGTTCTCCCGTCCCTTATACTAGTGATAAGCAGGGTGTTCTACTGGTGATAGAAAATTAGTTTTCACCTCTCCTGTGTTCTCCACTGTCCCTTATGCTAGTAATAATCTGGGTGTTCTAGTGGTGATTGATAATTAGCTCTTACCTCTCCTTCTCTTCTGCCCATTATACTATAAAAAGTGATACGCAGGATGTTCTAAGAGTGATAGATAATAAGTTCTCACCACTCCTGTGTTCTCACCTGTCATTTTACTATAAACAGTGATAAGAAAGGTGTTCTAGTGGTAAAGAAAGAAAGTTCTAATTTCTCCTGTGTTCTCCCCTGTCCCTTATACTAGTAATAAGCAGGGTGTTCTAGTGGTGATATAAAATCAGTTCTCACCTCTCCTGTGTTCTCTCCTGTCCGTTATACTATAAACAGTCATAAGCATGGTGTTCTAATGGTGATAGATAATCAGTCCTCACCTCTCCTGTGTTCTTTCCTGTCCATTATACTATAAACAGTAATAAGCACAGTGTTCTAGTGGTGGTAGATAATCAGTTCTCAACTCTCCTGTGTTCTCTCCTGTCCATTATACTATAAACAGTGATAAGCACAGTGTTTTAGTGGTGATAGATAATCAGTTCTCACCTCTCCTGTGTTCTCCCCTGTCCCTTAGGGCTGTTTCACATGAACAAGTCCGTCGCAAGAATCACGCTCCTAGCATTGTAAATCAGTATAATGCCATGCACTCCTGCAAGTCCAGAACGGAGGATCACGCTCAGATACGGAGCGTGATTCCCGCGATGGACTCACTTGTGTGAAACAGTCCTTATACTAGTAATAAGCAGGGTGTCCTTGTGGTGATATATAATCAGTTCTCATCTCTTCTGTGTTCTCTTCTGTCCACTATACTATAATCAGTTATAAGTAGGTTGTTCTAGTAGTGATAGAAAATCAGTTCTCATCTCTTCTGTCCACTATACTATAAACAGTGATAAGCAGGATGTTGTATTGATGATAGAAAATCAGTTCTCACCTCTCCCTTATACTATAAACAGTGATAAGCAGAGTGTTGTAATAGTGATAATCAGTTTTCACCTCTCCTTTCCCTTATACTGTAAACAATGATAAGCAAGGTGTTCTAGTGGTGATAGAAAATCAGTTCTCACCTCTCCTCTGTTGTCCCCTGTCCATTATAGTAGTAATAAGCTCCAAAAATACCCCATGCCATCAGGTCATTTGTACCTCATTGTTACTGGCTATGTCCTCCAGTATCTCATTAGTTCACAGGAGGAGCATGCATCTTCCTCCTCCTGTTTCACTGCGCATGCATGTTTTCTTCATGCTCCCTGTGCAGGGTTAGCATTCCCAGGCTACACAGCAGTGAGCCAGGAGCAATTTGCTTGTGGGAAATGTAGTTAAATAAATAGGCAGTATTTTGGGAAAGTTTTTTGAGCCAGAGACGATGTTGGTTGGAAAGGAATGGAAAATATAAAGGAAGGACTTAAAGGGATTCTGTCACCTCCCCTAACCCAAAATCCGATTTTAAAGCAGCCATGCAGCACAGCTTACCTTGATTAGGCTGTGCTCTTCTATCTTGTAATCCGTCCAGTAGTTTCTGTAAAAAACGACTTTTATGGTTATGCAAATTAGCCCTGAAGGTGCCCAGAGGGGCGTTTTGTTCCCCTTAGTGAGCCCAGTAACGCCCCTCTTACAGTGCCCAACCCGACTTCCTTGCGACTGTCTAACCGCCCCCAGCCTCTCCTCCCTCTCCTCCCCCTCCCTCACAGCCGAACGAACTCTCGCACAGGCGCAGTACCCACTGAGTCAGCAGGGAAGAGTGAGCATCGGACGTCACTGGGCTCGGCGCATGCCCAGTGACGAGGATGAAGCTCCTGCCCTCAGTCTCCTGCAGATCGCACTGGCGCAGCCCTCAGTGGGTACTGCGCCTGTGCGAGAGTTCGTTCGAACGTGAGGGAGGGGGAGGAGAGGCTGTGGTAGGCTGGGGGCGGTTAGACAGTCGCAAGGAAGGCGGGCTGGGCACTGTAAGAGGGGCGTTACTGGGCTCACTAAGGGGAACAAAACGCCCCTCTGGGCACCTTCAGGGCTAATTTGCATAACTATAAAAGTTGTTTTTTACAGAAACTACTGGACGGATTACAAGATAGAAGAGCACAGCCTAATCAAGGTAAGCTGTGCTGCATGGCTGCTTTAAAATCGGATTTTGGGTTAGGGGAGGTGACAGAATCCCTTTAAACGTCTGCTTCCCGCTGGGTGCACTTCTGGCTTTGGCTCAAAAAACTGCAAGAAAACCTACCGTAGGTGTGAACTCACCCTAAAGGGGTTATATGATTTAGAATGGGGCTGACACATTCCACATAGAAGATGCACTCTTTTCCATTACATGACTTGCAGAACATTTTTTCTGTTATAGTTGTATTGTTGTATTTGCTTTGTGGGTGTTACTATAAATGAAGTCAGTGCTAACCACAAATGATTTTATTTGTTGCGGGCCTCAAACAATGGCTATTTATCTACCACTATTTGATTATGTATTGCATCACTAGCATTATGATTTGGTGGGTGAGGTAAGTAGGTATGATATAATGTTAAATGGTTATGAATAGGAACCCAGAGGTGGGACCTGATCTGACATATAGGGCTTATCTTAGAAATATGCCACACATGTTGAGATAGGTCAACCCTTGGAGATGTTCTATACAGATTTTAGCAAATAAGCAGAGTCAGTTCAAGTAAGTGACCTAGTTTTTTGCTAAGGGTATCAGGCGGCACAGGCTGAGAGAGCCTATACTGGGAGTTGTAGTCCTACATTGGCTGAACAAAAAGAGAGACCAGTCCCTCACTCACGTTTACAATCTGAAAAATACAATGAACTTACAGTGCTGTGCCCTCTGTATAGACTACAAGACTAAGCATTACCCTTCTGACTGTCCGGGAACAGTAATTCAAGAAGCGCTGACAGCCGCTATGTATATGGATCTGCTATAAACTACCATCTCCTTGAGAGTGTGCAGTGCTCACCTCCATCCATGACGCCCAGTTGGCAGTTTAGTTATTACATTTCCTGGATGAATAAAAGAGGAATAGAACACCACAGAATTGATCTTCTTCAAAGCTTAGCTGTTGTTTCAGGTGACTTTTAAGATTAAGCTGTTATGTGTGAACATCATGAGTTACACTGCACATGGCATTTATATGGCTTATATTCTGTATTTAGCACTCAGTTCTAGAGTGGGTGGACACTAGCTACGAAGATGTCTCCCATATGTAGGACACAGAGAGAAGAGGAGATCTTGTTCCTCCATCTCTCTGTAGTGCATCTGTAGCAGCAGCATGAAGCACGTTATGTAGCAGCACTGTGTGGTGTAGATGTCAATCCAGCACTAAGGTGAGGTAGCTACTAGATGATGCTGCAGCAGAATCTTTGTGTGTCTCTCTGTCTCTTTCCAGCAGTTTTCTCCCACCTCCATAAACTTCTATGGTCAGCATGTAACATGATCCCTCAGATGACAATTAATTTTGTCTCTGAAGTTGGCTTTTATCCATCAATTCAGATTGAATTAACTGTTATGGACGTTTTCCTACTAAAACACACTTATCCTTTATTCTCAGTCCAATGTCACCCCATGTACATTCCATCACTTGACTTCACCACTTAGATAAACAATGACTTATTTTTCTTGACGGTTTCTTCACAACTTGAGAAATATTTGTACCCCTATCAACTTATTTACAAGATCCACTTAAAACGCGATACCAGGATGCCTTTTTTTTTTTTTTATAGGACTTTGTTCTTTGTTCTGTTTTCTTATGCACTTTATGTGCAGCGTCACCAAACGCTTCAGTATTCTGTCCCTAGCAATCACTGGTTACATCTCCTACACATATTTGCCTAGGGTGAATGTGTGTAGCTGGCATTATGTGATTACAGCATTATAATTTATATAAAGGTATAATGCGTACAATAAAATAGAGAAACCTGCCCCACCCCTGCCAGTGACACTATGCCAACTAAAAGCTGATGAACAAGATTAGTCAGTGGGTGGGTAGGCAAAGAAGCATAATTAAACTACAGATCTCTAACCTTTCTGAACATATTTTTAAAGAATTTTTGGTGATGTTATTTTTAATTTTCCATGTCATCTATATTTAAACAAAACCCATAAAATCCTGCAGTTTTTGTACAGGCCACTAAGCCTAATAATAGGTGTTACTTCTTAGTCTGTACAGATCTCTTTACTGCAGTTTTCTGCTTATCTATACACAGATGTGATATCATTACAGGCAGGACTAGAATGACAGGTGAGACAGGATCCACTATTTGCAATAGGTGATTGTCAGAGTTTATCTATTCTTTCCTTGTACAATGACCTCTGCACAGGACATGTCTAGAAAACTCTCCCATATGAGTCAGTGAGGTCCCCTCCTGACCATTGTCTCTATGGGCCATGGGGCTGCCGTAAAGCAATCTTCTTAATGCTTTCTAAACGCTGTTAAGAACAGCTCAGGCAAGATGGCTGCCCCCATAATCATGTGCAGGAAATAGAATTAAAAAATCTACAATCCGAAAATAAAAACAAATTAGAAAAAAAGATACGTGTCACCATCTGGTTTTAACTGACAGAAACATAGTGACATATTTCCTTTAAAGTTGTAAAATGAAAGTTCAATAAAGTATTCAGATAAAAAATCCAATCCTAGGATAAAATGAATGTGTCATTTATCCCATGCAATGAACACCATAAAAAAGCAATGGCAGAATTTCCTCCTCCCACAGAAAGGAATAAAAGTTAAAAGGGTATTCCGAGATTTAGTTTTTTATTATTTCATGTTCTGCTCCTTGATGAGATTAACAACTTTTTCATTTATAAATATTACAAATTGCCTACCAGGCCAGTGCAGCGCTCCCGTCAAATGATGCTCCTAGCACACCTGAATCACGTGTAGTACATTGTACACGTGATCCTAGCCATGATACAACCCACACTGAATGTGTCAGTCATCACTGACGACATGTTCCTGGCCTGCCCCCGGCGCTCCATCACCACAACGCTAGCGCTGTCAGATCATAGAATTCTATCCCGCCCATTAGGTAGGCCATCTGCCTTTGCACAGTCAGACAGACTAGGGCGCTGACCTGCATGACGTCAGCAGTCAGAGTCTGAAGCTAGCTTGACCGGGGAGTGCAGCTCTGGCCCAGAAGGCAACTTTTAATTAGTATTAATAAAAAAAACAGTTAGGATCCATTCATACATCCGTGTGTGTATTGCGGATCCACGGATCCAGAAAACACGGACAGCGGCAATGTGCATTCCGCATTTTGCGGACTGCACATTGCCGGCACTAATAGAATATGCCTGTAGCGGAGAGGCAGGGTGAAGTGCAGTATCTCCGCTGGTAGACAGGAACCATCAGAATGAAATGCAGGTAGCGTGTATAAATCCCATCCCTCCAAGAACTAGACGACACATAGCTTGGAGGTGAACTACCTGGCTGCTAGCTTGCAGCCCTTTTTATTACATGCTCCCCTGAAGGGGAGGGACACACACATTATCATACATTACCCGATAACATTGTAGTTACAACCCACACATATTCCTCCCCTCTGTCTAGGAGATAATTGAATCAATCACTGTATCTCCCCCATTATCTCCTAAACTGAAAAGTTACTACACAATGGGACAATAGAAACACACCCAGCATGGTACAAATGAATCCATTAAGCCCAGAAACAGGGAAATAACATGCAATATGCCCAAGTTCTGTATTTAAAGGGCCAAATCGCCCAGGGCCCATAGTCACAGGGATTGTCACGGATACAGTCCAACAGTTCTCATCGTGGCTGGATTTGCCACAATGCTCCCCCAGAACCAAGCCGGCATACACAGTCTGATCCAAACGGATCGGCTTGGGGAGGTCCGGAAGAGTACCCAACGATCATTGTTCAAGGTCAGTTTGTCTGGACAACCCGTCAGCGTTACCATTCTGCTTCCCAGGGCGGTAGTGAATTGTCAAGTCAAACGGCTGCAGCGCCAAACTCCAGCACAACAGCCGGGCATTGTCTCCAGACACCCTGTTTAGCCATACCAACGGGTTGTGATCGGTGAGTAGCGAGAACTGTTGTCCATAAATGTACGGCTGTAATTTCTTTAAGGCCCACACCACGGCCAGGCATTCCTTTTCGATGGCGGCGTAGCTTACCTCTCGGGGTAACAATTTCCTGCTTAAGTAAGCTACAGGATGCTCGCCGCCATCAGCTCCGACTTGGCTCAGTACTGCTCCCAATCCAAACATTGAAGCGTCTGTGTGGACAAGAAAACGTTTAGTTGGATCAGGAGCGGCCAAGACAGGAGCATTTATCAAAGAGTCTTTCAGTTTTTGGAATGCCTGTTCACACTCTGGGCTCCAGGTGACAATCTTAGGGAGATTTTTACGGGTAAGGTCAGTGAGGGGTTTTGCTACGGCGCTATAATTGGGTACAAATTTCCGGTAATACCCAGCGGTACCTAAGAAAGCTAATACCTGGGTCTTGGTGCGGGGGGTTGGCCATTTGGCGACAGCCTCAATTTTAGCGGGTTCTGACTTCTGTTTCCCACTACCCACCCTGTGTCCCAGATACTGAACTTCTGCCATCCCTATATGGCACTTGCTGGGTTTTAGGGTCAGGTTGGCTTCCCGGATCCTATCTAGGATAAACCCGATATGGGTTAAATGTTCTTCCCAGGAGCTGCTGAATATGGCAATATCGTCTAAATATGCGCACGCAAACTCCTGGGATCCTTCCAATAGCCGATCTACCATCCTCTGAAAGGTAGCCGGGGCGTTCTTCATCCCAAATGGCATGACCTTAAACTGGTACAGGCCAAATGGGGTGACGAACGCCGACTTGGGGATGGCATCCTCGGATAGGGAAATCTGCCAGTACCCCTTACACAAATCTATCGTCGTGAGGTACTGACCACGGGCCATCTTATCTAAGAGTTCATCTATCCTGGGCATAGGATAGGCGTCTGATACCGTCTTGTCATTCAACTTCCGGTAGTCTACGCAGAAACGGGTCGTGCCGTCCCGTTTCGGCACTAGAACTACCGGGGAAGCCCAGGGGCTGTCGGAGTGTTCTATCACCCCAAGCTCTAACATTTCGTCAATCTCCTTACGCATGTGTTCCTTGACAGATTCAGGGATGCGGTAAGGGGGTTGACGCATGGGCAGCTGACCAGGGGTCTCCACTCGGTGAGTGGCTAGGGGGGTATACCCTGGTACATTAGAGAAGGTTTCGCTTTTCTCTCGTAAGAGATCTACAATCTGGTCCCTTTCCTGCGGGTTTAATCTTTCCCCCAATTGTACCTCTCCCAGGTCTTCGTTCCGGTTCTCCATTGCCAGGAGATCAGGGAGAGGTAAATTGTCCATATCTTCTGCAGCAGAGGCGCAAATAGCATTTACCTCCTCTGGGCGTTCATGATATGGTTTTAACATGTTAACATGGAGCATCCGCCTAACTCCTGCTCCAGTACATGGACCGATCACATAGGTGGTGTCACAGACTTGTTCCATCACCTTGTATGGGCCCTGCCAGGAAGCCTGCAGTTTATCATTCTTAACAGGTTTAAGGATCAACACCTTTTCCCCCACTTGAAAACCGCGGTCCCTGGCACCTCTATCATACCATCGGCGCTGCCGGCTCTGGGCCGCCCAAAGGTTAGAGCGTACGGTCTCGGTTAGCTCCTCCAAGCGGTCCCGAAACTCCAGCACATATGGTACAACAGGGGTACCCTCTATCGTGACTTCCCCCTCCCAATGTTCCCGGATTAAATCTAAGGGGCCCCTTACCCTCCTTCCGAACAATAACTCGAAAGGTGAGAACCCAGTGGAATCTTGAGGCACCTCCCTGTATGCGAACAACAGGTGGGGCAAAAACCGCTCCCAGTTCTTCTGGGTCTCCATGAACGTACGGAGCATTTGTTTAAATGTTCCGTTAAACCGTTCACAGAGGCCATTAGACTGGGGGTGGTAGGCCGAGTTTATAATCGGCTTTACCCCACATGTTTTCCACAACTGGCGGGTGACTTCAGCGGTGAACTGGGTGCCCCTATCAGAAATAATCTCTCGGGGGAAACCCATGCGAGAGAATATTTTAATAAGGGCCTCGGCTACGGTCTCGGCATGAATATTAGTCAATGCCACTGCCTCAGGGTAACGGGTGGCGTAATCTACCACCGTCAGGATAAACCGCTTCCCCGAGGGGCCGGGTTTAGCTAGGGGTCCAATAATGTCAACAGCTACCCTACTGAAGGGTTCTTCAATTATAGGGAGGGAGTGTAACTTAGCCTTATATTTATCTCCTCGCTTCCCTACTCGATGGCAAGTGTCACACGTTTGGCAATACTGCCGAATGTCTTTGGAGATACCGGGCCAAAAGAAGGTCTGCGTTAACCGGTGTTTAGTCCGACTAACCCCTAAGTGTCCTGACAGGGGGATGTCATGAGCAATGCATAGTAACTCACGTCGGTATCTCTTAGGTACTACTAACTGTCGCATAGATACGGGAACTGTACCGGCTACTGTCTTATCTGCATATCTATACAGTAACCCCTTTTCCCACCCATATCTCTCCCCCTCTAACCCAGTTTGGCTTCCTGCTACTTTATCTTTATATACTTGCAAGGAAGGGTCATTAGCTACCTCACTACCAAACTCTAATGGGGGGGCCCAAGGGATAACAGGGGTATTGTTCTTTACCTGAGCCTCAGCGTGATTTGCCGGTGGGTTGGTGTGGGCCTGCTGCCTGGTAACCACAGGTAAAGCGTCCTGGAGGTTCCGTTGTGGCACAAACGCCGAAGTCAGCTCCCCCAAATCGTTGCCCAAAATAATATCCGCTGGCAAATCTTGCATGAGCCCCACTTCCACATTTCCAGACCCCGCTCCCCAATTCAAATGTACCCGGGCAGTAGGAATCTTGTAGATATTACCCCCGGCTACTCGAACAGCTACACATTCACCGGTGAGCTGGTGAGCAGGGATCAAGTGATTCTGAACCAAGGTGATGGTGGCGCCAGAGTCTCGTAATCCCTGGCGGCTCCTGCCATCTAGGTGGACGGCCTGGCAATGGCCTTGTCTGTTGTCAGAGGCTGCCTGTATCGGGTTGGCCTAGTGTAGAATGCCCAAGGGTTCCCCTGGAGGCATTGGCACCAATTGCTGCTGGGAAAACTCATTTTGGAAGCAGTGTACTGCCGCTGGACGATGAATCTGCTGGCTAGGGTTTCCCCAGTTGGAACGGTTTCGGTTCCTGGGACAATCTTTCTGGATGTGCCCCTGCTGCTTGCAAATATGGCATCTGACCTGCGGGCGAGACTGGTATCTGGGTGCTTGTTGGTAGTTGCCCCCGCTCGATCTGTAGGGTGCTGGACTGGATGCTGGAACGGGGTTAGTTGTAGGGGCCCCGGAAAGGGGTCGTTGTGCAACCTTCTGTGCCCGCCGGGCATCTTGGTACTCGTCTGCCATAGTAGCTGCCACATGTACGGTATTGGGTTTGCGATCCCGTAACCAGTTTTGTAATTCGTCAGACAATCCTTGAAAAAATTGCTCCAGTAATAACAATTGTAACAGCTCTTTCAGCTGGGTTACCTGTGCTGCTTGTACCCATCCTTTAGCAGCACGGGTCAATCTATGTGCCCATTCCGTGTGGGTATCTCTCTCGGCTTTCTTTAGCTCCCGAAAGCGCTGGCGGTATGCCTCAGGGGTAATGGCATACCGGGTCAATATGGCTTGTTTTACCTTTTGATAATCTGTACTGTCCTCATCTGGCATAGTCCGGTATGCTTCCGCTGCCCTACCTGATAATTTGCCGGCCAATAGGGGTACCTTATCCGCAGGATCGAATTTATGCAGCTGGCATAATCTTTCGAAGTCCTGCAGGTACCCATCAATGTCCTCGGTTTCCACATAGGTTTTAAATGCATGGTGCGGTAATTTCTGTTTTTCTGATATTACCGGATATGCAGGAGGGTTTGCTCCCCCAGGTGAAGTGAGGTTTGGTCGGGTGGCCGCTAGATATTCATTAATATCAGCTGATGTCTTTTCCAGAAATTCCTGGGAATGTGGCAATGGAAAAAATGCCAGCCTTATCCTCATTTCGTTGGCCCATGCTGAGCTATATGTTTCCGTGGCTGCTGGTGTAACTGCTGCTTGATCGCCCTCCATGAGTTCCGCAATAATGACTCTTTTCGCTTTGTTACTGGCAATAATTCCTCTGGCTTCCAGTAATGCCTTTAGCGTTTCTCTTTTCAGCCTGGTATAATCCGTCCCCATTCGTCATCTGTTCGCATAAAATCTGCATACTCAAGAACGATGACTTTGTACGGATGAGGTCCCTTTCCGTTCGTATCAAATAAAACAGCTGAACGGTCTTCTGCTGTGAGATTCGAATCCCGTCGCTTGCCACCAATTGTAGCGGAGAGGCAGGGTGAAGTGCAGTATCTCCGCTGGTAGACAGGAACCATCAGAATGAAATGCAGGTAGCGTGTATAAATCCCATCCCTCCAAGAACCAGACGACACATAGCTTGGAGGTGAACTACAGGTCCTTCTAAAAAAATTTGCATATTGTGATAAAGTTTATTATTTTCTGTAATGTACTGATAAACATTAGACTTTCATATATTTTAGATTCATTACACCCCAACTGAAGTAGTTCAAGCCTTTTATTGTTTTAATATTGATGATTTTGGCATACAGCTCATGAAAACCCAAATTTCCTATCTCAAAAAATTTGCATATTTCATCCGACCAATAAAAGAAAAGTGTTTTTAATACAAAAAAAGTCAACCTTCAAATAATTATGTTCAGTTATGCACTCAATCCTTGGTCGGGAATCCTTTTGCAGAAATTACTGCTTCAATGCGGCGTGGCATGGAGGCAATCAGCCTGTGGCACTGCTGAGGTGTTATGGAGGCCCAGGATGCTTCGATAGCGGCCTTAAGCTCATCCAGAGTGTTGGGTCTTGCGTCTCTCAACTTTCTCTTCCCAATATCACACAGATTCTCTATGGGGTTCAGGTCAGGAGAGTTGGCAGGCCAATTGAGCACAGTAATACCATGGTCAGTAAACCATTTACCAGTGGTTTTGGCACTGTGAGCAGGTGCCAGGTCGTGCTGAAAAATGAAATCTTCATCTCCATAAAGCTTTTCAGCAGATGGAAGCATGAAGTGCTCCAAAATCTCCTGATAGCTAGCTACATTGACCCTGTCCTTGATAAAACACAGTGGACCAACACCAGCAGCTGACATGGCACCCCAGACCATCACTGACTGTGGGTACTTGACACTGGACTTCAGGCATTTTGGCATTTCCCTCTCCCCAGTCTTCCTCCAGACTCTGGCACCTTGATTTCCGAATGACATACAACAGTCCAGTGCTGCTTCTCTGTAGCCCAGGTCAGGCGCTTCTGCCGCTGTTTCTGGTTCAAAAGTGGCTTGACCTGGGGAATGCGGCACCTGTAGCCCATTTCCTGCACACGCCTGTACACGGTGGCTCTGGATGTTTCTACTCCAGACTCAGTCCACTGCTTCCGCAGGTCCCCCAAGGTCTGGAATCGGTCCTTCTCCACAATCTTCCTCAGAGTCCGGTCACCTCTTCTCGTTGTGCAGCGTTTTCTGCCACACTTTTTCCTTCCCACAGACTTCCCACTGAGGTGCCTTGATACAGCACTCTGGGAACAGCCTATTCGTTCAGAAATTTCTTTCTGTGTCTTACCCTCTTGCTTGAGGGTGTCAATGATGGCCTTCTGGACAGCAGTCAGGTCGGCAGTCTTACCCATGATTGCGGTTTTGAGTAATGAACCAGGCTGGGAGTTTTTAAAAGCCTCAGGAATCTTTTGCAGGTGTTTAGAGTTAATTAGTTGATTCAGATGATTAGGTTAATAGCTCGTTTAGAGAACCTTTTCATGATATGCTAATTTTTTTAGATAGGAATTTGGGGTTTTCATGAGCTGTATGCCAAAATCATCAATATTAAAACAATAAAAGGCTTGAACTACTTCAGTTGGTGTGTAATGAAACTAAAATATATGAAAGTCTAATGTTTATCAGTACATTACAGAAAATAATGAACTTTATCACAATATGCTAATTTTTTGAGAAGGACCTGTACTTGGCTGCTAGCTTGCAGCCCTTTTTATTACATGCTCCCCTGAAGGAGAGAGACACACACATTATCATACATTACCCGATAACATTGTAGTTACAACCCACACATATTCCACCCCTCTGTCTAGGAGATAATTGAATCAATCACTGTATCTCCCCCATTATCTCCTAAACTGAAAAGTTACTACACAATGGGACAATAGAAACACACCCAGCATGGTACAAATGAATCCATTAAGCCCAGAAACAGGGAAATAACATGCAATATGCCCAAGTTCTGTATTTAAAGGGCCAAATCGCCCAGGGCCCATAGTCACAGGGATTGTCACGGATACAGTCCAACAGTTCTCAATGTGGCTGGATTTGCCACAATGCCTATTCTTGTCCATTACATCATGTACCTTTCTAACAGATCAGAGAATAAAGCATTTGGGGGGAGTCTGTCTTTAAGAAGCTGCTCATATCTTGGGATCAGTCTTGTTTAAAAGATGACATTTCAAGCTTTCAGACAATACCAGAATCACAGCATTATATCCATTACATCTGAAGATATAGCTGTTAGAAATCGAGTCGGGAGTGAAATCTGTGAAACCTGTTTTTACTTTCACTTTCAACTGCATTCTCTAAAATCCTGAACAAAAACAAATTCTTTTTTAAATAAAGAATTTTTTTTTCACAAAAGTAGAAAACCTGAAGAACTACTGTAAATTAATTTCATATCGGTGTAATCATACTGACCCACAAAAAAGTCCAAACCCAAAATAGTAGTACAACGAATCCTGCAGAAAAAGAAAGCAAAAACAAAAGCAAGACATTATATGGCTATGTCAACAGAAAGTAAAAAACAGTTATGACATTTTGAAAGATGGAGATGAAAAAGACAAAACAATTGCCGCATCATGATGTGCAAAATGGGCTGCCTCCCTAAAGAAAATCTGTCACCAGGAAGATCACAGCACATACATACCTATAGCTACATCTCTCTCTCTCTCTCTCTAAGGGCTCATGCACACGACCGTATGCCCTCCGAGACATACGGTCCATGAGTGGGCCATATGTCCCGGAGCAGCATACATTGTGCGCACGGGAGCGCACAGCATCATAGGTTACTATGATACTGTGCGCATTGGGCCGCCCGCAGGGCTATTCATATGGTCATATGAGTGCAGGAACAATAGTCCCGCGGGCGGCCCGATGTGCACAGTATCATAGTAACCTATAATGCTGTGCGCTCCTGTGCGCACGATGTATGCTGCTCCGGGACATATGGCCCGCTCATGGACCGTATGTCTCGGAGGGCATACGGTCGTGTGCATGAGCCCTTAGAGAGAGAGAGAGAGAGAGAGATGTAGCTGTAGGTATGTATGTGCTGTGATCTTCCTGGTGACAGATTTTCTTTAGGGAGGCAGCCCATTTTGCACATCATGATGCGGCAATTGTTTTGTCTTTTTCATCTCCATCTTTCAAAATGTCATAACTGTTTTTTACTTTCTGTTGACATAGCCATATAATGTCTTGCTTTTGTTTTTGCTTTCTTTTTCTGCAGGATTCGTTGTACTACTTTTTTGTGGGTCAGTATGATTACACCGATATGAAATTAATTTACAGTAGTTCTTCAGGTTTTCTACTTTTGTGAAAAGTGCATGAGCCCTAAAGGTGGATTTAGATGGGCCGACTGAGTGGCTGATTGTCGGGAAGGAAGCGTTCCTTTCTGACAGTCGGCTGCTCATTAAGTGAAGGAGACCGCTGCATTTACAATCTTCATGGTATGAGTGTCTGTACACAGCGACGTATCATCTACAACTTAAATTCTATGGCAGCAATCTCTGCACACGCCATACTGAATAGTTTTCCAGTTTTAGGGTACTTTCACACCAGCGTTATTGTTTTCCAGCATAGAGTTCCGTCCTTGGGGCTCAATACCGGAAAAGAACTGATCAGTTTTATCCCCATGCTTTCTGAATGGAGAGCAATCCGTTCAGGATGCATCAGGATGTCTTCAGTTCAGTCTTTTTGACTTTTCAGGACGGAGATAATACCGCAGCGTACTGCGGTTTTATCTCTGTCCAAAATTCTGGAACACTTGGAATGTCAGATCTGGCATTTTTTCCCATTGAAATGTATTAATGCCGGATCCGGCCCCGAGTGTCCCGGCAAAACGGATCTGGCATTGCGGTCTGCGCATGCTCAGACCGCCAAAAATGTAAAAAAAAGACGGATACGTTTTTACGGATGACACCAGATCTGGCATTTCAACGCATTTGTCATACGGATCAGGACCCTAAGGCCTCATGCACACGACCGTTGTGTGCATCCATGGCCGTTGTGCCGTTTTTCGTTTTTTTTCGCGGACCCATTGACTTTCAATGGGTCCGTGGAAAAATCGGAAAATGCACAGTTTTGCAGCCGAGACCGTGATCCGTGTATCCTGTCCGTCATTTGTCCTATTTTTTTGACGGACAACGGTTCACGGACCCATTCAAGTCAATGGGTCCGTGAAAGAACACGGATGCACACAAGATTGGCATCCGTGTCCGTGATCCGTGGCCGTAGGTTACTTTCATACAGACGGATCCGAAGACCCGTCTGCATAAAAGCTTTTTCAGAGCTGAGTTTTCACTTCGTGAAAACTCAGATCCGACAGTATATTCTAACAAAGAGGCGTTCTGCACACTGCCACCAATGTATTAAAACAATAGAGGGAGGAAGGGGACGGGCGGGGGCGCACACTGCCACCAATGTTAATGCAATAGAGGGAGGGGGGGCGCACACTGTGCCACCAATGCTATTATTACAATAGAGGGAGGGAGGGGAGGTGGGGGGGGGGCGCACACTGGCCACCAATGCTATTATTACAATAGAGGGAGGGGGGGCGGGGGGGCGCACGGGCCACCAATGATATTCAAACTGGGGAGGGGGGGGTCTGCCCCCTGCTGCCTGGCAGCCCCTGATCTCTTACAGGGGGCTATGATACGCACAATTAACCCCTTCAGGAGCGGCACCTGAGGGGTTAATTGTGCTGATCACGGCCCCCTGTAAGAGATCGGGTGCTGCCAGGCAGCAGGGGGCAGTCATGTATACAGTTTGTAGTATATTCTAACTAGAAGCGTCCCCATCACCATGGGAACGCCTCTGTGTTAGAATATACTGTCGGACATGAGTTTTCATGATGTAACTCATATCCGACAGTATATTCTAACATAGAGGCGTTCCCATGGTGATGGGGACGCTTCAAGTTAAAATATACCATCGGATTGGAAAAAACTCAGATCAGATGGTATAAAGGGACTCCAGACTTTACATTGAAAGTCAATGGGGACGGATCCGTTTGCAATTGCACCATATTGTGTCAACGTCAAACGGATCCATCCCCATTGACTTGCATTGTAATTCAGGACGGATCCGTTTGGCTCCGCACGGCCAGGTGGACACCAAAACTACTTTTTTTTTTATGTCCGTGGATCCTCCAAAAATCAAGAAAGACCCACGGACGAAAAAACGGTCACGGATCACGGACCAACGAAACCCCGTTTTGCGGACAGTGAAAAAATACTGTCGTGTGCATGAGGCCTAATTCGTCTGACAAATGCCATCGGTTTGCATACGTTGTGACGGATCCAGTGGAACTGCCTGCCGGAATCCTCTGCCGCAAGTGTGAAAGTACCCTTAGAGTATTTTCAAACATGTCAGACTTGCAAATTGTAATCTGTCATGGATTTTACTCCAGGATTTTTGGCAGACATCAGAGGCGTGGATAGGTAGCTTGACGTGCCGTGAGGATTAGGCCTAGTCAATACGGCAAATTTACTGGCTTTTCACTGGAATAAAGAGCATGCTACTTAGGCCTCATACAAACAAGCGTATTTTGTTTCTGTCTGTTCTTTTTGCATGCAAAACCATTCATTTCAATGGGTCCGCAAAAAATAAATAAAAGTTACTCCGTGTGCATTCCATTTCCGTATGTCCGCATGTCCGTTCTGCAAAAAAAATTAACATGTCCTATTATTGTCCGCATTACGGACAAGGATAGGACTGTTCTATTAGGGGCCAGCTGTTCTGTTCTTTAAAATACAAAATGTACACAGACTTCATCCGTATTTTTTGCGGATCCGTGTTTTGCGGACCACAAAAACATATGGTCATGCGCATTAGCCCTTATTCTCACATATTTTCATTGGTGGACACTTTCCATAGCATGTGAAAAGGGCTGCCGAAACCATATTCACATGGATGACACGAGGATTGTCATGAATTGGGGCATGGAATCCATAACAAAATGCTAATCACATTCGACAGGCGCTTATTGTTTTATAGTGGTTGTCCCATGAAAAATATTGTAACTACCATCTGTTACGACACTCACCGCCAGGTAGATGACGCCGCTGGTTAGTAAATAAGCCCCTTTCTCCAGGAATGCAGTTTTTAATCCAGCCGATCATCAAACCCCCGAATAGAGCATACGAACGTGGCAACTCCCGATCAGCAATTCAGTCGAGCTCCTTCCACAGCTAGCAATATACGAAAGCGCTGTCCCAATAATAAATCCCTCCATAAACGAGACCAAGCTCCGTCTTGAAAGTCAAACAGGAAATGTTTTATTGAGGGCTACCCGCCCATTTTTATGCAGGTCCCCATCTGGTGGACACGCCCCTAGGGGACCAGAATGGAGACTGGGACACAGGACAGACATGCAGCACTACAGAGACAATACATCCCCACAATGCATTATGGTTTTCTCCTCTCTGCCCTGGTGACACCCGAGGAATAATCCAATTATCTCTCAAGACAGAGGGAAATCACCAATACACATGTGGGGACAACAGAACAGACATCACCATTTAAACATACAATGTCCCAACCCTGTTCAATACACAGACATTTAGCGTCCCACAGTGGCACGAATTAGACCAGGAGTTCAAGTTGGTTCAAGTCCTTTGTGAACAATGAGGCCATTTAGGTTAACTAGCAGCACACTCCTCTCCTGGGTGGCCGTCCGTTCAGTAGTTCCAATCGGTATGTGGGGAAACACACGAACAGGGGCATACGGACAGGAAATCCAGCGAAATGAAGGCAAACAGACGAACCAGCAATATAGGTCTATACAGATGGATCTGTCACACTGCTCCCCCCTTGTGGGACACTCCGGCAGACCCGGCTTGACCCTTTAGCAGGTCAACCTGGGGATGACCGGACTAGGAGGTAGCAAGAACGTCAGTTTGCCGGGACAATCCATCTGCATTCCCATTCTGCTTACCGGGTCGGTAGCTGATGGTGAAGTTATACGGTTGTAAAGCTAAACTCCACCGCAGCAGTCTCCCATTGTCTCCTGAGACCCGGTTAAGCCAGACAAGGGGATTGTGGTCCGTCACAAGGGAAAATTCCTGTCCATACAAATAAGGGCTTAACTTTTTCAATGCCCAGACCAGGGCCAAGCATTCCTTCTCCACTGCCGCATAAGGGCTCTTTCACACTTGCGTTCTTGTCTTCCGGCATAGAGTTCCGTCGTCGGGGCTCTATGCCGAAAGAATCCTGATCAGGATTATCCCAATGCATTCTGAATGGAGTGAAATCCATTCAGGATGCATCAGGATGTCTTCAGTTCCGGAACGGAACGTTTTTTGGCCGGAGAAAATACTGCAGCATGCTGCGCTTTTTGCTCCGGCCAAAAATCCTGAAGACTTGACGCAAGGCCGGATCCGGAATTAATGCCCATTGAAAGGCATTGATCCGGATCCGGCCTTAAGCTAAACGTCGTTTCGGCGCATTGCCGGATCCGACGTTTAGCTTTTTTAGAGTGGTTACCATGGCTGCCGGGACGCTAAGGTCCTGGCATCCATGGTAAAGTGTAGCGGGGGAGCAGCATACTTATCATCCGTGCGGCTCCCGGGGCGCTCCAGAGTGATGTCAGGGCGCCCCACGCACATGGATGACGTGATCATATGGCACGTCATCCATGCGCATGGGGCGCTTTGACGTCATTCTGGAGCGCCCCGGGAGCCGCGCGGACTGTAAGTATACTGCTCCCCGCTCCTACTATGGCAACCAGGACTTTAATAGCGTCCTGGCTGCCATAGTAACACTGAAAGCATTTTGAAGACGGATCCGTCTTCAAATGCTTTCAGTACACTTGCGTTTTTCCGGATCCGGCGTGTAATTCCGGCAAGTGGAGTACACGCCAGATCCGGACAACGCAAGTGTGAAAGAGGCCTTACTCACTTCTTGGGGTAACAGCTTTCTACTGAGATATGCTACAGGGTGCTCTCCTCCATCTTCCCCGACCTGGCTCAGCACAGCCCCCAGTCCATACATGGAAGCATCTGTATGGACGACAAAAACGTTTGTTAGGGACTGGGGCAGCTAGGACAGGGGCATTTACAAGAGCCTGTTTGAGTGCTTGAAACGCAGCTTCACAAGCCGGAGACCACAGTACCTGCTTAGGGAGATTTTTCTTGGTCAGGTCAGTCAGGGGCTTAGCAATAGTGCTGTAGTCTGGGACAAAGCGTCTGTAATACCCTGCTGTCCCTAGGAAGGCTAACACCTGGGTCTTAGTGATAGGTGTGGGCCAGTTAGCTACTGCCTCTATCTTAGCCGGCTCTGGTCTCTGGCTCCCACACCCCACTCTGTGACCCAGGTATTGCACTTCAGCCATGCCTAGATGGCACTTCTCTGGCTTCAATGTCAGGCCAGCAGCCCGGATCTTGTCCAAAACTACCCCTACATGTACTAGGTGTTCCTCCTAGGACCCACTGTAGATCGCAATGTCATCCAGGTATGCACAAGCAAATTCCTGGAATCCATCGAGAAGTCTATCCACCATACGCTGAAAGGTAGCCGGGGCATTCTTCATCCCAAATGGCATGACCTTAAATTGGTACAAGCCAAATGGGGTGACTAAGGCCGACTTGGGGATAGCATCCTCGGCCAGGGGGATCTGCCAATAACCTTTACACAGGTCTATGGTGGTCAGATAGCGTCCCCTGGCAATACGATCTAATAATTCGTCTACCCGGGGCATCGGGTAGGTGTCAGTGGTGGTCCGCTCGTTGAGCCGCCTGTAGTCTACACAGAACCGGGTGGTCCCATCTTTCTTAGGCACCAGGACTACAGGCGAAGCCCAAGGGCTATCGGAGTGTTCGATGACCCCAAGCTGGGTCATCTCCTGTATCTCCTTCCGCATTCCTTCTCGGACTGCTTCAGGGATACGGTACGGGGGCTGTCGCAGAGGGTTCTGTCCAGGGGTCTCTACCTTATGTACAGCTAGGGTAGTGTAGCCAGGCTCTTGGGAGAACGTCGCCTGCTTCTCCCACAGAAGCTGTCTTGCCTGTTCCTTCTCTGTGGGGCTTAATCTATCCCCTAGCTGTACAAGACTAGTAAGGTCAGTCTGGGAGTCCCTCTCTAACAAATCGGGTAAGGGTAAACTCTCTGTATCGTCTGCAGCAGGGGCACATACTGCAGCGACATCCTCCGGTCTCTCCTGATACCCCTTTAGCATGTTCACATGAAAGGATCGCTGAATCCTTTCATCTGAACAGCTGGCTATACGGTAGGTAGTATCACACACCTGAGCTAACACCTTATACGGGCCCTGCCAAGATGCTTGCATCTTGTTCGCCTTCACAGGTTTGAGCACTAGCACTTTCTGCCCAACCTGGAAGACTCGCTGCTGGGAACCCCGATCGTACCATCTCTTCTGTCTCCCCTGGGCCACCTGGAGATTCTCTCTTACCATCAGGGACAGTTTCTCCATGTGGTCCCGGAGTTTCAGGACATACGGCACTATGGGGGTCCCTTCCTGCTCTGTCTCCCCCTCCCAGTGGCCTCTAATGAGATCTAGGGGTCCGCGGACCCTCCTCCCATAGAGCCTCTCTGTAAGAAAACAACAGATGAGGCAGGAATCGCTCCCAGTCTCTGCAAGTGTCAGAAAAGGTCCTCAACATCTGTTTGAGGGTGCCATTAAATCGCTCGCAGAGGCCGTTAGTCTGTGGATGGTACAGGGAACTAAGTATCGGTTTAATGCCGCACACCCTCCACAGTTGCTGGGTGAGCACAGCGGTAAATTGGGTTCCCTGGTCAGAGAGAATCTCCTTAGGGAACCCGACCCTAGTAAAAATCCTAACCAGGGCATCAGCAACTGTGTCTGCCTCTATATTAGACAGCGCTACTGCCTCTGGATAGCGAGTGGCATAGTCCACCACGGTGAGAATATACTTCATACCGGATGGACTAGCCCTGGCCAGTGAACCCACAATGTCAACGGCTATGCGGGCAAAGGGCTCCCCAATGATAGGCATAGACATAAGCCTAGCTCTTGGGTGGTCCCCTCGCTTTCCTACCTGTTGACAAGTGTCACACGTACTACAATATTTCCGCACAGCCTGATTAAAATTTGGCCAAAAGAAGTTCTGCATGATCCTATAGGCTGTGCGGCGGGACCCTAGATGTCCGGCTAATGGAACATCATGCCCTATCCGCAGAATCTCCTGCCGGTATTTTGCGGGCACCACCAGCTGTCGATTCGGCGGATGGGCAACACTTTTCTGGGACGGTTTAGGGATCCTATATAACCTGTCCCCCACCCATTCATACCGCTCCCCATCTACTCCTTCCTCTCCAGTATCTGCTCTGTCTCTATACTTCTGGAGAGTCGGATCTGCCTGAGTTTCCCTCCCAAACTCCTCTTGGGAATCCCAGCTAGCAAAGGTCTGTCCTAGGGTATCAGTTGGGGAATCGGGTCTTACCTGGGTCTCGGCGGCAGGTGGGCTGGTTCCAGCAACACGGGTCTGGGTCCGGGTAGTCACTGGGTGGACATCAGCAGGTCCCATTGGAGCATAAGCAGAAACCAAAGGGGCCAGGTCATTCTCGAGCAAGACATCAGCCGGCAAGTCTTTCATAACCCCCACATTCACATGTCCAGAGCCCACTCCCCAATCCAAATAAACCCGGGCAACAGGTAGACGGAACACGGCGCCTCCTGCTACCCTCACTGCCACAGTAGTTCCAGTGTGTTGGTGTTCCGAAACAAGGTTCTTTTGGAGCAGGGTCATAGTGGCCCCGGTGTCTCTCAGACCAGTGACCACTTTGCCATTTAGTCTAACGGTCTGCCTGTGCTGCTGCCGGTTATCCTGCTGGGCTGCTTGTACTGGATCCGCCTCATGTAGTATACCCCAAAATTCCTCCTGCTCAAGACAGTGAGCGGAAGGCTGGGGTGGCTGCTGATTTCCGCTGGCTGGTTTTCTCCACGACTGCGCTTGGTTGGCATTGTTCAATGGGCACTCAGGTCTCTTGTGCCCCAGCTGTTTGCACCCATAGCACCGGATAGGCTGAGAGTAATCCCGGGCGTTGAACCGAGCTGGCTGAACATAATTGTTCGCTGGTGGTATTGTGGGGGTGCGTTGCGCTGGGGGGTGATACACAGTAGTGGTTGGAGGTGCTGCCGGTTTGTACTCCACTCGGGTAGGGACCTTGGCTGCTGTCTGGTCTAGCCTTCGTGCATCTGTGTATTCATCGGCCAGCCGAGCAGCTTCAGGTAAGGTAGCGGGTTTGCGGTCCCTAACCCACTCTCTGACTCCTGCAGGTAACCGATCAAAGCAGTGCTCCAACAAAAATACTTGCAGCACCTCTTCCCCAGTTACCGCTTGGCACCCTGCCATCCAGTGGGCTGCAGTGCGGTGTACCCTGCATGCCCACTCCACATAAGAATTGCCAGCCTGCTTGTTAGTGTCCCGGAATCGCCGCCGGTACACCTCAGGGGTGACAGCGTATCTGGCCAAAAGGGCATCTTTTACTGCCCGGTAACTTGTAATTTCCTCCTCTGGGATGGCCCGAAAAGCCTCACTGGCCCGGCCGGATAATTTCCCAGAGAGGATAGTGACCCATTCCTCTGCAGGTACCTGGTGTAAGGCACACTGCCTTTCAAAATCGGCCAGGAACCCGTCAATCTCTCCCTCCGTTTCCACAAAATGTCTAAATGCAGCAAAAGGTACCTTTCTCCTTCCATTATTATTATGGGGTACCTCTGCTGCTGCAGCTCCTCTTCCCTGGAGCGCCTGGTGTGCTGCTACTGCTGCTTGCACCTGGACCACAATATCTGCTGCAGGGTTGGGGCCAAGGTGTGCCAGCCTTATCTGGACTGCCCGGTTAAATTGTACCTCCTCGGGTGTTAAATCCAGTATGCCAGGCACATTAGCTCTCTCCGTTCCCTGTGCTGCATCCATCTCCAATAATATAGAAATAATCTCTCTCTTCTTGAGATTACTCGCTGATCGTCCTCTGCGTTCCAATATATCTTTAAGGGTAGCACGCCTTAATTCATCATACTGCATTTCCACACTGGGATTTGTAGCTGGCCTTCTGGGCGGTGGGACTCATCCCGTTGCTTGCCACCAATTGTTACGACACTCACCGCCAGGTAGGTGACGCCGCTGGTTAGTGAATAAGCCCCTTTCTCCAGGAATGCAGTTTTTAATCCAGCCGATCATCAAACCCCCGAATGGAGCATACGAACGTGGCAACTCCCGATCAGCAATTCAGTCGAGCTCCTTCCACAGCTAGCAATATACGAAAGCGCTGTCCCAATAATAAATCCCTCCATAAACGAGACCAAGCTCCGTCTTGAAAGTCAAACAGGGAATGTTTTATTGAGGGCTACCCGCCCATTTTTATGCAGGTCCCCATCTGGTGGACACGCCCCTAGGGGACCAGAATGGAGACTGGGACACAGGACAGACATGCAGCACTACAGAGACAATACATCCCCACAATGCATTATGGTTTTCTCCTCTCTGCCCTGGCGACACCCGAGGAATAATCCAATTATCTCTCAAGACAGAGGGAAATCACCAATACACATGTGGGGACAACAGAACAGACATCACCCTTTAAACATACAATGTCCCAACCCTGTTCAATACACAGACATTTAGCGTCCCACAATGGCACGAATTAGACCAGGAGTTCAAGTTGGTTCAAGTCCTTTGTGAACAATGAGGCCATTTAGGTTAACTAGCAGCACACTCCTCTCTTGGGTGGCCGTCCGTTCAGTAGTTCCAATCGGTATGTGGGGAAACACACGAACAGGGGCATACGGACAGGAAATCCAGCGAAATGAAGGCAAACAGACGAACCAGCAATATAGGTCTATACAGATGGATCTGTCACAACATCTAATTATACATTTATTATAGCTACTGTGTAAGGGCTCTTTCACACTTGCGTTGTCCAGATCCGTTGTGTACTCCACTTGCCGGAATTACACGCCGGATACGGAAAAACGCAAGTGAACTGAAAGCATTTGAAGACGGATCAGTCTTCAAAATGCGTTCAGTGTTACTATGGCAGCCAGGACGCTATTAAAGTCCTGGTTGCCATAGTAGTAGTGGGGAGCGGGGGAGCAGTATATTTACCGTCCGTGCAGCTCCCGGGGCGCTCCAGAATGACGTCAGAGCACCCCATGCGCATGGATGACGTGTCCATGCGATCACGTCATCCATGCGCGTGGGGCGCCCTGACGTCACTCAGAATCGCCCCGGGAGCCGCACGGACGGTAAGTATACTGCTCCCCCGCTCCCCACTACACTTTACCATGGCAAACAGGACTTTAGCGTCCTGGCAGCCATGGTAACCATTCAGAAAAAGCTAAAAATCGGATCCAGTAATGCGCCGAAACGACGTTTAGCCTTTCTATGGGCATTAATTCCGGATCCGACCTTGCGGTAAGTGTTCAGGATTTTTGGCCGGAGCAAAAAGCGCAGCATGCTGCGGTATTTTCTCCGGCCAAAAAAACGTTCCGGTCCGGAACTGAAGACATCCTTATGCATCCTGAACGGTTTTCTCTCCATTCAGAATGCATGGGGATAATCCTGATCAGGATTCTTCCGGCATAAAGCACCGACGACAGAACTCTATGCCGGAACAGAACAACGCAAGTGTGAAAGAGCCCTAATTCAATAAAACATATCTGTATGTCCCCACCTGCTGTTTGCTCTTTTTCTAATTTCTCTGTCCTGCTCGCTGAGGTGGCCACACATGCTCAGTTTCATCCTTCAACTGCCACAGGCTGCAGCAGACAGGAAGTGCCCCTGAGAAAGCACACTCCCACTAAGCTGACAACTTGATATAAATCTAGCAGAGCCGTTGGAGCAATGAACCTGGAAATCCCTGAATCCATGTAAGGTACAGGGCTGGTTCTAGCTTTGTCTTGTCCTATATGATGGCTGATTTGAATGTTTTACATTAATCATGTTCAGGCATTTGCTTAGATACAGGACACAACATTTAGGTAATGATTGGATTTCAGCCATTGTTTTAAAATTTTTGAAGGAAGCGACAACGACCCAGCAGTTGAAGATGGGTTTCTAGATTTTATTTTTGCATGTCTTAGGGTAGGTCAGATTTCTTGATGCAGTTTTGGAAGCCAAAATCAATAAATGGAGAGAAAATATAAAGCACAGATATGACTTGATATGACATGTGACCATACCATAACATTAAGCCTAATTTTTAGCTTCCTCTACGTTTCAGGTGATTCTATGAGTAATGGCCTCCGGGTTTTGACTTCTAAAACTGAGAGGACCTTTCACCAGAATAAAACTTCTAAAGTAACTATACAGGCATGTAGAGCGGCGCCCAGGGACCCCCCTGCTCTTACTGTTATACCTGGGCGCCGCTCCGTTCTCCCGTTATTGCCTCCGGTATCTTCATAGTTAGGCTCCACCCATTGGAACCTGCCGGCGTCTCATTCTCCCATGCTGTAGCGCTGGCCAATCACAGCGCTCAGCTCATAGCCTGAGAGAGAAAAAAGCCTCTCGGGCTATGAGCTGAGTGCTGTGATTGGCCAGCGCTGCAGCATGGGAGAATGAGACGCCGGCAGGTTCCCCTGGGTGAAGCCTAACTATGAAGATACCGGAGCCTATACCGGGCGAACGGAGCGACGCCCAGGTATAACAGTAAGTGCAGGGGGGTCCCTGGGCGCCGCTCTACATGCCTGTATAGTTACTTTAGAAGTTTTATTCTGGCGAAAGGTCCTCTTTAAGGAACCTGAATGTATGGCTGTACACGTAGGGTGGTGTCACACACAACTTTGTGCAACAGATTTTGATGCAGTTTTTTGAGCCAGGGAATGAGAAAGATAAAGGAAGAACTTCCACTTCTCCTCTTGGATCCACTTCTGGCTTTGGTTAAAAAAATAAATAAAAATGCATCAAAAACTGCCACAATAAGCTGTGGGTGACAGCACCCTTTGTGCAGCTAATTTCAGATAGATGGTCTGCAGCCTTGTGCACACATTTCAACAGAGAAGACAACCACTATCACAACCATCTGTACTTCCCTCTTTAAACCTGGTGCCAGAAAGGACATCTCCTGTAAACCTGATCTGGATAGCGGTCAAGGCGCATACAACCACATGCCTTTTATGAAAAGAACATTTCACAAAATAATAACGTAATTAGTGTATAAACATGAAAGGTATTGGGGCAGATTTCCTAATAAAGTCGGATTTTTAGACAGTGTAAGCTTAAATTAGTCAAAAAATTCACCAGATTCATCACAGTGCCTGATGCTGGATGATAAATCTGGTATACCTTTAGACTAAGTTTAAACCGCTATACAAACTACAAATTGGCGTGGTATTTAAAAGCAGGAAGTGCTCAACCTCATATGCAGTGGTGCATCTTTACAGGGGGGGGGGGGGGGGGGGGGCAGATCCTGGACTTGTGGTCCCCAACAAAAATGCATACAATGGAGGATGCCTGCAGCGGACCACAAGTACCACAATGGACATCCTACACAGGATAGCAAATGTGTGGATGTGATGAATAGTAAAAATAATATAGCAAAAACAAAGACAAGTGCACTCTGCGGTCTTCTAACCCTCCTACTGGTGTAAAATTGAGAGATTAGCCAACATATCCTGCTTGGAGGACATGTCTGAGCCTGAGCACCGCACCAAGGTTTCTCAAGTAGCTTGGGACCTAATGCTAAACCTACCTGGGCCATATGGGCAATACCAGGAGACAGTGGTATTTTACACCAGTATGAGGGTTAGAAGACCGCAGAGTGTACCTGTCTTTGTTTTTGTTATATTAAGTTTAAACCACCTATTAGGCGGCTTGCTTTAAATCAGAATATTGGGTGCACATTACTATCTCTTAAGCCCCCCTTTTTGTAGTTTAAGTCACACCTCTTGTTGGAGGAGTCTAAAACAATAAATGTGGTGTAAAGCATGTACGCCATTTTGATTAGTAAATCTCTTCTATGTATAATTGATATAAAGAAAGGGGGACCTGACAGCAGAGCATACAGTGCTATTGGGCCAAATTCCATTAATGCAAAAGCCAGCACGGAGGTGCAAATAAGTGTGATCATTTCTAGAGATGAGTGAATCGAAGTTGATGAAGTGGAATTCGATCTGAATTTCAGGAAAAAGTTGATTCGAACCGAATCCGAATTTCCTGACGCTTCGTGGTAACGAATCACATTTTTCCTAAAATGGCTGCTGCACATGTTAGGATATGGAGCAACGAACTCTGGGAACAAGGCATCACCCACAATGCCATGCATGCAGCCAATCAGCAGCCAGCCAGCCCTGTGATGTCACAGCCCTAGCCCTATAAATAGCCTCAGCCATCTTGGATTCAGCCATTTTCCAGTGTACTTAGTGCAGGGAGAGATGTGAGCAGGCGCTAGGGACAGTGTTCGGAAAGACTTAAAAACTTATATTTTGCTCAATAGAAGTTCAGGGAAAGATCATTAGAAGTGTAGGGAAAGGATAGGGAGGAATTATTCCACACTATAAAAGGAGAACAGGGTCCAATAGGGGAGTGTACAGCCTGGGTAATAGGAGCAATCCTATTACACCTTGCTGCACTGACTGCAGATCCAAATTGTCATTATACTGCTGCTTTCAGCTTTGTAATAGATGATACCTCTGTAATTCCAGCAAACCATTCTTGTTATTGGAGTGCACGTGCTGTGTGATACAGCCATTAACAGGGTGTATTACTAGGAAATATTTCTACATCTTATTAGCGGTGCAGTTATATGTTCTAAAGCCTTTTTTAGGGTGTATTAGTCGAAAAAATAAGGGCTTATTTGCCATTCAGCGGTGCAGTTATATGTTGTAAAGCCTTTTTTTGTGTGTACTAGTGGGGAAAAAAGGGGGCTTATTAGCCGTTTTGTGGTGAAGTGAGAAAATTACAGCATTTTTTAGGGTGTATTAGTGGAAAAAAACAAGGGCTTATTTGCCGTTCAGTGGTGCAGTTATATGTTCTAAAGCCTTTTTTGGGATGTATTAGTGGGGGGGGGGGGGGGGGGGCTTATTAGCCGTTGTGTGGTGAAGTGAGAAAATTACAGCCTTTTTTAGGGTGTATTAATTTCCTTTTTATTTATTTATTTGATCTAACAGTATGTCAGACAGAGAAGTGCCAGGCCCTGCACAGGGGAGGGGCAGAAGCCTAAATGACGAGTAAGAGGGCGTGGCAGTATCATCTAGTGGTCGTGCCTTGACCAGCAACCCAGCGGTTCTTGAATGGTTGACTCGGCCATTTCGTCCCAAGTGACATCAGACACCCCCAGCCAAAAGTCAGTGGGTTCATCAGACACAACCCTTAGTTGGCATGGCCCGGGAGCAGGCCCTGTGCCCTCACTTATCCTCAACCTGCCTCTGTCTTTTTCTGTTCCCTCAGCGAGAGAAGTATTATATGCTGTGGGGCTCAGCTTCACTATACAGCGAGGACGAGCTACTAGAGGACAGTCAGCAGCTACTGGCCAGTCAAGATCTGGATGAGACATCAGCCGCTTCCTCCGGTAAGCAGGCAAGTAGTTATGAGGACAGTGGCGTGGGAACTGGTGTTGAGAGCAGTCAGCCTCCTGGCTCAGAGACTGTTGAGGAGGACATCAGTGACGTGCAGACAGTCCTCGATGATGATGTAGCCGATCGCAATTAGTAGCCGGGTGACGAAGGGGCTTCTTTATCATCGGGAGAAGAGGGTGGCAGCTTGCACGTGAACCAGCGGCAGAACCAGCAAGTTGTTGGCGTGGCCGGGAGTCAGCAGGGTGGCAACCGTGGGAGGTCGGGAGCCAAACTTGCCCGGGGTAGACTATCCGCTTCGTGGGAGCCTACCAGCCCGGAAAGTAGTGGTGCAGCGGTTAACGGAGGCAGCAGCGGTAACAGTCAGTCAGTGAGGAGTGTTGGGGTAAAATCACCTACTCGGCCGTGTGGCAGTTTTTTGTTAAGCCGCTGGAGGAAGTGAACATGGCCATTTGCCGAATCTGTGGGCAGAAGGGGAAGCGTGGCCAGTGTTCCAATGTTGGCTTCACAGCCACTGCGTCAACATATGCAGCATCACCATAAAGTGGCCTGGGAGAACTGTGGCCCAATGTGGTGGTCCAGCCTGCCGCAGCAATCGCTGCATCACCCAGTCGCACGCAGCCGATTTCAGGCAGTCAAGGCTCCACAACCTCAGCTGAAGGGAGATGTCTGTCCTTCCCATCATCTACCGATCCTGATGCTCATGCTCCTCGCCCTCCTACTTCTCGTCAGTTATTCTGTAAGCAATCGATCACTGAAGCGATTTCCAAGAGACAACAGTATGCAAGTACTCATCCAATGGCGCAGAAGCTGAACGTGCTCCTGGCCAAGTTTCTGGTTCTACAGTCCCTCCCTTTCCAAGTGGTGGACTATGCACCCTTCAGAGAACTGATGGCTTGTGCCGAGCCGAGGTGGAGAGTCCCAATCTGTCATTTAATTGCCAAAAAGGCAGTACCAGTCCTGCAAAATATGTAGAACAGAAGGTGGGCCAGTCCTTGAGCCTGTTGGTGTCTGCCAAAGTGCACAGCAGCGCCGACGTGTAGAGCTGTAACTACAGTCAAGGACAATATATGTCCTTTACGGCCCACTGGGTAAATGTGCCAAACCAGCAACTTGGCCAGGTGACGCCGCTTCCGCCTCTAGGTTCTCACGCCGTTGGTCCTGCCACTCTGTCCGCCTCCTTATTCTCCACCGTGTCCTCAGCCTCCAGTGCAGGGACAATTCACCAGCATACCACAAGTGTAGGGCACGGAGGTGTCACGCTGTTGTGCACCTAGTTTGCCTGGGCAAACGGAGTCACACAGGGGAGGAACTGCTCCGTGTCCTTCATTAAGAAATCAAATCCTGGCTTTCTCAGTGACAACTCAAAATCGGAACCATGGTGAACGACGACGGGAAGAACATGGTGTTGGCGCTGCGTCAAGGAGGGATGAGCCATGCGCCCTGCATGGCGCACGTGTTCAATCTGGTTGTCAAGCGTTTCCTGAAGTCTTCCACCCATCTGCAAGACATCCTAAAAATGGCCAGGAAACTTTGCATGCACTTCAGCCACTCGTACACCGCAAAGCACACCCTCCTTGAGCTGTAGCGGCAGAATGGCGTCTCCCAACATAGGCTGATATGCGACGTTTCCAACCGTTGGAATTCCATCCTCCATAAGTTGGACCGACTATATGAACAGAGAAAGGCCATAAATTATTTCTTGATGATACAGGGGGACAGAGATACTGCCCTGTGTAAGTTTGATGTTAGCCAGTGGCAGCTCATACGTGACACCTACCGTTTGCTCGTGCCCTTTGAGGAGGCCACTTTATTTGTCAGTCGCCAGGACTACGGAATGAACAACGTCATTCCCCTGATTCATGTTCTGGAAAAGATGCTGGTAAATCTGGCTGGTCAGGGGACTGGAGACGTGACACCTACATCTCAAGGCCACATGAGCCCTGTGGCGGCTGAAGTGGAGGAGGAAATTGGAGCACAAGCAATGTTTATGGAAATGGGTGGTTTTTCTACACAGGTGACAGGAGAGGAGGAGCAACCGGAGGAGCAAGAGGGAGATGAGGAAGCAGAGGACCCAGACATACCGTGGCAGTATGCAGTGGAGATGGAGGCAAGGAATCCCTCCGAGTCACTTGCACAAAAGGCCCGATGCATGGGTAGTGACAGCCGATTTGTCACCATTCGGCAGAGAGCTGACTACTGGCTCTTCACCATGTTAGACCCTCGCTACCGGTCCAAAATCGGGGCCTTTTTTACACCTGCTGAGAGGGAGGACAAACTGAACTACTATCGAGACATCCTATGTAGTCAGTTGGCCGCTGCCTATTTGCGCCATTTTCCATTCTCTCGCAGGTCTGACTGGGGGGCCCTCTGCACTCACATTCCACTGCCATGGCTGGTGGAGGGTAGTAGCAGTACCAGCTCCATCACCAGCAACCTGAGTCTAGAGTAGCTGATGAGCAGCTTTCTTCACCTGCCTAGTGAAGAAACTACTCACCAGCAGCAGCAGCTAGATATGGATCAGAACCTGAACCAGCAGGTGGTGGCATACTTGGACAGCACCCTGCCATCCCACATTGGAGATTTGCTGGACTACTGGGCAGCCAAATTGGATTTGTGGCCGCAACTGTCCGAGTTTGTCCTTGAAAAGCTGTCCTGCCCGGCCAGTAGCGTGGCATCAGAGCGGGTGTTTAGTGGAGCAGGGGCCATAGTTACCCCAAGGAGAACTCGCCTGTCCACCCAAAATGCTGTCACCTCACCACTCAGGTCTTCTCATGCTGCTGTTGCCACCTTCACACTATGTCATTGTGCCACTCTTTACTCTCCTCATGCTGCTGCTGCCACCTCCACACTCTGTCATTGTGCCACTTTGTGGCCTCCTCATGCTGCTGCCACCTCCACACTATGTCACCTTGTCACTCTGTGGTCTTCTCATGCTGCTGCCAACTTACAACTCTGTCTCTGGGCCACTCTGGGGTCTCCTCATGCTGCTGCCAACTCACAACTCTGTCTCTGGGCCGCCCTATGGCCTTCTCATGCTGCTGCCACCTCCACACCATGTCAGCTTGCCAGTCTGTGGCCTCCTCATGCTTCTGCTGCCACCTCCCTGCTCTGTTATTGTGCCACTCTGTAGTCTCCTCATACTGCTGCCACTTTACCACTCTGTGGTCTCCTCATGCTGCTGCAAATTCACCACTCTGTGGTCTCCTCATGCTGCTGCAACCTCAACATTATGTCACTGGGCCACTCTGTGGCCTCCTCATGCTGCTGCCAACTCACAACTCTGTCTTTGGGCCACTCTGTGGTCTCCTGATGCTGCTGCCACCTCCACACTATGTCACCTTGCCACTCTGTGGTCTCCTCATGCTGCTGCCAACTCACAACTATGTCTCTAGACCACTCTGTGGTCTTCTCATGATGCTGCTAACTCAACCCTATGTCACTGGGCCACTCTGTGGCCTTCTCATGCTGCTGCTGCCACCTCCACACTACGTCACCTTGCCAGTCTGTGGCCTCCTCATGCTGCTAACTCAACACTATGTCACAGGGCCACTTTGTGGCTTCTTCATGCTGCTGCCACCTCAACACTATGTAAATGGGATACTCTGTGGTCTCCTTATGCTGCTGCTAAATCAACACTATGTCACTGGGCCACTCTGTGGTCTCCTCATGCTGCTGCTGCCACCTCCCCACTATGTCACTGGGCCACTCTGTGGTCTCCTCATGCTGCTGCTACCTCAACACTATGTCATTTGGCAACTCTCTGGACTTCTCAAGCTGTTCTCCCACCCTCCCCACTCCATGACTGGGCCACCATTTTGCCTTTTTGGCCTGCTTGACATCATCATTTAATTGACCCTTCTTCTGATCTGTCAGAAGAAAGGAAAAATGAGACGCACAACGGATCCTGTCTGTGTAGCAGCTGTAAGGCCTGTATGGTCCTATCAGAATTGGCTTTTGATTTGGTAGCCAAAAGCAGGAGTGGGTAAAAAGCACAGAAGACAAAATATTTGATTTATGTGTCATCTCTGTTTTGGATCCACTCCTTTTTTGGGGGGGCTTTAGCAATACTGATGGATTACTGACCAAATGCTGACCGAGTGAAGGTGAATGCTCAACAGACAGGATCTGTTTTTTGGGGGGTTATTGTTCTGATGGATCAGAGGAAGGGCAAAATAATCTGTGACTCCAACACAAACTTATTGCTGACACCCTCTCCACTCTGTCAGGGAGGCTCTACTTGTATAAGCGTTTAATAGAAAAGGTTCTGTAGACATCTATGTGGGATCAGTAAATCTGTGTAAAAGGAGTGCGCTCTTTCGCGCTATAGTAGGATCTTGGGCCTCAGCACGGTTCTTTATATCTGGCGCTGACATCGACCTGTAAGGCTGAGTTCACACTTGAGTTATTTGGTCGGTTTTGGCCCCGTAACTGCCCAAATAAGTGAAGCGTGCAGTGATTCTAAGAGCGACGCTTGTCATCTGCGTATCATACTGACTACCATACTAGACTCACTATGCATGTTACTGCAAGGCACAGTGTTCTACACCACTATACAGGCTCTCTGCAGCCAGCAAATAGCATTTTTGGAATCGAATATTTTCGGAAAATCTGGCAAACCAGCCGAATATAATTTTTGAGAAATTCGCTCATCTCTAATCATTTCAGTAGGACAGGCAGGCAGCTAGAAGTAATGTACTCCTGGAAAACACCTCTAAGCCTCAGCTACACAGGTGATCTTTAGTAACTTGATTAAAAATTGATATTGTTTGCTTTTTTCAATTTTTTTAAGTGTACTGTACTTTCAGTAAACTTTTAAAATGTCATAGGAACATAACAAAAGTTTAGATCGGTGGGGGTCTGAATTCTGAGACTCCCACCAATCTCTAGAATGATAGCAGAGAAGCGTAGTAGACGCCCTACTTGCTGGTAGACAGGTAATTAACATATTATAAAAGTATGTTTTTTTCCTTATCTACAGAACAAAAATGATTAATAACATAATGTATAGATATATCGCAGGATAGGGATTATAAGTACCCCCCAAAAAAATATATAGAGTTTAGTGGGGTGACAGAAGACCTTTAAAGCACATTTAAAAGAAGCCGTCAGGGGCCGTTCCAGTGACTTACAGTTGACCTCACTTTCCTTTTGTTCTCTATTTGGTCTACCATCTGTGCAGCCCCTCTGCTATATAAGAAAACACCAGTATTACTATACGCCACATGTACATGACTGTTACAGATTTTGCAGATCAGCCCCCAAATTTATACAGACCCATCCTGCTGCTACCACCAATACTGTGCCCACTGTGCTCCCCCATGCCCACAATACTGTCAGAAATAACAGTACCATACAGATAGCCCCCTGTAGTAATAGTGCTCCCAGAATGCCCTCATTAGAAATAGTAACCCAAATAGTTATAATACATAAATTAGTAGCAATGCCCTCTATATTGTGCCCAGTAATAATAATGCTGCCACAGTATCCCTAGTAGTAATAATGCCACCAGTGCCCCAATATTTATAGTACCCCCTGTATTATATAGGTCCCCCATAGTTACAGTATATAATACTTCTCTCCGCCCTCTCCTTTGTTGTGCTAGTATATATATGCCAGTATATACATGTATATGCCCCCATAGTGTCAGTATATATATGTCTCCCCGTAGTACCAGTATATAATGCTCCCCCCACCCTAGTGCCAGTATATATGATGCTCCCCCCATCCTAGTGCCAGTATATATGATGCTTCCCCCCACCCCAGTGCTAGTATATATGATGCTCCCCCCACCCCAGTGCCAGTATATATGATGCCCCCCCCCTACCCTAGTGTCTTCCTTGGTGCCCCCAGTACTACTAGTGCCATTGCTGAAGGTAAAAACAAAAACACCTCACTCCCGTTCCCCCACTACCATCTGTCTGTGGCCTGTGTTGCCGCGTTCTGGCGCAAGCAGTCCACATGACATTCTGCATCAGGTCTTGCGCGATGACGTGATCATGCGAGACCTGGCACAGGAGGTTGCAGCCTGAAGTCTGTGAGACTGAACAGTCGCAGATGCAGCCATCATTGGCTACTCCTTGACCCAGCCCTGGGAACGGGTACTTGTAATTCCACTATGCTGCCACTCCACGGGAGACGACACGTAGTGAAATGGCGTAATAAGTCTCCAAGTGTATTATATTTATGTATGGAAAATATATCAACCTGATTTGGTAATCCTCTCTAAATTTAGTGTATGTTTATTTGGAGTAAAGAACACCTGGAGGACTCATTACCAGGATTCAACAAGAGTTATATAAAAAATGAATAATGCGATTTATTTTCAGTCTTCATAAGAGTTGATTACTTGCAGAAATAGTTTAGGAAGAGTCTTAATGTCCTTGAAGTATAATTGTTGAAGGTTAGGAATCTTCATAAGGGCTCCCCCCCATGACACTTGCTGACTTTAACGTCCTGTATTGACTCTGGAGATTTAATTTGTGGACGTTCATACAGAAGAAACTATTTATTGTGTGGCACAGTGTATGCTATATGTGTATAACAAACATATTTCACATGAAAACTTACAATTACTTGGCTTGGCCCTTGGGGATCTCGGACCCCACTTCAACACTTGGCTAGGGGGCTCGGCGGAGCTGATCTGTTTTATCCTAATGAGAAAGATTTCATAATAAGGATTTGGGGAAGGGGCAGAGGGATAGCAGAGCAGGGAGAGGCTGGTGCTGCTACTAGGGGGTCATACCATGGGGGAGTAATAAAGCCCACCATAATGCCCCCCCAGTATAAATAATCCTCCTTATAATGTGCAAAACATACCCCCTTGTAATGCCCCCAGTTGAGCAAAATAGTGCCCCCATAATGTGCCAGTATAAAATACCCCTATATAGTGCCCCCAGTAAATGCCCCCATAGTGCTCCTCTCCCCCCTCCCTCCTAGTGCCTCCTATAATGTACCAGTAGATGCCCTCAGTGTCCCCCATAATTTGTAAGTATAAAATTCCACTTCTTTGTGCCCCCCGTAGATGACCCCATAGTACTCCTCTCCCACCTTCCCCATAGTACCCACCATAATGTGTCACAGTATAAAGTGCTATGGTACAGAGCCCCCCATATAACATACCCCTTCTTTTTGGCCTCAGTAGATGCCAGCCATCAGTGCCCACCAGTAATGTGCCAGTAAGAAGTGCCCCCATAGTGCCACCCAATAATGTGCCAGTAATAAGTGCCCCCATAGATGTCCCTCAATAATGTGCCAGTAAAATGTGCCACCATAGATGCCCCCCAATTATGTGCCAGTAATAAGAGCCCCCCACCATCTTGTGCCAGTAGCCAGAGGCCCCCCATATTATGTGCCAGTAGCCAGAGCCCCCCATATCATGTGCCAGTACCCAGAGCCCCCCATATCATGTGCCAGTAGCCAGAGCCCACCCCATATAGGCCCCCCATCATGTGCCAGTAGCCAGAGGCCCCCAAATCATGTGCCAGTAGCCAGAGGCCCCCACATCATGTGTCAGTAGCCAGAGGCCCCCACATCATGTGTCAGTAGCCAGAGGCCCCCACATCATGTGTCAGTAGCCAGAGTCCCCCCATCATGTGCCAGTAGCCAGAGGCCCCCCTATCATGTGCCAGTAGCCAGAGCCCCCCATATCATGTGCCAGTAGCCAGAGCCCTCCCCTCATATCATGTGCCAGTAGCCAGAGCCCCCCTCATGTCATGTGCTAGTAGCCAGAGGCCCCCCATATCATGTGCCAGTAGCCAGAACCCCCCCATATCATGTGCCAGTAGCCAGAGCCCCCCTCATATCATGTGCCATTAGTCAGAGCCCCCCTATCATGTGCCAGTAGCCAGCGCCACCCCCCTATCATGTGTCAGTAGCCAGAGGCCCCCCCATCATGTGGCAGTAGCCAGAGGCCCCCATATTATGTGTCAGTAGCCAGAGCCCCCTCATATCATGTGCCAGTAGCCAGAGCCCTATGTTCCAGAGGCCCCATGTTCCAGTAGCCAGAGGCCTCCCAATCATGTGCCAGTAGCCAGAGCCCTCCCCCCATATCATGTGCCAGTAGCCAGAGGCCCTCCCCCATATCATGTGCCAGTAGCGTTCAGGACGTTGCGCGGCCCGGCCGGGAGAAAAACTTCAGTCTTCTGCGCAAGCGCGGCCTAGCTGGGAGAAAACGTCAATCAAGCACCGCCGAATCCAGCAAGTGAACGTCGTGCTGGACAAAGGTAAGTATGAAAACTGAAGATGGGAATACCCCTTTAATGGAAGCGCCGCCCCTGTGAATCTTCAGGCTCCATGTGTCTTCATCTCTAGCCAGCAAACACCCCTAACATAGTGGGTAAGAAGAAGACCCCTTGTCTATCTCTGTCAGTCATTTATACCATAGATACAGGCGTGTCCTAACCAATGTATGTGCTTCTACATAGAGACTTATAGGTCTTGACGTCCTCATACAGACCTCCCATCGTCCATGAACTTTACTATAGATAGTGTCAGTGCGTAATGTAATACATACTTTATATTAAATACCAATTAATATTATATCACATATTATTTAACAAATGGCCAGGAAACAGCACTAGCATAGAACACTACCTCCTCTTCAAACAGCTGATCGGCAGGGGTTTCGGAAGTCTGACCCCTGCCGATCTGATATTTATGTCCTATCCTGACAATAGATCATCAATATAAATGGCAGGACAACCCTTTTATTTGCATCCTCAAGAGTGTGCCACAAAATGATTGAATTAGTAACGCATCATATAAGCATACATACATTACAAATTGATCACAAGAGAATTTAGTCACATGATTAATCTCTTGGGGACACAGGGCATACAGGTACGCCCTGATGTCCCGGTACTTAAGGACACAGGGCGTACCTGTACGCCAGGTGTATTCCCGATCACCACTGCAAGGCGGGCGGTGATCGGAACAGAGTGTCTGCTGAAATCATTCAGCAGGCACTCTGTGACAATGCCGATGGTGGACCTGTGACCCCCCCGTAACGGCGATCGCTGCAAACCGCAGGTCAATTCAGACCTGCAGTTTGCAGCGCGTTCGGAAGTTTCTGATCCCTGCGGTCACTTCAAAATGACAGATCTTTAAATTTTTAACCCCCCCTGCAGCCCTCATTGTTATGTGCCGGCGGGCTGTGTGAGGGCGCGTGATCATCCCGCCCGCCCCCTCTCATTTCCAGGATGGCTGAGCGGTTTTAGCAGAGTGTCAGCACACTCTGCTTCAAACGGCTGACATCCGTGCTGTGATGTCAGCCATTTAACCCCTTCCATGCGGCGATCTGTAGGGACCGCTGTATGGAAGTGGTTAACAGGGAGGGAGCTCCTGCCCTCTCCAATCGGGGGCTGCTGTGCCGTTTCAGCCCCCGATTCTTGACGGTATCACAGAGGGAGGGGGCCCCCCTCCCTCCCCATCACCCGCTGCTCTGTTGTGGCAGCAAGTGATGGTTACCATGGCAACCAGGCGCCTTCACAGGCTTCCAGCTTGCCATGGTAAGGCTAAGTCTGATCAGACTTCTGCTAAAGACAGAAGTCTGATCAGACTAAGTGTAAAGTGAAAATACAGTACAGTACACTATATAGTGTACTGTTTTATATTATACGGGCATCAGATCCACTGGATCTTCAAGAACCAAGTGGGTCTGGGTTAAATTCTTTTTAAAAAAGTGAAAAAAAATAATATAAAAAAACACATTTATCACTGATTAAAAATTAAAAAAATAAAATGCACTACACATGTTTGATATCACCGCGTCCGTAATGATCTGATCTATGAAATAGTCATGTTACTTTCCCTGCACAGTGAACGCCATTAAAGGGAACCTGTCACCTGGATTTTGGGCATAGAGCTGAGGACATGGGTTACTAGATGGCCGCTAGCACATCCACAATACCCAGTCCCCATAGCTCTGTGTGCTTTTATTGTGTATAAAAACCGATTTGATACATATGCAAATTAACATAAAAGAGTCATATCTTACTTGTGTGATCAGAGAAGAGTCATATTTTCAACCTCTGACTCATCTCAGGGTAATTTGCATATGTATCAAATCGATTTTTATACACAATAAAAACACACAGAGCTATGGGGACTGGGTATTGTGGATGTGCTAGCGGCCATCTAGTAACCCATGTCCTCAGCTCTATGCCCAAAATCCTGGTGAGAGGTTCCCTTTAAAAAAAAAAACTATGATGAAATTGAAATTTTGCCCACCTTACTTCCCAAAAAAGGTAACAGAAGTAATCAAAAAAGCCGTATGTATTCAAAAATGATACCAATCAAATCGGCACCTCATCCCGCAAAAAATGAGCCCCTACATGAGACAATCGCCCAAAATTTAAAAAAAATTTGCTCAGACTATGGAGACACTAAAACATGATTTTCTTTTTCTAAAATGCTGTTATTGTGTTAAAGTTAAATAAATAAAAAAAACTATACATATTTCCGCGTCCGTAAGAACCTGCTCTATAAAAATATCACATGACCTAACCCCTCAGGTAAATACCGTAAAAATATTCAATAAAAACTGTGTCAAAAAAGCCATTTTTGTCACCTCACATCACAAAAAGTGTAATAGCAAGCAATCAAAAAGTTATATGCCTCCCAAAATACTACCAATCAAACCGCCATCTAATCCCGCTAAAAATGAACCCCTACATAGGACAATCGCCCAAAAAAATAAAATAAAATATGGCTCTCAGACTATGGAGACATTAAAACATGATTTTTTTTTGTTTCAAAAATGATATTAATGTGTAAAACTTAAATGCAAAAAAGTATATATATATTAGGTATTGCCGTGTCCATAAAAGCCTGCTCTATAAAAATAACACATGACCTAACCCCTCAGGTGAACACAGCAAAAAAATATATATAAATACGGTGTCAAAAGCCATTTTTGTCAACTTACATCACAAAAAGTGTAATAGCAAGCGACCAAAATGTCATATGCACCCCAAGATAGTGCCAATCAAACTGACATCTCATCCTGCAAAAAATGAGCCCCTACATAAGACAGTCGCCCAAAAAATAAAAATAAAAATATGGCTTTCAGAATGTGGAGACACAAAAAAAAATCCTTTTTAAAAAAATGCTTTATTATGTAAAACTGAAAAAAACAAACCCAAAAAGTTGTCATATTTGGTATTGTCACGTCTGTAACAACCTGCTCTATAGAAATAGCACACGATCTAACCTGTCAGATCAACGATGTAAATAACAAAAAAAACAATCCCAAAACAGCTATTTATTTAGCAAATTTTCCATTTTAATCCATTTTTCCAGTAACAAAGCAAGGGTTAACAGCCAAACAAAACTCCATATTTATTGCCCAGATTCTGTGGTTTGCAGAAACACCCCATATGTGGTCATAAACTGCTGTATGGCCAAACGGCAGGGCACAGAAGGAAGGGAACGCCAGATGGTTTTCGGAAGGCAGATTTTGCTGCACTGTTTTTTTGACATCATGTCCCATTTGAAGCCCCCCTGATGCACCCCTAGAGTAGAAACTCCAAAAAAGTGACTCCATCTAAGAAACTACACCCCTCAAGGTATTCAAAACTGATTTTTACAAACTTTGTTAACCCTTTAGGTGTTCCATAAGAGTTATTGGCAAATGGAGATGACATTTCTGAATTTCTATTTTTTTTTTACCTTGCCTCAAAAAAAGTGTAATATAGAGCAACCAATAATCATATTATCCCTAAAAATAGTACCAACAAAACTGCCACCTTATCTTGTAGTTTCCAAAATGGGGTCACTTTTTTGAGTTTCTACTGTAGGGGTGCATCGGGGGGCTTCAAATAGGACATAGTGTAAATAAACCAGTCCAGCAAAATCTGCCTTCCAAAAACTATATGGCGTTCCCTTCCTTCTGTGCCCTGCCTTGTGCCCGTACAGCAGTTTATGACCACATATGGGGTGTTTCTGAAAACTACAGAATCAGGGTAATAAATATTGAGTTTTGTTTGGCTGTTAACCTTGCTTCCCTACTGGAAAAAATGGATTAAAATAGAAAATGTGCCAAAAAATTTAAATTCTGAAATTTTATCTCCATTTTCCATTAACTCTTGTGGAACACCTAAAGGGTTAACAAAGTTTGTAAAATCAGTTTTGAATACCTTGAGGGGTGTAGTTCCTCGAATGGGGTCATTTTTGGGTGGTTTCTATTATGTAAGCCTCACAAAGTGACTTCAGACAAGATTTGCTTCTAAACTTCTAAACCTTGTAACGTCCCCAAAAAATAAAATGGCATTCCCAAAATGATCCAAACAGGAAGTAGACATATGGGAATGTAAATGAATAACTATTTTTGTAGGTATTACTATGTATTATAGAAGTAGAGAAATTGAAACTTGGAAATTTGCTAATTTTTCCAAATCTTTGGTAAATTTTAATTTTTTTTATAAATAAAAATGAAATTTTTTTTTTACTCCATTTACCAGTGTCATGAAGTACAACATGTGACGAAAAAATTATCTCAGAATGGCCTGGATAAGTAAAAGAGTTTTAAAGTTATTCACGCATAAAGTGACACTGGTCAGATTTGCAAAAAATGGCCTGGTCCTTAAGGTGAAAATGAGCCCAATCCTTAAGGGGTTAAGCGGCTCAAAATCTTCCACATAACTTAGGTGTCTCATAAACTATTTCTGCTCAGTATTACCGTCTTTAGCCATTACATTTGATCATTTCTTTTACTTCCCATAGTGCTCAATCATTCCCATCAAACCAGAAGAACATCTGTTCGTTAGTCCCTGCTGAGACACTTGTGGTTCCTATACACATGAGAAGTTTATATACTAAACATGCTGCGTATAGGAATACAGCCAAGAAAAGGTCAGCTTTTAAATCCACCAGAGTTTTTTAACCTTGTGTTGTAAACCCAGCTGTTCCTATTCACTGGAAGCCAACAGAGTTTGAAAGTAGCGTGGAACTGAAAATATTATTTGAAAATATAAAAAATGGTGCTAACGTTTATTACTCTGGAGGACTGTCCATTGACTGCACTGGTCTGTTGTAGTGATCAATTTCTTTCTATTTATTTATTTTTTCTTTATAGCAGATTAGGCCAATAGGACACTTTTATAAAATAAACTTTATGGCAATGAAACACATCGGGGGTGTACAGTTGTTTGGATCTGTGAAAGCTAGGAGCCTGGTGTGATGTGGTCTCGCTCATTTCAAGTAGGACTTCATTCCAAGACAAAAAATAAAATAAAAAATGCTGAATTGAAGTTTAAAGTAATCATGTAACTTACATATCAGAGACACAGATACATCTAATGAATGCTGGGCCAATTAGCCCTCAATCATGAATACCTTAGAAATGATACAGTAGATGATCCAGGAAGACAGGGGAGGATTAATCATTCTACATTAATCATTTCTTGTATCTAATTATTCACACCTTGTTTCAAATGGATTACATGTGTAACACTGAGTCTATCTCCAATGTACGTAGAAGTAAAAGCTTTCCTCATAGGAGCTGGCAAAAATCTAGTGAAGCAATAAAATGTTCATTTGTGACTTTAAAGGTTCTATATTTCTATCATATCCCCACTAGGCTAATAAGGTTCCTCTGGTCCATGTATGACAGGGGTGAGCAACCTGCAGCTCGGGGGCCACATGCGGCCCTCAATACCATTCTGTGTGGCCCCCAACTATTTGGTAACAGACATGTATATGTCCCGGAAGTGTAACTAGACATTTATGATATACAGTGGATATAAAAAGTCTACACACCCCTGTTAAAATGTCAGGTTTCTGTGATGTAAAAAAATGAGACAAAGATAAATCATTTCAGAACTTTTTCCACCTTTAATGTGACCTATAAACTGTACCACTCAATTGAAAAACAAACTGAAATCTTTTAGGTAGAGGGGAAAAAAATATATAAAAATAAAAGAATATGGTTGCATAAGTGTGCACACCCTTAAACTAATACTTTGTTGAATCACCTTTTGATTTTATTACAGCACTTAGTACTTTTGGGTAGGCGTCTATCAGCATGGCACATTTTGACTTGACAAGATTTGCCCACTCTTCTTTGCAAAAACACTCCAAATCTGTCAGACTGCGAGGGCATCTCCTGTGCACAGCCCTCTTTAGATCACCCCACAGATTTTCACTCAGATTCAGGTCTGGGCTCTGGCTGGGCCATTCCAAATCTTTAATCTTCTTCTACTGAAGCCATTCCTTTGTTGATTTGGATGTATGCTTTGGGTCGTTGTCATGCTGAAAGATGAAGTTCCTCTTCATGTTCAGCTTTCTAGCAGAAGCCTGAAGGTTTTGTGCCAATATTGACTGGTATTTGGAACTGTTCATAATTCCCTCTAGCTTAACTAAGGCCCCAGTTCCAGCTGAAGAAAAACAGCCCCTTGGCATGATGCTGCCACCACCATACTTCACTGTGGGTATGGTGTTCTTTTGGTGATGTGCAGTGTTGTTTTTGCGCCAAACATATCTTTTGGAATTATGGACAAAAAGTTCTACCTTGGTTTCATCAGACCATAACACCTTTTCCCACATGCTTTTGGGAGACTTCAGATGTGTTTTTGCAAAATGTAGCCTGGCTTGGATGTTTTTCTTCATAAGAAGAGGCTTTTGTCTTGCCACTCTACCCCATAGCCCAGACATATGAAGAATATGGGAGATTGTTGTCACATGTACCACACAGACAGTACTTGCCAGATATTCCTGCATCCCCTTTAATGTTGCTGTAGGCCTCTTGGTAGCCTCCCAGACCAGTTTTCTTCTCGTCTTTTCATCAATTTTGGAGGGTTGTCCAGTTCTTGGTAATGTCACTGTTGTGCTATATTTTCTCCACTTGATGATGTGTTCCATGGTATATCTAATGCCTTGGAAATTCTTTTGTACCCTTCTCCTGACTGATACCTTTTAACAATGAGATCCCTCTGATGCTTTGGAAGCTCTCTGTGGACCATGGCTTTTGCTGTGGGATGCGACTAAGAAAATTTCAGGAAAGACCAACTAGAGCAGCTGAACTTTATTTGGGGTTAATCAGAGGCACTTTAAATGATAGCAGAGGTATGCTGACTCATATTTAACAAGAGGTAGACTTTTTATATTCACTGTATACTGTATGTTCAATATGCCATAAATATAGTATTTCAGTTGGTAATACCCCTTTAAGTTTTATTTTCAGTTCTTAGAATTGGTTCAAGCTGACAATGTGGCCCCCTAACAGAAAAGGTTGTGCACCCCTGATGTATGTGCCACATAAACTTGAATAATGCTGCCATATTTATCCAACAATCCTGAACAATCATTTAGCTGACGGTTTTCTCTCCCTCTGCTTTTTACCTTCTACTCAGTAACCCCAACCCTGAGTGGAAGTTAAAAAGGATGAGAAGAAGAGGGGAAAAATATAGCAATATGAACCCAGTTCTAGGTAATGGCAATAATGGGGCACATGGCCGTGTCCATGTTGTAAACCACAAATCACGGATCCGCAAAACACAGACACTGGCCGTGTGCACCCCGCATTGTGGTGCAGCCCCATTGACTTCAATGAGTCATACGATCTGCAGGTTGCGGCTAAAGATAGGACATGTGCTATCTTTTGTGGAGTGGCCACATTGACCCAGAAGCTCACAGAAGCCCTTCCATGTGCTTCAAAGCCAAACCAGACAGTGATCTGTAGGCAGCTGTTAACGGGTTCTTGCTCCTTGTCAGTACAGAGCAGTGTACTGGTTCGCTGGATACCTATGATTCAGCTTGTAGAAGTGGGGAAGGCTGGGGCTGCACAGCAATTTTAGGTGCTACAGCTGTTGTGTGTGAACAATGGTCATAGTCTAGCCATAGAAATGAATGGGGTTGCAGTGCAAAGCTTAAGTCACCATGACCCCAGGATCACAAAAAGTCTAACAGGGTAGTACTGATTAGTACTTTGACAGTAGTATACAGCCGTACATAGGCTCATAAATTGCTCATCACTTCTCATAGATATGTTTTGGTGATCATCTGATTAGAGTGCAATCAGACATCAGTGATGAACAAGCCAAGTGTCAAATGCTGAGGACCAGTTTGATCGTGTACAGGACATGTGCTGCAGACAAAGTCAGTCCAAAATGTAGTCAGCTTTAGGGTACAGAAAATAGTGTCATTTTGGGATTTCCAACCTTAAAGGGGTTCTCCAGGAATTAAGAAAATGAACATACTTAAATATTACTTCATTATAAATATATTACCAAATACGTTCTATTAGTTATAATATCTCATTTTGTCATCATTAGGAGAAATAAAATGGCCGCCATTCTACTAGTCCACACAAAACCTGTCCTGATCACACAGGAGGAGAAGTTAAAGAGCTGTGCCATCTTCCTCTCTTACTTGTCAGGGATTATGATCCTGAATACAGTTTAATATGATCTTCAGATACATCTCTGTAGGAATAGAAACACAGAGAGAGAATATGCACCAAACAGATATAACACTGACTATGCTGGCAAGACATAAATGAAGGTATTAAAAGCTGAGACTTTTGCCAATATATTCCAGTCATGGAGATATCGGAGCCCATCATGCACCACGTCACGGTTCTCAGCATGGCAAGGGGTCCTAACCGCTGCTCTAACTGTGGTGTGAACACGGTCTGAAGGTGATATAATTCAGCTCGCAGCCAAGCTCCCCACAAATGCCCAGCATGAATGCTGCGGTTGTACAATGTGAATGAAGCCAGGCCGCGAGCCACACCCACACCAGACCATGTAATGGAGGCTACCAGGTGCAAAAGAGTGTTAGAATGCCAAGTAAAGGCAAACGCACTCAAATCTAACAAGGCAGAAACCAAAAAACAAAAAAATATAGTGGCAACTCTGGAGGAGCTGCCAAACCCCTGACACTGTGGCGTGTCTTCTATTGGGGGAGCAGCCCGACCGCATGTGGACCGCAGTATACGACTAACCCCAGCAAAATATGCATACAATGGAGGATGTCGGCGCGGTCCACATGCACCACAAGAGCAAACTACACAGAATGTAGCAATCATATGAAACACAGAGAGAGAATATGCACCAAACAGATATAACACTGACTATACTGGCAAGACATAAATGAAGGTATTAAAAGCTGAGACTTTTGCCAATATATTCCAGTCATGGAGATATCGGAGCCCATCATGCACCACGTCACGGTTCTCAGCATGGCAAGGGGTCCTAACCGACATCCTCCATTGTATGCATATTTTGCTGGGGTAAGTCGATTACTGCGGTCCACATGCGGTCGGGCTGCTCCCCCAATAGAAGACACGCCACAGTGTCAGGGGTTTGGCAGCTCCTCCAGAATTGCCACTATATTTTTTTGTTTTTTGGTTTCTGCTGCCTTGTTAGATTTGAGTGCGTTTGCCTTTACCTGGCATTCTAACACTCCTTTGCACCTGGTAACCTCCATCACATGGTCTGGTGTGGGTGTGGCTCGCGGCCTGGCTTCATTCACATTGTACTACCGCAGTATTCATGCTGGGCACTTGTGGGGAGCTTGGCTGCGAGCTGAATTATATCACCTTCAGACCGTGTTCACACCACAGTTAGAGCAGCGGTTAGGACTCCGATGGGTCCAGATTCTCATACCATAGTGGGCTTCGAGGACCATGAGTTAAAAAAACATTTGGAGTTGCCTTTGGAGCCAATAACGTGCCACTAGGGTCTATTCTTTTTAAATCTAAGCCTAATAGACTTTATTGATGACACAGAGTTTGGGCTAAATTTTTCTGGTGGGCCCAAGGAAAACCAGTCCAACCTTGAACAAGTTATTTTAATTTCTGTTCTTGCTTTCAAATCGAATAATTATTTTGAAAGCAAAAAATATTTACCTGCGTTAGGATGAAAGATGACAACACGGATAGACAGTGCATTACAACATGAGGTTACATTCATTCTTAATGTCAAAGTTGATTATAGAGAACATTTGATCATACACATTACACTCTTCCTATTACACATGTCCTCCTAACCCAAGTAATTGTCCATGGGCAATAGGGTTACAACACTGGTATAAATTACACTGCTTCCTGGAAGACTTGTCATGGGTCGTATGGGCAGTGTTTCCCACTGAACCATCAGATAGGTTTCTCAGTATTTCAGCTTTCCTTCTTAAGGAGTGCAGCAACCACCCAAGGATGTCTTAGTTATCAGGTGTTACGGAGTATAAACCCCTAATATATTCTGATGCTACTGGCAGTCCAATCCAGCATCACTGCTCTGTTGGCTTTTGGTCCAGTTAAACTTCTGTTCTCATATGAGCACCAAAGAGTCACTTTGTTGAAGACCAAAACGTTCCTTGTGAGCATTGAAAAGGTCTTGTAGACTTTTTATGTAGAGACCATGGTACGCGTCCACCTGCTGCTCAGAAGGATTCTCCATTTTAGGCACAGGGATAGGTTTACCAACTGAAAAGAAAAACAAGAGAGTTCAGTGCAGGATAACCACCACAACAGTCTGAGGTGCCACCTAATGCCAAGGTACGATCCCCTTGATATGAAACACACCCTATGATTCACCCTCTATCCTTTCTCAATGTGTTAATGATAGTCTGGGCAAACCCTCAACATTAAATCCTATGCACGTGTGCAACAATTTTTTATTGCTCAAACTAATGTAAAAAATAATTGAGCACTTTGCATATACTATAGTCTTTATTAAGATATGCAGTCATCGACCATCCCTGGTCCTAATGTACTCTAGAGCAGGTTAATGTTCTTCACACACAACATGCTCCACTTTCTTGAAGAGACTTTTGAGCTGCATTTCAGTTTACACAGCCATGTCAATGTGAGGGAGAAAGGGGGACGATACAAAGCATACAGTCTACAGAACTCAGACCAGGGAGGAGGAGAGAGCATTCTTCATGGGGAACTTCCACTGAGACCTAAACTTGCAGCTCCACAAGTAGTGATGAGCGGCAGGGGCAATATTCGATTTCGTGATATCTCACGGATATTTGGGCGAATATTCGTCATATATTTGCAAATTCGAGAATACGCCATTATTTTCTTGATTGCGAAAATCGGCAATGTAATATGCGCATATTGCATGCGCAATACAGGCGTGGGTCACTTTTGCTACATTTTTCAGGCTGCTAGAAGTTTCCCAAGACTGGAGAAAATGTTTGGCACGGTAGAACATTACAATAGCTTTATATGCAGATAGAGTGCTCCAATATATTCGCGATTGCAAAATCTTCACTAATGATGCGAATATTTTGGCGCAATATGTGCAACTTCACATTTGAGCAGATCTGACTACATATTACTGATTGGTGCACTAAGTATTGTTGTGACATCACAGCACTGTGTCTGTAGCATGTATGTATGGACAGCAGAACCTATCACACTACCTAACACCCTGCACTGGACCCTATCAGCTACACTATATCACTATCTAACCTACACTAACTATATCTGTATTATATATATAAGCTAACTAACTATCTAATGTAATGACACAGTGAAGCACAGAGCACAGCAATGACACTGCTGTCTCTCTATTAGATCTGCAAAATACTGCAGAAAATGGCTGCTGGGGAGGCTCTTATATAGTAAGGGGAGGCAACTTTCCTATTGGTTGCTAGGGATGTTGCTAAGGTCAGACAAAGACATTGCAGCCTTCTCATTGGCCCACAAGTAAGAAGGGAGGTTACTGATGAAAACAAAAACTATAATATTAAAGAATATGAATATATAGCACTATATTCTAAATCTTTGCAAATTCTCAAAGTGGCGATATTCGCGATTAAAATTCGCGATTCGAATATTCGTACCCAACACTATCCACAAGCAGGCAGTTGAAATAGTAAAATTAAAACAAGCAACAGCAAGAACAACAACAGTGCAGCTTCAGCCTGTTTTTTAAAAAAAAGATATTCACCTAAGCATTAAAGGTGTATTCCGTTTTTTATTTGTTTATGTAATAGGAAATTATAATATTTTCAAATATACATCTATTTAAAATTTTGCCTAAATACCTTTCTTATATTAGGTTGTGACCCCTATCTGCACAGTAGAATGGTATAGCCCATGAATCAGACAGTCCTGTGTAATGTATCCATTACCTGATTCCAGGTAATTTGTAAAATGGCTGCCTGTCTCTAGGTGATTTTGTCATGCTATTAATTAAGTTAACGGTGAAAATAAATTAAGAACACAACACATATTGGGGAGACAGGGAGAACAATGTAAGGCTACTTTCACACTGGCGTTTCTGGGTCCGCTTGTGAGATCCGTTTCAGGGCTCTCACAAGCGCCCCAAAACGGATCAGTTTAGCCCCAGTGCATTCTGAATGGATAAAAATCCGTTCAGAATGCATCAGTTTGCCTCCGTTCAGCCTCCATTCCGCTCTGGAGGTGGATAACAAAACGCTGCTGGCAGCGTTTTGATGTCCGTCTGGCGATGCAGAGCCAAACGGATCCGTCCTGACTTACTGAAGGGATACAAGTGTTTGCATTATCAGTGCGGATCCGTCTGTGCAGATACAAGATGGATCCGCACCTAACGCAGGTGTGAAAGTAGCCTTAGATGTGCTTCTACACAGACAGACATGAAATGCTGTTGCAAGCAATAAACTACTATTCCCCTGTTAGATACTTAGTTAAAGGGGTTATGTCATGACTGATGTACAAAATACAAATCAGACATCCTATAGCACATGACAATACCTTTCTAACAAAGCTAGAACCAGTCCTGTACATGGGTTATGAGTAGAGATGGCCTTGCGGTTCGCCCGGCGGTCGTTTCGCGGCAAACTTTGCGCGTTCGCGGTTTGCCGAACATGTGGCGATATCCACGGGCACAATATTTTTTTGCATTGCGCCGAACTTTGACCCATGACACATCCATCAGGTGGGACAGGACAGCCAATTGAGACGTTTCAGCACATACAGGACACACCCCACCCTATCAAAGAACCCGATCTGGCAGCCATTTTACATTGCAAAACCGCAGCCAAAAGAGGGACAAATGCTATTGGAACAACTAATTGCAACGGGTGTGATGTACCTGTTGCCCCCCAAAAAACTAATTGAGGGGTGTTATATGCCTTTGTCAACAAAATACTGATTGACGGCTGCGATATACCTGTTGCCCAAAATAAACCAGCTGGTGTGATATAACTGTTGTGCCTCCAAAAAAATTGAGGGGTGTGATATACCTGCTTCCACAAAATACTGATAAAGGGGTTCGATATACCAGTTTCCACCAAACATTGAATTAGGGCTGCGATATACCTGCTTCCACAAAATACTGATTAATGGGTTCAATATACCTGTTTCCACCAAATATTGATTGAGGGCTGCGATAAAACTGCTTCCACAAAATACAGATTAAATGGTTTGATATACCTGCTTCCACAAAATACTGATTGAGGGGTTTGATATACTTGTTTCCACAAAATATTGATTGAGGCCTGCAAGATACCTGCTTCCACAAAATACTGATTGAGGGGTTTGATATACCTGTTTCCACAAAATATTGATTTAGGCCTGCAATATACCTGCTTCCACAAAATATTGATTAAGGGGTTTGTGTCACGGATGGTGTTGCAGAAAACTAGAAGACAACAAATGAAGATCCGACTGACTTGATCCCAAACTAAGGAACATAAGGGTGAGCCCTGTAAAAGCCCTCACGCTCTCCCTGACTTCTCAGCCCATGCAAAGATCTCTATGATAGATAATTGCATGCCCTCGTGCCTCGACTGTATGACACCTGAACACCCTATAATAGTGAGGGGACACGACCACCAGCTCCCTACACTTAATACGGAGAGAGTCAGGGTCACCTAGGATCAAGCCAACAGGAAAACACAAATAAAGGAACAGACTTATCTGTAGAAGCATCAGTTGCAGCATCCAGCATGCGTACAATCCAGGAAGTTGTATAAACCGCAAAGTGATGCAGTATGGGAGGGGATTTAAAGGGATGCAATCAGTGCCACTAGATGACAGCTGAGAGAGGGAAACGAGATGACAAAACGAAAGCAAAACAAAAGAACCTCAAGCAGGAGGTTCTGAAGAACGTCTGTCAGAGCTTCTCAGATATCTGGCGGTGACAGTTTGATATACCTGTTTCCACCAAATATTGATTGAGGCCTGTGATATACCTGCTTTCACAAAATACTGATTAAGGGATTTGATATACCTGCTTCCACAAAATACTGATTTAGGACTGCAATATAACTGCTTCCACAAAATACTGATTAAGGGGTTTAATATACCCTTTTCCACCAAATATTAATTAAGGCCTGCGATATACCTGCTTCCACAAAATACTGTTTAAGGGTTTGATATACCTGTTTCCACCAAATATTGATTGAGGCCTGCGATATACCTGCTTCCACAAAATACTGATTAAGGGGTTCGATATACCTGTTTCCACCAAATATTGATTGAGGCCTGGGAGATACCTGCTTCCACAAAATACTGATTAAGGTGTTCGATATACCTGTTTCCACCAAATATTGATTGGGGCCTGCGATATACCTACTTCCGCAAAATACTGATTAAGGGGTTCGATATACCTGTTTCCACCAAATATTGATTGAGGCCTGCGATATACCTGCTTCCACTGCTCTTCTCTAAGGACTTAGGCACAGGGTCATTTAGAAAATGGGAGGCTTTTCCGCAGGGGTGGTAGGGGTCAGGCAGGTGCACCAGGCTGAAGCCTAAGTGGGAAGTTGGAGAAGGCTCGTGCGATTACTTTAAAGGGCGTATTAGAGTTGGTTGAGTGGCTCACTCACCATTCCGCTTCTGCACCATCCTCATCTTCTGTATCTGCACCCTCCTCACTCTCTGCTGTGTGCACCCCCAAATACACCACCACCACCATAGCCCCTCCACTTGAGTTAGAGGAATTATTTTTCCCATCCATTCTCAGACCTTACAATGCGCAGCCATTCTTGACATCGGATGAGGAAGAGGAGGTAGCAACGGCCGCCACCCAGCGGTCTGACGACAGTACCCAGATCAGCCCAAGGAGGGTGGTCCCCGCTGTTGCTGCCTACTCCGAGATCTCAAATGTCAGTGGTAGTGAAGGTGACGATAATGACGTGTCGATGGACGTCACTTGGGTGCCTACAGGAGAGAAAGAGGAGGAGGAGAGTTCATAGGGAGAGATGGAGCAGCAGAGAGGGAGGAGAAGGAGGAGAAGCAGGCAGAGCTCGCAGGGCACAGGAGGCAAAAAGCAGACTGCAAATGTATCTGGAGCGAGCCATCCACCATGCATGGTCACTTTTGGCGCTTCCAGGACACTGGCACATAGCTCTGCAGTGTGGGCTTTTTTTTAACGTGTCAGCTGCTGAAAATAGTGTTGACATCTGCAGCCTGTGCTGTCAATGCATAAGTCGTGGTAAGCCCAACACTCACCTAGGGACGACCGCCTTAAGAGGACACCTGGCCTCCCATCACCGAGTCCATTTTGGAAACTAGGGGATAAGGTGCCAGTTTTATTGATACTATTTTGGGGTACATATGATTTTTAATTGCTCTATATTAAAAAAAATTGTGAGGCAAGGTAACCAAAAATGGCTGTTTTGGCACGGTTTTAATTTTTTCTTTTTACAACAATCACCTGACAGGGTAGATCATGTGCTATTTTTATAGAGAAGGTTGGTAAAGAGGCAATGATATCAAATATGTCTACTTTCTTTGTTTATTTCAGTTTTACAAAACAAAGCATTTTTGAAAACAAAATGATGTTGTTTTTGTGTCTCCATTTTCTGAACGCTATATTTTTTTAATTTTTCTGCTGATCGTCTTGTGCAGGGGCCCGTTTTTTGCAGGAAGAGTTGACGTTTTTATTGGAACCATTTTTGGGTTCCAGAACTTCCATTCAGAGATAAACGTCCAGCCCAAGTACATTTATAGTCAGTGGGCGGTAGTGAGGTGGTTAAGAAAGGCAGGGTGCAGAAACCTAAAGGGGTTATGACATGGTTGATGTACATAATGAAAATTAGACATCATATAGTACATGACAATCTCTTTCTAACAAAGCTAGAACCAGCCCTGTACCTCACATGGATCCAGAGATCTCCTCATTCATTGCTAGACTGTTTTCAGACTGGCAGCTCTAGGTTTGTGCCCTTTCTGCTGCAGCTCTCTCCCTGTAACTTTCACAGCTTGTAACAGTAGATATGGCTCGTGGAATTTGAAGGATGGAACTGAGCATGTGCAACCACCTCAGTAGGTGGACATGTACATTAGTATACAAAATAAAAAGAGAAAATCAAAGAGAATATCTTACAACTGGATCATTTTTATAGTAGAAAGTAAATTACAAAAATTATTTATTTTTCTAAATTATATTAAAACAACATTTAATGGTGACACGGCCGCTTTAACTGATGTTGAGAATCAATTAAGTCTATTTATAGAACTGGAATTTGCATATCCTCTAATTTAGAGATTCCTAATTAGCAGGAAAGTTGTCTCCACAATTTTAAACTGTTCAATTACAAGGTCTACTAAATATGAACTAAATTAAAAAGTGAAGGTTTGGGAGTGAAACACACAGGATCTTACTAGTGTGGGGCGAGCATGCTCTGCCGAACACCTTTTTCACTCGAGCATCACGATGCTCGACACATTGCAGTGTTTGGCCGAACACCGCGTGTGCTTGAGCGCGATGCTCGAGTCTCCTTCTTGCACGTTTGTTGGCTGCTAGGCAAACAATAACCATGCAGAAAGGCAGTGCCACTCACTGTAATGCAGTAGCCATGTTGGTTACTGGCATTACAGTGATTGGCTGGCCGAAACGCGCCATCGGGTGCTATATAGCCGATGACACGTGGTTTGGCTCAGACTTAGTCAGGGACAGATAGTGTAGGGAGAGGAATTGTGTTTTTTTTAGGGAGTTTTGAGAGTTGAAAGGTGTGAGAGACCCAACAGTCCCTTTAAGGACTATTGTTTTATCTGGCTGCAAAATATATTACAGCAACGTGCACTTAATTGCATGTAATTGTTTGGCTACTGGTGACAGCAGCGACATTACTTGCGCTACATCTCCTGTATAACGTTAGCCGCTGGTGACAGCAGCGACATTACCTGCGCTACATCTCCTGTATAAAGTTTGCGCATCCTAAATATCTGTGACATTCAGTGTAATTTATTTGCTCATACACTTACAAAACCTGCGCTACTGTACGTGTGACATACTTGCAAGCATATATACCATTTAATATGCTCAAGGCGAACAGTAAAGGACGGGGAAGTGGCTGTGCTGCTGATGGTGCACGCAGAGGCCGTAGTCCTGGGCACAGTGAAATTGTGCCTGCTGCCATAGCACAAGAAACACACTCATCCACGATAACTAGCTTCATGTCCCAGTCTCGAAGTCACACCAATCCGACCAGGTGGTCGGTTGGGTTGCAGCAGATAATGCTTCCAGTCGGTTAAGCACCACCCCGTCTTCCACAAAGTCCAGTATCAGTAGCCAAGAGTCTGGTGAATTCTCACCCTAATCCTCCTTCCTCCCACCATGAAGAGTCCTGGCAAACAAGTGATCCCACACTCTGATATTCCGAGGAGCTCTTTCAGCGCCGTTCCTTGATTTGGCCCTCTCACAAAGCCCACTTGAAGAGGGACATGAGGAGCTCTTGTGCACCGATTCCCAAACTCTTGAGAATCCACAGTCAGAAAAAGACGATGGTAGGGAATGGCAATTAGTGTTTCACGAGGTGGATGATGATGATGAGAAACAGTTGCCAATAAGTCAATGTCAATTAGTGTCTCAAGAGTTTGATGATGAGGATGAGACACAGTTGTCAATAAGTGAGGTTCTTGTTAGGTCAACAAGTCAAGAGGATGACCCCGAACCATTTCAGTGGTGTTTCCATCAATTTCTGACCTTTTCCTATGAACCAGACACCCTCCCCTCTTCAGAGCATGGGGTGCCTGGTTTAATGCTTGGGTTCTCCCATTGCCTTCTATTGTGCTGTAGAGCACCCGAGCATCCCAAAGTGTTCTACTCGAGCACCCAAGCACTTTGGTGCTCGGTCAACACTAGATCTTACCACTCATGTTTGTAGCTCACCTAGTTAAGCTAGCACTCTCTGCTCTGCACTGATGAGGGGCAGTCAACCTGAAACAGTTGTCTGCAGATGAGGTGCTGGCTTATTTAATATCCGAGTCATGTGTCAAGGCCTATATAAAGGGTCGAACATTGAATTATAGACTAGCTGCCTTACATCTAGTGGCATTAAAGGCAGAGCTTGCTAAGAACTTATTTGCATCCCTTTCTTCCCAGAATTCCAGAGGAGCATGTATGGCCTATAAGTCTCCTCATGCCAACTAAGGCGTTCTCTCCCCAAGGAGAGATAATACCTCCCTAAGTCATTTTTGTATTAGTCAAGAAACTCACTGTCCAAAGCTCATATATGCAGTACAGGGTGGCCCACCTAAAAGTTATCAAAATGAAAATCCCCTGTCCTTGTGTGGGTTCACTCCACAACATACCTCTATTCCTTGTAAGAGGTGAATGGTTTCTCTTTCTTTGAAAGAATGAAGTGATCTCTGGGTAGACGACACTACAGGTGTTCACACTGACTATGTGAAATAGGATCAATGTAAACTGTGGCTCCCAACTCCAGAAGCCCCGTAACAGCTCGGTGGTGCTTTTCATGTGAATATATCACACCCTACAAAAATTTGTAGTTTTAAGTAATTTTTTTTTTACAGATTTCAGATTTCTGCTTCTTCAGTAGAAGTAAAGCCAAATGTGTCACAGCTGCAATCATTTTAATACCCTTTCCATTATATAGTGGCAATCAACAGCAGCTCCAGCTATGGTGAATTCTGCTAGACCACGTGTTAGATGGTACCCATTCATTTGAATAGGTGACTGTTAATACTTTATTTTCCCAGATGTTGGGGGAAAGAAGGTTTATGGAGTTGGATTTCAAAACATCTTATCCTTTTGTTGAGGAGAGTGGCATAAAAGTAATGATGATGTTGGTGGGTTATAACCGCCTACAACACGTATGAAGTTCATAGAACATTCCTTCTGACTAGAATGTCTCCAATTGTGGAAAATTGTGATTTGTCTTGGCTGTATCATAGTAAAGCTTACATACAGTCAGGTCCATAAATATTGGGACATTAACACAATTCTAACATTTTTGGCTCTATACACCACCACAAAGGATTTGACATGAAACGAACAAGATGTGCTTTAACTGAAGACTGTCATCTTTAATTTGAGGGTATTTACATCCAAATCAGGTGACCGGTGTAGGAATTACAACAGTTTGCATATGTGCCTTCCACTTGTTAAGGGACCAAAAGTAATGGGACAATTGGCTTCTCAGCTGTTCCATGGCCAGGTGTGTGTTATTCCCTCATTATCTTAATTACAATGAGCAGATAAAAGGTCCAGAGTTCATTTCAAGTGTGCTATTTGCATTTGGAATCTGTTGCTGTCAACTCTCAAGATGAGATCCAAAGAACTGTCACTATCAGTGAAAAGAACTGTCACTATCAGTGAAGCAAGCCATCATTAGGCTGAAAAAACAAAACAAACCCATCAGAGAGATAGCAAAAACATTAGGCATGTCCAAAACAACTGTTTGGAACATTCTTAAAAAGAAGGAACGCACCGGTGAGCTCAGCAACACCAAAAGACCCGGAAGACCACGGAAAACAACTGTGGTGGATGACCGAAGAATTCTTTCCCTGGTGAAGAAAACACCCTTCACAACAGTTGGCCAGATCAAGAACACTCTCCAGGAGGTAGGTGTATGTGTGTCAAAGTCAACAATCAAGAGAAGACTTCACCAGAGTGAATACAGAGGGTTCACCACAAGATGTAAACCATTAGTGAGCCTCAAAAACAGGAAGGCCAGATTACAGTTTGCCAAACGACATCTAAAAAAACCTTCACAGTTCAAACAACATCCTATGGACAGATGAGACCAAGATCAACTTGTACCAGAGTGATGGGAAGAGAAGAGTATGGAGAAGGAAAGGAACTGCTCATGATCCTAAGCATAGCACCTCATCAATGAAGCATGGTGGTGGTAGTGTCATGGTGTGGGCATGTATGGCTGCCAATGGAACTAGTTCTCTTGTATTTATTGATGATGTGACTGCTGACAAAAGCAGCAGGATGATTTCTCAAGTGTTTCTGGCAATATTATCTGCTCATATTCAGCCAAATGCTTCAGAACTCATTGGACGGTGCTTCACAGTGCAGATGGACAATGACCCAAAGCATACTGCAAAATCAACCAAAGAGTTTTTTAAGGGAAAGAAGTGGAATGTTATGCAATGGCCAAGTCAATCATCTGACCTGAATTCGATTGCACATGCACTTTACTTGCTGAAGACAAACCTGAAGGGAAAATGCCCCAAGAACAAGTAGGAACTGAAGACAATTGCAGTCAAGGCCTGGCAGAGCATCACCAGGGATGAAACCCAGTGTCTGGTGATGTCTATGTGTTCCAGACTTCAAGCTGTAATTGACTGCAAAGGATTTGCAACCAAGTATTAAAAAGTGAAAGTTTGATTTATGATTATTATTCTGTTCTGTGTATATTACTTTTGGTCCCTTAACAAGTGGGAGGCACATATGTAAACTGTTGTAATTCCTACACCGTTCACCTAATTTGGATGTAAATACCCTCAAATTAAAGCTGACAGTCTGCAGTTCAAGCACATCTTGTTTGTTTCATTTCAAATACATTGTGGTGGTGTATTAGAGCCAAAAATGTTATAATTGTGTCCATGTCCCAATATTAATGGACCTGACTGTAGATTCTTGCAATAACCGTAAACCAAATGGAATATATTAAGACACTAACCCACGGTGTTGATGGCTTTATGAAGTGGCATTATTCCTTTAGAAGCACTGGAAAAGATTCCTTGTCCAAAGAAGATACAGGGAGCAAAACCAATCCATTGCCGGAATGCTTCTTGTAGGGCTCTTTTCCAGCTGCCGGGTTCAAAATGATATTGCTCAAGTACTTCATTCTCGCCAAATGAGTACACAGGAACCAAGGATGCTCTACAAGAAATACATATATTCACAGTAATCACAGATTCACAGATACATTGCATTTATTAGATCAATCATGGCAATACGGAATGTCACATGCCTATGATAACTTCACTGCTACTATTAGATAATCGTCCACTACATGTGGCAATACACTGTGAAAGGGGGCGATCTGCTTTTTCATTCTGTACATAAATTGACCTGCCGTACAGATTTGGAAATCTTTTGTGACAAACAAAAGAGAAGAAATACATGCCACACAGAGGATGCACTCCAAGTGATCACAAACATTGAGTCAATTAAAAACACAAAAAAAAACTTTCAACAAGTGAAAGAAAAATCTGGGAATGCTGGTACAGGGAATCCCTCCTAAGGATCACAGCAACACTCAAATTTTAATATTTTTTTTTTCGGGGGGAGGGGTGGGCTGTACCAGTTTTCCATGATTTAGCTTTCCCTTGTGTTTTTAATTGACTTTGTAATCTTGGAGTGCGTCCTGTGTGTGGCATGTATTTCTTCTCTTTTGTTTGTCACATTGGTCTCACATTGGTCTTTGTTATTGCATGCCGGACAGCACTCAACCATGTTCATTTTCTTATTCGGTGGGCCTGCTCCACTCTTCCTTTTCAATTTTGAAGTCTTCAGCATCTCAATTGTTTTTGAACGGTTCTTTCTTGCAGATTTTCAAAACTGCGTGAAATCTGCACCAAAAACTTCAAGTAACACATGAGTATTTGGGGCAGAAACACGCAATGTCCGCATGAATTTCTGCAAGACAGCCCGCACTCATGTGCAGGTTATGTTCACACATTGCTGTGTTGTAAGTGTATTTTAAAAGAAATAATTGGAATTTGATATACATAATTAAGTACTAATTTGTTCTAGCCCTTTAATTATTACATCACTTTCTATATTCCTTGTAATGTATTGAGTTAGGGATAGTTAGTTAACATATACAAAGACATTGTTCTGTGTTAGAGGACTACCAAACTACATTCCACAGTGGTTAAGACATGAGTACTCCACACGGGACATTCTTAGGAGAAGGGCCTGAGGGTAATAAACCTTTGTCCACAAATACAAAAAACTTAGCTCCACTGAGAACATCATCCAGGTAGGTGTAGATCACTATCTCTCTCTTGTATTACCATGGGGCGTCAGCCATGTGCTACATGGGTAGCATGGCAACAACAGCTCCCGCATTGTGTAGGCCAGGTGATTGATTGTTTATTCTATATGTGATTTGTCTGTTTTACCTTATATTTAGTCACGCTTAATAAATATTTTTATCACTTAGCCTGTGTAAGCCTAATTATTGTCAAATCTTCGAATTAATGTTAAAACAATGGCAGATATGGCACAGCGGTGCTGTGGATTTTTAATGCAGCGAATGCGCAGCAGTGTACAGTACCAGCAAATTGGATGAGATTTTAAGTAATGCTGCATAAGAAAACCTCAGCGTAGATTAAGCTGTGATGTGGTATGAAATCTACAGCATTTCAATTTATTCTGCAGATCTCCATCATGGATTTCACCCTTTGCAACGGAGAGGATGAAATCCTCAAATTTCTATTTTAAGTGATACATATACGTTTTTTTTTTTTGCCATGGATGCACTGCAAATCTGCAGCGGACTCTTTCCTTGTATTTTGTGTCATGTGTGGACATATCCTTTATCATTTTAAACTTCCTTGTCTTGCTGCTTATAGCATCTGGGAGGATCTTGAGAAAACTGAGTGATAACTTTATTACATAGTTTATATAGTATGTATAACAAAAATTTGGCAAATCGTTTTAGTGTCATAATTCTAATTGTATTCCTTGATAATTGTAATATTTGTAGGATGCAATAGCCTGAAGAACTAGTCAACTAGTAATTTCACATAGAAGCTGCTCTTCCACATTCCTTGTCCATATACTTCTACAAGGCCTCTTGCACACAATCGTTTTTTTCTGTTCCGTTCAAAGATAGAACATGTCCTATTATTGTCCGCATAACGGACAAACATAGTACTGTTCTATCAGGGGCCAGCTGTTCCGTTCCGCAAAAAACGGAATGCACACAGACTGCAAAATACTGAAAGCGCTATACGGTCGCGTGCAAGAGGCCTAAGGTCTCATGCACACGACCGTGTGCTGGCAGGGCCCGTGCTGCGGACAGCAAATTGTGCGTGGGCACCGACCGTGGGGCCGCCGCATGCGGATTGCAGACCCATTCTCTTGAATGGGGTGTGCGATCTGCATCCGACGGTCCGCACCGCAAAAAAGTAGTGCATGCACTACTTTTTTGCGGTGCAGAGGCACGGACAGAAAACCCATGGAAGCACTCTGTAGTGCTTCCATGGGCTTCCAATCTGTGCCTCCGTTCCGCACCGCATCTCCCGGATTACGGACCCATTCAAGTGCACATGGCCGGTGCCAGTGTATTGCGGACCCGCTGTATGCTGGCCGCGATACGGCAACGGCCGTGTGCATGAGCCCTAGGCCAGAGCAGAGCCACTATCTTACCTGCTCTGGCAGAATCTAGTCATCCGTTTATTAAAGGTCATCTGAATGGCCCCTGCAGGTGAACTGTCTGGCTGGCTGCTGCTTCTGATATAGCTGTACTGTACATGTCTCTAAGTTCCTCCACAGATTACAGCTGAACACTGTGGGTTCCATAAATGGGTCATTCTTTGATCACCATATTTTTGTTGAGCCCTTTCAACTCAAAAGGAATTCTCCAAAGTAGACAACTCCCTAAAGTGGTTTTCTGATGTCGTGTAATCATTTTCTGTGGTGTGCAAATGCAAATATGCTAAATAAAGAAAAAATGGCATATGCTCAGTGGCCCACCCTTCCTAAATTAAATCTGCATCAGCCGTGATGGACAAGGGGGCTGATGAACTGAGCAAAACATACAGCCCCCTTCATCACGCCAGTGAGACAAAAGGAAGTGATCTGCATTATGGCTAACAGGGACTGCAATCTGGCCAGCTGAAGTTCAGAAAAGTAAAGTATTTTTGTACACCACATTTAAAAATGTCTTATTTATGAAGATAGGATGACTCTGTTAAAAAAAACATTAAGACTACGTTCATATTGCTTGAAATTACAGTAATCTGTCCACCAGGTTCCCCGGCATGTATATTGGCATTCTGCCGGGCAAAATACAGCTGCAGTGGTCCCATTATAGTGAATGGAATCCCTTGGGCGCGGCGGTGTCAGGCATGTGCTAGATCCGGCAATTCCAGTAGTCCATTCCTATGCCGGAACAAAATACTGGTGTTTCAGACGCCGATGTGAACCTAGCCTAATCTGCAGTTTACTGCCACTAATCTGTTAACATCATACAAACAATATGTACAAACATCATAAAAGAAAGGACAGTGTTTATAAGGTTGTAGGTAGCTCTTTACATAAAGGTGGTGATATCACCACCAATTCTCATTAAAGGGCACCTGCTATCACTCAGCCCTCTCTGGAACTGCCACGACCCCCTGTGGCACTTTGATTGACTGGGCCAGGCAGTAAAAAGATCATCACACCTGGACCTGTCAATCAAAGGGGAGAGGGTCCAGCAGTTGCAGAAAGAGCAGAGCCTCTAGGTGTAAAGGCAACACCCCTGTTGCTCGTAGAGGCTCGTTTGCATATATTAAAACATCATGTTTCTCAGTAATGTGGGCACATATGAACACGGGACCAACACAGATGCCTTCAGCTGTGAAGCACACATGTAACAGGTCAGCCATAGGTACAAATCTGCTGACAGACGCCCTTTAATGTGCACAGTTGGATCAGCCTAGGAAAGGTTAGGCACATAGATCTGGATGAAACGGGTGATACTTGGTTCACTAGCGGCCAAGTCTGGAGGTCTGTACAGACCTTGAAAGGGTTTTCTAGGCTTTTAATATTGATGACCTATCCTCAGGATCATCAATATCAGATTGCCGGAGGTCCGACACCCAGCACCCCTGCTGATCAGCTGTATGAAGAGAAGGCATGTGCCGTGCACGTTTACCGTCTCCTGTCTCTCCTTCTGTTCGTTGCTGCTATGTCTATGGCAAGCAGGAAGAGAGACAGGAGACGGCTCATGCGCACTGCGCGTGCTGTCGGAGTGCCGGATGTCGGATCCCCACTGATCAGATGATGATCCCGAGGATAGGTCATCAATATTAAAAGCCTGGAAAACCCCTTTAATGTTCAGTCAGGTGCTAAGCTAAGGAGAGATGCGGTATGCCTATACTGAAAATGATTACAGGCCTGTATGTCTTATCAGATCTTCACTGGTCTAGTCTTGATATACAGTAATACAGCTGGATATTTATCTACTTACAGATTAGCTTCCACATTTATTTTTCAAGGACACAAGCCGAGTTGTGTGAGTAGCTAATGTAGCACGGGTCAATGGGTTCCTCCCCGGCATTAATGTTTACACTGGAATGGAAAGATTACAAGTTTGGCACAAGTGGTCACTTACCCGTTAGTGAGGGCCTTCCTGATGAAGCCTTTTCTCCCTTTTAAGGTCAGTATGTGTTTATTCCTGGCGCAGTTTAATGCCTCAGCTGCTCCACCTATGACGATCACTACTGCATTACCAGGACGTTGGCTGGAGAGCAGGTAGTCTATGGAGGAGTGGGCCACTGAGCACATCCCTGTCATCAAAGTCAACATATAAGGTCATAACAATACATACCAGTAGGCAACTAACAATGTTCGCCCCCATCAGAAATAAAGCAAGGTTACCTTGATAGAAATAGGTCACTTGTGCCATCTAAGAGGACATTATACAAAGCACATTCAACATATACTTTCCTATATTCAATAAAATTAGCATTTAACAATATCGCTTCTGCCATAAACCAATCAGTGCATGTAAATGTAATACCATATTTCATAAGGAGACAAGAGAATTTTCCTTGAAGCTGCCAGGTCAGAAAACCAAGGAGTCAGGAGTTGGCAATAAACAATAGGTAGACGAGCCCTAAAAGATATGATCCTTCCTCCACAACAGGAACAACTTTTTATTCTTATTGACCTTCCATGGAGGATATGGTGCTCTCTTCTATTTTGTCCTCTCAGGTTATACTTTCTCCTTCTCATTTTCTCTTTTGGGACTATTCTCATTCCAGCTTTACATATGTTAGTAGCACCAGATTAAAGTAGAGAGAGGGGCTGAGAGGGGGCATTATATATACTGCAGAGCAATATGGGCGCCTTATATATACAGGGGAACACTATGGGGTGCCTTATTTATACAGGGGAACACTATGGGGTGCATTATTTATACTTGGAGGCACTACTGGGTACATTATGTATATTGGGGGCACTATGAGGACCATTTGATGTCCAGGCATTAGATATACTGGAGAGCATTATGGGGTGCCTTATTTATACAGGGGACCACTATGGGGTGCCTTATTTATACTTGGAGGCACTACTGGGTGCATTATTTATATTGGGGGCACTATGAGGGCCATTTGATGTCCAGGGAGCACTATGGGGGGGGGGGGCAATTGGCATTATGTATACCTAGGGCACTGCAGGGGTTGGGATGTTAAAAAAAAAAGCCTATGAAATCCATTTATTTTTAACAGCAGTAATGGATGCAAAATGGACATTTAAAATGGACAAATTGTGAGAAAATGGATGCACACACTTTCTCCTGGAAAGCAGCCCTCCATCAGCGCGAACTGTATGTGGGGACTGTATGCTGCTTCCTTTAATACAGCCATTGCACCCATACATCCATAAGGGGTGTGACAGAGCCTTTTTGGAAAGGTGTCCATGCCCTGAATAAATTTGGTGCTTTGTTGCTGGAGTGTTAGGTTGCTGTGGCAGTTGGCTCTTTACACTGACAATGACAGTCAGTCTATGTAAAAGGGGAAATTGATTCTACCTCTGTCTGCAGTCTGAGATACATCCATACCTGGCTCTTGTTGCTGATTGCTACTCTAATACTGACCCTGACATTGGCTTTGTCTTCTGCATTAGGTTTTTGTCATACCTGTTGAACTGGACACCTGCCATGTCTTGTTCTTCTCCAAGCTTTGACCCCTGGCCCATCCTCTGATTACATCTCCACCTCCTCATTCTTGGTGACAATGCCTCACTATATTCCTGACTACCTCCTGCCGACAATTGGTAACTTGTACTGGGGACTGTGACCTGGGAATCCAACCGGGAAACTCTGTATCTTTTTGCGAGGTTTAAGGGTGAAGAAGGGGGAGATTCCTTAGATTCCGCAACCAAGCCAAACTGATTACAGCTTAGAAGATGTACATCTCTGGTACAGAAACCATAATAACACTATGTGATAAGAGTCCAGGAAGCTGAGATGTCACATGCTTTAGTATTCCCAATCTCTATTCCTAACTGGGGGAGAAAGCAGGTTCTTGTCATTTTCTTTACAATACTTTGTAGCACAGTAGTCAGTCGGTACATTTACCTGCAGCCAGTAGGTAATCTCGGTATAAAGGCAACTTAAAGTTTCCTGCTAATGTGGTCAGATGTGGTTTCAAGTTGGGAAAGATGTGGGAAAATCCTGTACTATCTGTGCCAAAATTACAGAATGCTCCAATGCTCATGATGCCGTGAGGGTGGTATGCAAAGATGTAGTTGTGTTTCGGGTCTAGATCTGCAGTTTTATGGAGCTAGAAATGAACACAGAAGACCATAATTAATGTCTATTTCATTTTGTGTTATAATCTGTTTACTGAGACCATCTATATAGCAGGAAGATGATGTAAAGAGAAAAACTGCGTAATAAAGGTAATGTGGATGGTTAGTCTGAACATAGCCCTACTTTGTAATGTATCTCGGTGGGAGGAAAGGGAATAATATGATCTTAAAGGGGTCCTCTGGGCATTTCATCTAATTAGTACTTGCCAATCACCTGTGGAAGAAAGATGTTTTATATAGTACTTACCTGTCCTTTGCTCCGCTGATGCTGCCGTCTCCACCATGCCGTCATAGGCTGGGGGCTCTTCCGCTTGGGTTCCAACCAGATGTGGCTTCTTCTTTTCCTGTTCAGCTTTGTCAGTGGAGACGGCGGCATCAGCAGAGCGAAGGACGGGTAAGTACTATGTAAAAGTTCTTCCACAAGTTATTGCCAAGTACTAATTAGATGAAATGCCCAGAGAACCCCTTTAAAATAATATTATTCCCTTTCCTTCCACAGAGATACATTACAAAGGAGGTTCAGACTAACTGTCCACATTACCTGTATTACACTGTTTTTCTCTTTACATTATTATCTTGCTATATAGATGGTTCTAGCATCTTTGTGAACCTATATCATACTCTTGGTGGGTACTTTGGGAGGAAGACAGTAGACTAACTGGTGCACGTGAAATTGATGGGCATCCTTTTACATGCAATCCCATAAGTTTAAGTTTACAGAGAATCTTTTACCAAGAAATCCACTGTTAGGGTAATGCACACAAAGGTTTGCCAGCCATTCCATGCATTGGGGACTGCAATTTGAGGTCCTCAATACACGGGCACCATCCGTGCGGTTTCCACAGACGGATCCAGACCCGTTTAACTTGAATGGGTCTGTGATCCGTCCGCACTACAAAAAAATAAAACATGTACTATTTTTTGCGTTGCAGAGGTGCGGAGAGAAACCCCACGGAAGCACACAGAAGTGCTTTTGTGAGTTTCCGTGCCTCCATTCTGCACTGCTCCCTCGGGATTGCGGACCCATTCAAGTGAATGGGTCAGCATTTGTGAAATAGTGTGCACACTGCTGGTGGCCGCATATTGCGGACCCACTGTTTGTGGGCCGCAGTATGGGCACTGCCGGACATTAAGTTGCGTTAGTCCTACAAGGCATTGTGCCTGGTTTACCAGTGAATTTCCTAATGACAGTGGGCATCTTACTACTGGTAAGACGTATTCTATAGGTAGCACAGTAGTTAGGTGACCACATCCCACATGTTCCCTAATCAACACCCCAATACAACAATTCAAATTTTTACATTTTTTTTAAAGTGTTTCTGCAGAACATATACACCTCTATACTCCTTATATTCCCACCCACCTTTATTGGGAAATAATCTCTAAAATAATTCCACACGGTCCATTTACTCATCCAAAGAGACCTCCTTCCACCTGAAATATAGACACCATTAATAAGATGCAGATATGATAAAGGGGTTGAATAATAAAATGACATATTGTTGGATTAATACAACTATCTAATATGTAGACATAGATAAGCTCTGAAGAATACCGAGTCCTTCATGACGGGGTAGCCGACAAGTAGGGGGAAGAAAGCATATTGGGCTGCTCTGACTGTCCACTATTATTTCTGTTTTTCGGTCCCTTTGTAGTGTAGGAACCATTAAATGATGGACACCAATGGTGACTGATGGATCCCATTGACTATAATGGGGTCCTTTGGGTTTCTGTCATTGCTTTCATCATTCTATAGGTAAAATAATGCAGCATGTGTTCTATTTTCTCCCACCAAGTCTAGGATGGAGGCTCCTAACAGAACCTTTAACCCAGATGTGAATATAGCCTAAGACAGAAAAACCAATGTACTGGCAATGTTGTCTTCGCTTCCATATAAGCAAGCCCTGACTGAAAGTGGTCTGTGCCATGGGCAATAGAGGTCACAGATCCTGACCAACCACTACAGTTATTATACACATGATATGGTTTTAGACCATAAGCCCCAAATTGACAGTTTAAAAATTAGATTATGGAAAAGTGAGTTAATTCTGTAACCACCAGTGAAAGAGCAACAATATGGAGCATAGAAGGAATTCTAGCCAGTATTCGGGTAAGGCGCGTAGAATGGGGCCCGACTGTTGTACTTATGATGCACATTTTACTACTTACCTCTCGCTGGAGTTTTCCAGTCAGAGATCATCCAGATGATATAGATGGTAAACAATGTCCATAGTTGGCTGTATATAACCCAGCTGATCAGGAGAGCACACAGTGGACCTGAAAACACAAAATGGGGCAGATGTTCAATGGAAAATGAACCTTAATTCTGATGCGGTTTGTGCCAAAGAGTTTAACAAACCTTTCATCCCCGATCATAATTGGAGGTGAGAGCTGCATTTACATGGAGCAATCACCTCCGCTGAAAGGGGAGGAATGATCACTACTGCAATCATTCATCCCCACACAGATTCATTGTTTCAGGGCAGCAGACCGCAGATGATCTGCTGCCTAGGTATAATAATTTTTCTTGTTCATCGGGTGATCGGTGGCACCTTTACACTGGCCAATTTTTGGGATTGATCATTTGTACAAACGTTTGTTCCCTATAATCAGCCTGTGTAAAAAGGGCATCAAAAATAGTAAATTTACCCCAATTGTCATTACTGAAAAGACCTGATAAAAGGAGCAATGGCACATACAGTTGAAACGTTATCTTACATTTTCTGCCAATAAAAACTTCATAGACAGACAGTCACTGTATTATCTTTGAGTGCAAAACACAGAAATATACTGTAGTATAGGCCTTATCTATAGGAGGTTAAAACTGTATATATTAACTGCAGGGGAATTTTGGGATTGACTTGCGTCTGCGTGTGCAAAATGTGACTGTGTAAAAGCCCTTTGAAATGAATTTTTATTACAGAATGAGAACTGTAAGCCCTTGGAGAAGAAAAAGTGTGACTTTTGTCACCTGGGTACAAGCTACAAAGAATGGGCACATGGACATGTGTCTATCCCAGCTAAGCATCCCCCCACCACCACCCCATACAGAGGGATGAATTAAGAAACCACATACAAATTAATATTCCTTGGACTTGTCCTCTTAATAATCTTCTGTCCAGTCACCGACGAGGGATTTGAATAGTGATCCAGAAGGGGCGGCTGTGAAACCTGAGCCAAGGGCCGAAATGATAAAACATGAGTCTGACCATATGAACGGTGTTACACATGTGGGGGTCAGCCAAGATCTGAGTGTGTGCCTTTAATTTCCTCCTACCCCCAAGGAATCAGAACAACTATAATTTGTAAAGTAGGTTTCCTGTCTGTTTTGCTTGTTTTAGGTCCTTTTATTTTGTCTTTTTTGTATCTTTTTGTAAGCGCTGAAACCTTTTGTATTAAAGGGGTTCTCTGGGCTTTTAATATTGATGACCTATCCTCGGGATAGGTCATCAATATCAGATCAGCGGGGGTCCAACATCTGGCACACTGCACATGCCTTCCTTTCAAACAGCTGGTCAGCGGGGGTGCCAGGTGTCGGACTCCTGACCATCTGATATTGATGACCTATCCTGAGAATAGGTCATCAATATTAAAAGCCCGGAGAACCCTTTTAAAGTGTTTGCTTTAATGTAAGTCCCTGCATGCTCCATGGATCCATTGTCTTTTAAACGGCGTCTTGCTGTCTGACTGCTGGAGAGCAGTGACTGTGTGTGTTTGGGGTACCTAATGGCCCAGAATTCAGTAGGTGGTGGCAGCGTGTATCTGGGGTGCCTGGACTGTGTTGGGGTGTCATTTATGCTCAGTTTTCAACTTAAGTAAAAGTTGAGCACAAGATTGAGTAAGTGGAGTATATTAACCCTTGGCAGTCACACCCACGTCACATGCTAGGACGGACAGAAGCATGGCTTCAGCCAAGAGAACTTTTATTGGAGTGATTGTACAGCTCCATTCGAAGTTTTTTTGGGACTGACCAGTGCAGCGTGTTCTTGCTTCTGTCAGCCCCGTAGACACTTATTGCAAGGTTACTAGGTAGATACGGCTTTCATGACTATATGTGATAAGTGTGAACTACGGTAACTGTGTGACAGACTGGTACAGAGGAGGAGAGGACCTTGCCTGGGCTACGAGCGCCTACAATTTACAAGAAAAAGGAGAAGGACACAGTCTAGTAGTAAATCGAGGTGTCACAATTCCTTACTGGATCTACTACTAGACCTTGCCCAGTTTAGGCTGGCACCTATGTGAGCCGCAATGTTTCTCAATGTCTAAATATTTATACTTGACTCTCTGTTTCAGTGATGATGCCAGCATGAAATGACTCATTCTATGTCAGCAAGCTTAGACCAATAAGAAATTCCCCAATGGAGAAACACAGCTTTCATAAGGAAGGCCTGTACATGACAGTATGAAAGTCATCATTTCTGGGAAAACAGGAGGATCAGGATCTGTATGCAATCAGTTACTGAAAAAATGACTGTAATTATGACAAAATTCATCTTTTGTCTAGTACGTGCACCCGTGTTGTTATTTTCATACCACTTTATATCTTCACCTCGCTATATGTCTAAATGTGGAAAAATCCTTGAAGGTAGATCGTAAGCATCAATGTGTTCTGATTCAGAATCAGAAAAAGAGAGAAAGTATAAAGGACAGATAGAACTTTTTCTCTTTTTTGAATTTACTCCTGGTTTAGGCTTCAGAGACTGCATCAGGAATCCTGACCGTGTGGCTGTAGCCTAATGCTGCTGTCCAAAGGGTTGGGAGACACAGAGGCTTAGCACAACTTTGCCCAATCTCCCTTGGCCACAGACTGTGTAAATCTCCATAGAGGGACACAGTTGACCTAGGGCAAGGCCACCATTTTTATTTTATTTTTTGTGGGGTGGGGGGAGGGGGGAAATGAGACCCTCATTTTATAAATTGGGAGGCTGTCGAAGTATTAACCAGCACTAGATAGGGCTTCCCTTTCATACTTCGAGCTTTGTCCAAAGTGTGCTGGAGTAACATGCGGCAAGGACACATCTTTACCTTTTCATGTGCCATAAAATCAAATCCCCACCAGCTTTACATGGGACAATGATAGGGAACAAACTTTTGTATGTACATCTGTAAACACATCACTAGTATTCACGATTGGATCTTTTATGTAGAAATAAAAATCATCATTTTTTTGGCAGCATGTCTCCTTGTGTAATCCGGGGTAGGGGGGGGGGGGGGGGGTGCCCCTGACACATACACTGTATAGGGAAGACTTTTTTATTTTTTTATTAATGCTGAGAGCATCAGATAATTATGTACCGGGCCAGCTGCAGTGAGAAGAGCCTGGGGAGTCCACTGGACATCGGCCCACCAGGAAAACTCCTTGAAGGGTCTATAGGCAGTCAGCCCCCGAATGTATGACTGGGGTTTCCATCAGACAACCTGCTTACAACAAAGCTTACCTGTGGCTCTCATCATTTCTCCTCATACATCAAGTGAACTCCTAATTATGAGTCCACTGTATTCAGTCTTAGGGTATGGCCCGATGGCATGGCTAGCTGCATGTAGCAAAGACACACCCGTCTGCATCAGCCAATGGCCGCTCGATTATACCACAGTCATTAGGCACTTTGAGGCTTCATTAACCAAACAGCACTGTATTTGTAGTACACTGGTCCTGTGCCCATATTATGTTGCCCTTAATTAAGTCAATATATTCAGGTGACAGATCCACTTAAAGGAGTTATGCTGTCATTGATGTAGAATTTGAAAATAAGACATCAAATAGTACGTGACAATCTCTTTCTAGCAAAGGGAGAACCAGCCCTGTACAGCCCATAGGTCCAGAGATCTCCCCATTCATTTCTGCTATTCCTTTGCTCATTTTTTTCAAGCTGGAAACTCAGGCATTTGTCATTTCTTAAGGGCGTGCCCTCTGTGCTGCAGCTCTATCATATATCAGCTTAGGGGGTGTGTTCTCTTGCTGCAGCTCTCTTCCTATCACAGCTTAGGAGGGAGTGTTCTTTCTGCTGCAGCAATCTCCCTGTAACTGTCATAACTTCTAACATAGGTCTTTTGGAAGTGGAAGGACGGAACTGAACATGTGCGACCACCTCTGTAGGTAGAGGTGTACATTACTATACAGATACACCAGGGTGAACCATTATAATGAACTAAAGATAATATCTCATAACTATAGTGTTTTTGGAAGTAAATGACAAGTCACTAGTTTTTCATGCTGAATTAACTTACAATAACATTTAATGGCGGCACAGCGCCTAAAAGACCACGTTTATGGACCAAGGAATCAAATCAAATGTAGATATTAATAAATATTATTATACTTACCTAGTAGCAAAAAGGTCAGTATCCACTGCAATACACTAAGAGTCTGCAGGAGTTCATGATATGTACTGTTGTGTTTCCTCCTCTCTTCTCTCTGCAAGAACAAGAAGACACATTTTTAGAGGCCATGATAAAATCAAAAGTACGAATGATCTACAGTGCCTTGAAAAAGTATTCATACCTCTTGAACTTTTCAATTTTTTTTTACACCAACCAAAAGTAGCAAGCATGTGTGAAGAGAAAAGAAAATGATATATTTGATAATTTGTATTCAGACCCTTGTACTCCAAAACCCCTAAACAAAATCCAGTGTGGCCAATTATCTTCAGAAGTCATCTAATTAGTAAATAGAGTCCACCTGTGTGTAATTTATTCTCAGTATAACTAGAGCTGTTCTGTAAAGGCCTCGGAGGTTTGTTAGAGAATATTAGTGATCAAACAGCATCATGAAAACCAAGGAACACACCAGACAGGTCAGGGATAAAGTTGTGGAGAAGTGTAAAGCAGGGTTAGGTTATTAAAAAATATCCCAAGCTCTGAGCATCTCACAGAGCACCGTTCAATCCATCTTCCAAAAATGGAAGGAGTATGGCTCAACTGCAAACCTACCAAGACGTGGCCGTCCACCTAAACGGACAGCCCAGGCAAGGAGAGCTCTAATTAGAGAAGCGGTCCCCTGGTCTTTCTGGAGGAGCTGCAAAGATTCACAGCTTAGGTGGAAGAGTCTGTCCACAGGACAACTATTAGTCATTTGCCACAAATCTGGCCTTTATCGAAGAGTGGCAAGAGGAAAGCCATTTTTCAAAGCAAGCCATAAGAAGTCCCGTATGCAGTTTGCCACAAGCCATGCAGGGGACACAGCAAACATGTGGAAGAAGGTGCTCTGGTCAGATGAGACCAAAGTTGAACTTTTTGGCAACTATGTGTAGCAGAAAACTAACACTTCACATCACCCTGCACACACCATCCCCACTGTGAATTATGGTGATGACAGCATCATGCTGTGAGGATGCTTTACTTCAGCAGGGACAGGGAAGCTGGTCAGAGTTGATGGGAAGATCCAGGAGGAAGACCTGGTAGAGGCTGCAAAAGACATGAGACTGGGGTGGAGGTTCACCTTCCAGCAGGACAACGACCCTAAACATACAGCCAGAGCTACAATAGGATGGTTTAGAGCAAAGCATTTTCACGTCTTAGAATGGCCCAGTCAAAGTCCAGACCTAAATCCCATTAAGAATCTGTGGCAAGACATGAAAATTGCTGTTTACAGACGCTCTCCATCCAATCTGACTGAGCTTCAGCTACTTTACAAAGAAAAATGGGCAAACATTTCAGCCTCTAGATGTACAAAGCTAGTAGAGACATATCCCAAAAAACTGGCAGCTGTAATTGCAGCGAAAGGTGGTCCTACAAAGTATTGACTCAGGGGGGCTGAATACAAATGCACGCCAAACTTTCCAGATTTTTATTTATTAAAAACTTTGAAAACCATATATAATTTTATTTTCACTTCACACATACTTGTTACTTTGTGTTGGTCTATCACATAAAATCCCAACAAAATACGTTAGTTTGTGGGTGTAATGTGAAAAAAATGTTGAAAAGTTTAAGGGGTATGAATACTTTTTGAAGGTATTGTAATTATTTAGAATGCTGTCAAACTAGGATAGATGTTCTGCAGCATTTATAACTTGATTTTGGGGGGAGGGACGAGAAAAAAAACTGCACCACGTCCACGTGTAACAATAGCTTTGGTTCTACATTTTGGAGGGGCAGTAACCAGGACTACAGCATTGTCCATGTGGGTGGCTGTGCTTATAGCTCTGTTCACACCATGCTTCGGCTTTACTTCTGATGTTCCCACAGATTTATAAGGGGCTGAACGGGTTAAATGGACACCCTTTCAGCATACTGGACAGAATCCTTATTACTCCGTATCACAGAGCCATAGTGCCACCACGTAGGGCTTTCGTATAGCACCATAATCTCCTCTAGTACCAATGCTTTTTGGGTAGAATACTTCTGCAATACATCATGTAATGAACACTCCACAATGTTTCTCACAAAGTCCATATCTATCCATGAAAAAAACAACAACTATGTAGCGGTATAAAACATGGGCCCATAGATTTCTTTCAGTGCCATATAAGGCCATGTTCACACTTCAGTTATTTGGTCAGTGATTTCCATCAGTGATTGAGAGCCAAAACCAGTAGTGATGCCTACACAGAGATAAAGTATAAATGGAAAGATCTGCACTTCTTCTGCGCTTTTGACTCGCAACTGGTTTTGGCTCTCAATAACTGATGGAAATAACTGACCAAATAACTGAAGTGTGAACTTGGCCTAACAGATCAGTACAAGGCAGATCCATAAACGCTAGGCGAGCATCAGCCCTAGGTGAGTTTGTAGTTTACTTGTTGGAACCACTAGAAACCAGTTATGAGACATGTTTTTATGCCGTGTAACACTCACCTCCTGGTGGGAATCCATCTGACAGGCAGCGGTGGCTTTGATCACACATCTGCACATGCAAAGATCCACATAGGAGTCCAGCATTAAGGAAGCCAGTAAATGATACCACCTACTGCCGAAAGAAAGCAAACACTAGTGTCCATTGTGGGGGCATTAAAGCAAAACAAAAGCCACCATACACTTTAATGTCAGTGGGACTGGCCAACCGTCTAATGCAGGGATCAGCAACCTTCACTCCAGCTGCTGTGAAACTACAACCCCCAGTATGTTCACTTACTCGGCTGTTCTTATAACTCCCAAGAAGGATTCTGAGAGTTCTAGAACAGCTGGAGTGCCGGAGGTTGCCGATTCCTGATCTAATGTGTATGAGTGCCTTCAACTTCCTCCCAACAGCAGTGATGCTGGGGAGAAAAGGATGGGACACTTGATTTCAACATGTCCAACTGTCAGCAGCTTACTCTCCTCTCGCCATTCAGAACAAAAGCATGTTTAGCAGAATGTGTATGGGCGAGTCAGAAGGAATAGCTGTGGGCCGAAGTTATCTGAGACTTCTGGCCAGCTTTAAAGGGTGTATTAGGGTCTATTCACACATCCGCAAAACATGGACACCAGCAATGTGCCGCCACTTAATAGAAAATGCCTAATCTTGTCCGCAATTGCGGACAAGAATAGGACATGTTCTATTTCTTTTCAGGAACGGAATTGCGGACCCGGAAGTGCGGATATACGCAATTCCGGATCCGGGCAGCACATAGTGCGGCCCCATGGAAATGAATGGGTCCGCAATTCCGTTCCGCAAAATGCGGAACAGAATTACGGATGTATGAATGGAGCATTAGACACCCCAATCAGACAGATGATTGTCAGGAGGGAAGAGTTCCTTCCCGGCAATCGCCTGCTCGGTAGTGAAGGAGACCACTGTTGTTACATGCAGCGATCTCCTCCGCAGGGAGGAGCGATCGCTATGCCATTGCTCATCCCCATGCTGTACAGCGGTTTGCCGGCAGCAGATTGTAATTAGCTGAAAGATCTAAATTGCCCTTTCATTGGGCAGCATTAAGGTCCAGTCACACGTCTGCAATTTTGCGGAACAGATGCGACCCATTCATTTTCAATGGGGACAGAATGTGCTGGCCGCATCCGCATTTGCGGATCCGCAAAAAAATAGAACATGTCTTATTCTTGTAAATTCTTTTATTTAGAAAAAGTTTAAGATTACAAACATGAGAGTTATGTCACTCTCCGTAAACTACAGGGACACAAATATATAAATGATGAAAATCACATAATAAATAAAAAAAATAGGTCAAATGTACGAACATAAATTAGCATTGCATAGAATACAAAATTGGACAAGAAAAGGCATTTTCTATGAGAGCACCGGAGATGTGCGGTCCGCAAAATGCGGAACGCACATTGCCGGTGTCCGTGATTTGCGGATCCGCAAAACACATATGGACGTGTGAATGGACCCTAACACTGCAAGATGATCACAACAGCACTCTGCAAACACAAATAATAAAGTAAATACAATCGTGCCCGACCCACTATAGAAAATGTACTAACGCTAATACTACGTTATAAATGTAAAATTCTTGGCAAATACATTTTGTACAAAATTATTTGTGCCTGTCCTCCAAAGACAAGGCGGTTTCTTTAGGACAGGAACCTACACTAAATACTCTCTCCGCTGGTGCCATACTGGCCTCCATAAAATTCATTCTCTGAGACAAATACCCAAAATTGTAGTATAAAATGAGTGGTCGTCTTAAAGGGGTTTTCCAGGTTGCTGATATTGATGACCTATCCTCAGGATAGGTCATTAATGTTGGATTGATGAGGGTCCGACAGCTCTACCCCCCCCCCCCCCCCTTCTTAGCTTCCTATTTTTAACCCACTATTATCTAGTCATGGGTCATCTCTCAAAGCTATGTACGACACTTGGTCTTGCATTAAGCTGACCTATTTTTCTGATCTTACCGACCCCCATAAATGATAATTCACATGAATAATAAAATTCTATGTACAAATGTTAAACTCCTCCTGTGTACTAATAAGTGTCTAGCTCGGGCCTCCAGTTCAATATATTCTATTGCCCAGGATGATTGTGAAGTAGTCCACAGGCCACAGCATTAGCTTGTCATCCATACAGAAACCTACCTTCCCCCCAGTAGGTTAGGACGCTGGGCTGGGGACCTCTGAGGGGGTCATCCACAGCTGTGCACAGAATGGATCTCACACATGGTCCTGGGCTCAGGATCAGGGCAGATGCAGCGTCTGGTACCCACACACGCTCTCACACACAAGATGCAAGGCGGATCCTCATTTGCTGCTTTCTGCGGTTTCTGATTGGGCAAAAGGTTTCTTTTTTCTACTCCCGAAATTCATCAGATGCTATGATGTAGCAGGAACAGGAAAAGAATTAACTCCTGTCTGGCCAAAGCATGAAATAGGAAATGAAGGCTGAACGGCTATTCTTCTGACTTGTAGCCAGTTACATGCGGAAATCTGATCAGCTGCTTGTGTACATTTATACCATGAGGAGGTTTTTCTACCTTGTTTGTTTGAGATTTGACAAATAAAGTTAGTTGAATACACATTTGGGAATTAATGTTTTGTATGTTTTTCTAGTAAATTTTGTGCTGCACAATTGATCTAAATTGACTTCAAAACGAATAACAAATTGATATTTTTTCAGTCCTTCACTCATTGACCTCGAGGATTTAAAAAAAAAAGGAAAAATAATGACTGATGAAGACTGATACGAGGTGATGCCCAATTGTAATAGGCTGGGTACACATCAGAGGCTCCATTAGGACAGAGTGGCGCTCTAAATCCACAGCTCTATTTGTCGTGATGAGGGTACGTTCACATCTGCATTATGAAATCCGGCATCTCTGGATACTGCCGACCGCCGCTGGTTCTCCATTGACTATAATGGAATCCAGACACTTTTTGGCATAAATGTTGGATTTCGGACGGAGAAATACCACTGCATACAACATTTTTTTTGTCCAGCAGACAGCCAGGATTTATGCCTGAACAGCCTACCGGAACACCGTGTGAACCTAGTGTAACTTGTACATTTTACAAGGTACTGCTCCTGAAAAATCAGCACTGTGTGAATGCAGCCTAAGGCCTATTGCACACGACCGTATGGCCTTTTCAGTGTTTGCGGGCCGCAAAAAATACGGATTACGTCCATGTGCATTCCGAACGGAACAGCTGGCCCCTGATAGAACAGTACTATTCTTTTCCGTTATGCGGACAATAATAGGGCATGTTCTATCTTTGAACAGAACGGAAAAATGTAAATATGGAAACAGAATGCATACGGAGTACATTCCGTTTTTTTGCGGACCTATTGAAATGAATGGTTCCATATACGGAAAGCAAAAAAACAGAACGGAAAACTGCAAGAGGCCAATATTCACCCGACATATTGAAAGAAAATGGCCATTTTGCATCCGTTTTTCACAGCATTTGAAAATTGGTGAATTTCATTGTGTTGTTTTTTTTTTAAACCCTCAACTCCACAGTGCCCACAGTATTATAAATGGCCCCCACATATATAATGCCCGCCCATCCCAGCTGTGCTGATAAAGAAAAAAAAAAAGAAATAAAATGTACTGGAGGCAGCAGGACCTGAAGCTCCCAGTGTCGTGACGTCACATGATCACGCCTCCAGTCTGCGTACCTGTGGTATTTGTTTTTTCATAGTGTGCCTGTTTTTTTTAACAGCCATAAGGCCTCATGCACACGACCGTTGTGTGCATCCGTGGCCGTTGTGCCGTTTTCCGTTTTTTTTAACTGACCCATTGACTTTCAATGGGTCCGTGGAAAAATCGGAAAATGCACCGTTTTGCAGCCGAGGCCGTGATCCGTGTATCCTGTCCATCAAAAAAATATGACCTGTCCTATTTTTTTGACGGACAACGGTTCACGGACCCATTCAAGTCAATGGGTCTGTGAAAGAACAAGGAATCACACAAGATTGGCATCCATGTCCGTGATCCGTGGCCGTAGGTTGCTTTCATACAGACGGATCCGAAGATCCGTCTGCATAAAAGCTTTTTCTGATCTAAGTTTTCACTTCGTGAAAACTCATATCCGACAGTATATTCTAACACAGAAGCGTTCCCATGGTGATGGGGACGCTTCTAGTTAGAATACACTGCAAACTTTGTACAAGACTGCCCCCTGCTGCCTGGCAGCACCCGATCTCTTACAGGGGGATATGATAGCACAATTAACCCCTTCAGGTACGGCACCTAAAGGGGTTAATTGTACTATCATATTCCCCTGTAAGAGATCAGGGCTGCCAGGCAGCAGGGGGCAGACCCCCCCCCCCCTCCCCAGTTTGAATATCGTTGGTGGCACAGTGTGCGCCCCCCATCGGGCCCCCCCTTCCTCCCTGTAATGTTAGAAATCGTTGGTGGCACAGTGTGCGCCCACCATCGCCCCCCCCCCTTTATTGTAATAAATCGTTGGAGTTCTTTTATATCATCGGATTGGAGTTTTCTCCAATCCGATGGTATATTTTAACTTGAAGCGTCCCCATCACCATGGGAACGCCTCTATGTTAGAATATACTGTCGGATATGAGCTACTTCGTGAACCTCAGATCCGACAGTATATTCTAACACAGAGGCGTTCCCATGGTGATGGGGACGCTTCAGGTTAGAATACACTACAAACTTTGTACAAGACTGCCCCCTGCTGCCTGGCAGCACCCGATCTCTTACAGGGGGATATGATAGCACAATTAACCCCTTCAGGTGCGGCACCTAAAGGGGTTAATTGTACTATCATATTCCCCTGTAAGAGATCAGGGCTGCCAGGCAGCAGGGGGCAGACCCCCCCCTCCCCAGTTTGAATATCGTTGGTGGCACAGTGTGCGCCCCCCATCGGGCCCCCCTTCCTCCCTCTAATGTTAGAAATCGTTGGTGGCACAGTGTGCGCCCACCATCGCCCCCCCTCCCTCCCTCTATTGTAATAAATCGTTGGTGGCACAGTGTGCGCCCACCATCGCCCCCCCCCTCCCTCCCTCTATTGTATTAAATCGTTGGTGGCACAGTGTGCCAACCACCATCGGCCCCCCCTCCCTCTATAGCAGTAACAACATTGGTGGCAGTGTGCGGCCTCCCATTCCCCCCCCCCCCATCATTGGTGGCAGCCGAGTTCCGATCGGAGTCCCAGTTTAATCGCTGGGGCTCCGATCGGTAACCATGGCAACCAGGAAGCTACTGCAGCCCTGGTTGCCATGGTTACTTAGCAATAGTACAACAGTATAAGATTCATACTTACCTGCTTGCTGCTGCGATGTCTGTGAACGGCCGGGAGCTCCTCCTACTGGTAAGTGACAGTTCTTTAGCAATGCGCCGCACAAACCTTTCAGTTACCAGTAGGAGGAGCTCCCGGCCGTTCACAGACATCGCAGCAGCAAGCAGGTAAGTATGAATCTTCTACTGTTGTACTATTGCTAAGTAACCATGGCAACCAGGACTGCAGTAGCGTCCTGGTTGCCATGGTTACCGATCGGAGCCCCAGCGATTAAACTGGGACTCCGATCGGAACTCCGCTGCCACCAATGATGGGGGGGGGGAAATGGGAGGCCGCACACTGCCACCAATGTTGTTACTGCTATAGAGGGAGGGGGGGCCGATGGTGGTTGGCACACTGTGCCACCAACGATTTAATACAATAGAGGGAGGGAGGGGGGTGCGATGGTGGGCGCACACTGTGCCACCAACGATTTATTACAATAGAGGGAGGGAGGGGGGGCGATGGTGGGCGCACACTGTGCCACCAACGATTTCTAACATTAGATGGAGGAAGGGGGGGCCTGATGGGGGGCGCACACTGTGCCACCAACGATATTCAAACTGGGGAGGGGGGGGTCTGCCCCCTGCTGCCTGGTAGCCCTGATCTCTTACAGGGGAATATGATAGTACAATTAACCCCTTTAGGTGCCGCACCTGAAGGGGTTAATTGTGCTATCATATCCCCCTGTAAGAGATCGGGTGCTGCCAGGCAGCAGGGGGCAGTCTTGTACAAAGTTTGTAGTGTATTCTAACCTGAAGCGTCCCCATCACCATGGGAACGCCTCTGTGTTAGAATATACTGTCGGATCTGAGGTTCACGAAGTAGCTCATATCCGACAGTATATTCTAACATAGAGGCGTTCCCATGGTGATGGGGACGCTTCAAGTTAAAATATACCATCGGATTGGAGAAAACTCCAATTCGATGGTATAAAAGAACTCCAGACTTTACATTGAAAGTCAATGGGGACGGATCCGTTTGAAATGGCACCATATTGTGTCAACATCAAACGGATCCGTCCCCATTGACTTGCATTGTAATTCAGGACGGATCCGTTTGGCTCCGCACGGCCAGGCGGACACCAAAACGACTTTTTTTTCATGTCCATGGATCCTCCAAAAATCAAGGAAGACCCACGGACGAAAAAACGGTCACGGATCACGGACCCACGGACCCCGTTTTTGCGGACCGTAAAAAAACTGTCGTGTGCATGAGGCCTAAGGCTGGTGCAATTCTGCCTAACCGTTTAAAAAAAGGCCCATTGCTTTCAATGGGGTCTATCTGGCTGTCAAAACAGTCAAGAATAGGACATGTCCTATTTTTGGACGTCCATTACTTATCGGTCTTTAAAAAAGAAACTGCCGTGGGAATAGCCCCATAGGCTGCAACGCTTCTAAAAACAGCTATTAAAAGAAAACCAACCCTTTCCCCTGTAGTGTGAATAAAGCATTTTTTGCAGACCATTCACCTCAATGGGGGCGAAAAAGATGCATAAATATATATATATAACATTTCCTATTCTTGCCTATTTTGCAGACAAGAATAAGACGTTTGTTCTCAGCCAGTATTGGAGTTTGGCAGACTGCAAAAACTGATACAGCACTCATCCACTTAAAATCTACCTCCCATTGTATTTAATGGCACTCGATATCCACATGGTGGTAAAATATAAACATGTCCTAGTTACTGCAAAGCCGTGGCAGAAATCCAAGGGTCAGTTTTGAATGGTGCAGTCCATCCACTGCGTGCACCTACCCTGGAAAATCCAGCAGGTGTAAGGTAATTCTACCGCATGTATACTATTCCTGTAGCACGAGGACAATGAGGCGGTGAACGCTACAGCTGTGTCATAAGGGATCTGGAGGCAGAAATTGTCATTTTCCTTCTGTTTCACATGTTTAATTTCCAAAATTATAAAGTGTATGCAACATTTTCAGTGTCAGAAAAAAGTAGCTGAAAAGCCAGGTCAGAGCAGGAATACACAAGCAAAAATTTGCAGTATGACATTTCCATATGGAGGACGTTGTAGGCTTCAGTGAGAATGCTAAAAGAGAATATATAGGTCTCCAATAATAGAGGGGTTATCCAGCTTTTTTTTTTAACTGAAGGCCTATCCTCAGGATAGGCCATCACTAGCTGATAGGCGGGGGTCCGACACCCTGCACCTTGTTCAGGTGTAGCTGTGTCAACCTTGTAGCGGAGGGAGCTCGTCACTGCAGCTCTGCACTGACGAGCGCTGTCTACTACACCTTTGAGAGACCTGTGTAATTCTGGCACCGACTTCCAGCAATAGAGCTACACCCAAACGGGAGATCAGCAGAGGTGCGGGGCGTCAGATCATCACGATCAGCTACTGAAGGCCTAACCTGAGTAACAGCTGGACAACTCCTTTAAAGTATTTTTTCTTACTGTATGCCTTTTTCTTATAGTAAGATCTCATGCACCGTGCCCGTTTTGTGGTCCACGAACCGCAAAATATGGATGTGGTTCCTGTGCTGTCCACATTTTTTTGGGCGGACATATTTCTATATTTTTGCGTAATTGATGTTTTCCACATCCATATGTCCGTTACACAAAAGGACAGAGCACGTCTTATTTTTACCTTCAAAATTCAGACCATAAACCCGTCAAAGGGTCTGCAAAAAAATAGCAGATGCAACATGGATGGTATTCTCATTTTGCGGATGTGCAATTTGCAAAATACATAGTCGTGTGCATGAGGCCTAAATAGAAAAGAAACAGTAATACACATTGGTATGAAAAATGGAAGAAATAACATGGGCCATTTACACTGCTGATGATCGGTGTAGCAAGTGCTCGTTCCTGATCACCACCGCGTGTAAGCAGGGTCTTCAGCCGACAAACTAGTAAATGCTCACGTATCGGCTGATCTGATCGTTTGTGCAAGCAGAAGAACGCTTGCTTGTTGGCAGCACATTTCCCTTTGTACACAAGCGATGTGCTGCTGACAATGTGAAGTGTATGGGGGACGGACAGTACACACAGTATCCATCAGCCAAGTGCCGGTAGATCATCCATCAGCACTAGGTTAGGGCCAGGCATCAGCCTATGTAATACCTACCACCCATAGTCAGATAAACCATGTAAAAACACATGAGATAGCAAGAGAAGGACAATTAAATCCCAGACTGAAGCTGACAGTGTAAATATACCTAACAACTCAGGGCATAGGAGGAGTAGGGCGTAGGAGATAGAAATTACAAGACAGGAGAGTAAGAACACCCAAAAAATATCAACGAAAAAAAAAAGCCAGAGGGCAGGGCACCTATTAAAGTAGTTAGTGAGGTAGGGTAATGTAAATTAAATAAAAAGAAGGGTGGCAGTAACTTGGCCTGTGTACAGACACACTAGTATACATGTAGATGTTTTTAATGCTTCTTCTTTACAATGTCCCATGTCTTGACTTGAAGACTCAGCCTTTCCAACTAGGAGTAACAGCTAAAACACAGAAGGAATAGCCATGGATCGATTCTAATATCTGTTTATTACATACTATTCCTATGCTTTCTGTTGTCTGAGCAATAGGAACCTGAACACAAGGGACAGGAGGGGACCTCATTGACTTTCAGGGGAAAGCTTTCTAGACATGCTCTGTAACCTGTGCAGAGGTCAAGAGGGAGTAGATAAGCTGCGATATCACCCATTGTAAATGGTGGATCTGGTGTTATCTATACAAAGATGATATCCATCATGGCAATTCTGACTGTGATGATAATGCAGTGGCTACTGAGAAGATACCAGGACAGAACAGGAAATCTCAACATATTATTAGGTCTAGTGGTCAGTGCGAAAACTGTAGAATTTTAGATTAAAAAACAAACAGATTCAACATAAAAATGTGACTAAATGAGACATTCCCCTTAACAGCATGCAGAATCAACTGAATGGGAAGCACCAATAGTACGCACACACATACGCAATGCCTGCAATTATATACTAAGCTGCACTACTTATCTATTTAGACGTATTTCTAATATGGTTGCCATATTGCTACACACTATTTACATGAGGCATATCCCGTATAGTGTCTGCGTGCCATGATCCATATACTCTGTGCCACATTGCACATTATGTATTGTGTCATCAGAAACTGCATATACCATGACCCTCTATGCACCTAAAACCTGGCTAATTGCCAGGACCTGTATTTATACCACGTGGGGTGCCATACTAGAATTTGAACGCTGCAGAATATGGCGATGGTTATAATTTATAACAAGTGAAGCTACATAATTTTCTCATACGTACCCTACTATAGTAATTATGGTGATCAAGCATCCATCAGACCATAACCTGCATCGCATTACCTTGACGTATTCTCCTGCATTGTATTACCTTTATGTATTCTCCTCCTTTAGCATTTATCATGTATCCGACGTGACCCGACTCCTTTTCATCCTGAGACGTCTGCAACATGTTCATTCTCTTTTTTGTGTGTCAATCATGTACTGTGTAACATATTGGATAACCACATATATATGTATGCATGTATATGAGAAATTATCCCTTTTTTACGTTAAAGCATATGTATTTCAGTCATTTTCATACCAACTCATGTCTTGTACCATGTATTATTTCAGATAAAATATGTGACCACTGATGAAGGTCTATTATGACCGAAACGTCTGGTCTTTAACCACTTCAACCCCCCTAGCTGAAACACCCTTAATGACCAGGCCACTTTTTACACTTCTGCACTATACTACTTTCACCGTTTATTGCTCGGTCATACACCTTACCACCCAAATGAATTTTACCTCCTTTTCTTCTCACTAATAGAGCTTTCATTTGGTGGTATTTCATTGCTGCTGACATTTTTACTTTTTTTGTTATTAATCGAAATTTAACAATTTTTTGCAAAAAAAATGAAATTTTTCACTTTCAGTTGTAAAATTTTGCAAAAAAAACGATATCCCTATATACATTTTTCGCTAAATTTATTGTTCTACATGTCTTTGATAAAAAAAAATGTTTGAGTAAAAAAAAAAATAAAAAATAATGGTTTGGGTAAAAGTTATAGCATTTACAAACTATGGTACAAAAATGTGAATTTCCGCTTTTTGAAGCAGCTCTGACTTTCTGAGCATCTGTCATGTTTCCTGAGGTTCTACAATGCCCAGACAGTAGAAAACCCCCACAAATGACCCCATTTCGGAAAGTAGACACCCTAAGGTATTCGCTGATGGGCATAGTGAGTTCATAGAACTTTTTATTTTTTGTCACAAGTTAGTGGAAAATGATGATTTTATTTATTTATTTTTTTTTATTTTTTTTTCTTACAAACTCTCATATTCCACTAACTTGTGACAAAAAATAAAAACTTCCATGAACTCACTATGCCCATCATGAAATACCTTGGGGTGTCTTCTTTCCAAAATGGGGTCACTTGTGGGGTAGTTACACTGCCCTTGCATTTTAGGGGCCCAGATGCGTGGGAAGTAGTTTGAAATCAAAATGTGTAAAAAATGGCCTGTGAAATCCAAAAAGTGCTCTTTGGAATGTGGGCCCCTATGCCCACCTAGGCTGCAAAAAAGTGTCACACATCTGGTATCGCCATACTCAGGAGAAGTTGGGGAATGTGTTTTGGGGTGTCATTTTACATATACCCATGCAGGGTGAGAGAGATATCTTGGCAAAAAAGACAACTTTTACAATTTGTTTTATACAAAGTTGGCATTTGACCAAGATATTTCTCTCACCCAGCATGGGTATATGTAAAAATACACCCCAAAACACATTCCCCAACTTCTCCTGAGTACGGCGATACCACATGTGTGACACTTTTTTGCAGCCTAGGTGGGCAAATAGGCCCACATTCCAAAAAGCACCTTTCGGATTTCACAGGCCATTTTTTACAGATTTTGATTTTAAACTACTTCTCACGCATCTGGGCCCCTAAAATGTTAGGGCAGTATAACTACCCCACAAGTGACCCCATTTTGGAAAGAAGACACCCCAAGGTATTTCATGATGGGCATAGTGAGTTCATGGAAGTTTTTATTTTTTGTCACAAGTTAGTGGAATATGAGAGTTTGTAAGAAAAAATAAAAATAAAAAAATAAAAAAAAAAATCATCATTTTCCGCTAACTTGTGACAAAAACTAAAAAATTCTAGGAACTTGCCATGCCCCTCACGGAATACCTTGGGGTGTCTTCTTTCCAAAATGGGGTCACTTGTGGGGTAGTTATACTGCCCTGGCATTTTAGGGGCCCAGATGCGTGAGAAGTAGTTTGAAATCAAAATCTGTAAAAAATGCCCTGTGAAATCCGAAAGGTGCTCTTTGGAATGTGGGCCCCTTTGCGCCCCTAGGCTGCAAAAAATGTGGTATCGCCGTACTCAGGAGAAGTTAGGGAATGTGTTTTGGGGTGTCATTTTACATTTAGCCATGCTGGGTGAGATAAATATCTCAGCAAAAGTCAACTTTTCCCTTTTTTTTTTAATACAAAGTTGGCATTTGACCAAGATATTTCTCTCACCCAGCATGGGTATATGTAAAATGACACCCCAAAACACATTCCCCAACTTCTCCTGAGTACGGCGATACCACGTGTGACACTTTTTTTGCAGCCTAGGGGCGCAAAGGGGCCCAAATTCCTTTTAGGAGGGCATTTTTAGACATTTGGATCCCAGACTTCTTCTCACGCTTTAGGGCCCCTAAAAAGCCAGGGCAGTATAAATACCCCACATGTGACCCCATTTTGGAAAGAAGACACCCCAAGGTATTCAATAAGGGGCATGCCGAGTTCATAGGAAAAAAAAAAATTGGCACAAGTTAGCGAAAATTGATTTTTAGTTTTTCTCACAAAATCTCCCTTTCCGCTAACTTGAAACCAAAATTTCAATCTTTCATGGACTCAACATGCCCCTCAGCGAATACCTTGGGGTGTCTTCTTTCCAAAATGGTGTTATTTGTGGGGTGTTTGTACTGCCCTGGCATTTGAGGGTCTCCGCAATCATTACATGTATGGCCAGCATTAGGAGTTTCTGCTATTCTCCTTATATTGAGCATACAGGTAGTGAGATTATTTTTTTCCGTTCAGCCTCTAGGCTGAAAGAAAAAATGAACGGCACAGATTTCTTCAATGTGGATGAAAAAATCTCTGCCAAAAAAAAAAAAAAAAAGGAGGGGAAAGGCGTCTGCCAGGACATAGGAGCTCCGCCCAACACCCATACCCACTTAGCTCGTATGCCTTGGCAAACCCGATTTCTCCATTCACATCAATCGATGTGGATGAATAAATCGTTGCCGGGATTTTTTATATACAAAGTGTTTGCCAAAGCATATGAACACCGCCTCCTCCTCAGCTCATATGCCTCGGCAAACGTATCTTTTACTGCAGAGGAGAAATCTCATCTTGCAGCGCCGCATACACAGACTTGTGTGTAATCTGACAGCAGCGCAATGCTTCTGTCAGAATGCACATCAGTGCTGCAGCTAGTCGATCGGTTGGTCCACCTGGAAGGTAAAAAAAACAAAACAAAAAAGAAAAAACCAGGCCGCAATGCAATAAATTTTTATTAACTTTATGATAACTTTAGAACAGAATATATAAACTTTATTTAACTTTTGAAACTGAACGTTAACTTTTTTGCTTACTGGTGTTTTTTTTTTGTTTTTGTTTTTTTACCTTTATAGGACAAACCTCTCCTTCCCCATGGGACAATGTGCAAAGCGCAAATCGCCCAAAGATGTGGCGAAGTACATTATGCACGTTGTCCCAGGTGAAAGGAGAGGTTTGCAGCAGCTCTGTGTGTGAATGGGCCCTAATAGCCCTGTGTGCCTGTCCTGGTGAGATGTGATCCCTATTCTAGGTGTACCTGTGTGTGGTACTTCCGGAAACACTCTCCAAAGCATAGGGCAGGGTGGTCAGGGCAGTCAGGACAGAAATAGCGGGTGTCACGCCTTATTCCACTCCTGCTACAGACACAACATCTTTTTCGGGGTGACTGTTGGGTTGAGGTACCAGGAACGACACTGGGGAAATGTCGCTCGTGTAGACGGCTAACTACACTGGTGGATGAGGCCACGGAACCTCCTGGGTACAGGAGGTTCTCGATGATCTCTTCCTGAAATTTGAGGAAGGATCCTGTTCTCCCAGCCTTACTGTAGAGAACAAAACTATTATACAGAGCCAATTGAATCAAATATACAGACACCTTCTTATACCAGAGTCTGGTGCGTCGGGAAACTAAATACGGAGACAACATCTGGTCATTGAAGTCCACCCCTCCCATGTGAAGGTTATAGTCGTGGACCGAGAGGGGCTTTTCAATGACCCTGGTTGCTCGCTCAATTTGGATTGTCGTGTCTGCGTGAATGGAGGAGAGCATGTAAACATCACGCTTGTCTCTCCATTTCACCGCGAGCAGTTCTTCGTTACACAAGGCAGCCCTCTCTCCCCTTGCAAGACGGGTGGTAACGAGCCGTTGGGGGAAGCCCACGCGGTGCCACAGCAGCCAATCTGTTCTAGAAACAAATGCCTGAAGAGGGCCACACTTGTGTAGAAATTGTCCACATAAAGATGGTACCCCTTGCCAAATAAGGGTGACACCAAGTCCCAGACTGTCTTCCCACTGCTCCCCAGGTAGTCAGGGCAACCGACCAGCTCCAGGGTCTGATCTTTTCCCTCATAGATCCGAAATTTGTGGGTATAGCCTGTGGCCCTTTCACAGAGCTTATACAATTTGACCCCATACCGGGCGCGCTTGCTTGGGATGTATTGTTTGAAGCCAAGGTGCCCGGTAAAATGTATAAGGGACTTGTCTACGCAGATGTTTTGCTCAGGGGTATACAAATCTGCAAATTTCTGGTTGAAGTGGTCTACGAGGGACCGAATTTTGTGGAGCCGGTCAAAAGCTGGGTGGCCTCTGGGACGGGAGGTGGTGTTATCACTAAAGTGCAGGAAACGCAGGATGGCCTCAAATCGTGCCCTGGACATGGCAGCAGAGAACATGAGCATGTGATGAATTGGGTTTGTGGACCAATATGACCGCAATTCATGCTTTTTGGTTAGACCCATGTTGAGGAGAAGGCCCAGAAAATTTTTAATTTCGGGAAGTTGGACTGGTTACTACCGGAAAGGCTGGGCATAATAGCTTCCCGGGTTGGCGGATATAAATTGTGTGGCATACCGATTTGTTTCTGCCACGACTATGTCCAAGAGCTCCGCAGTCAAGAACAGCTCAAAAAACCCCAGTGCCGAACCGATCTGAGCTGTCTCAACCCGAACTCCAGACTGGGCGGTGAAAGGGGGAACTACAGGTGCGGCTGAAGTTGGGGACTGCCAATCAGGGTTTGCCAGCACCTCAGGGATTCTAGGGGGTCTACGGGCCTGTCTGTGCGGTGGCTGCGACGGGGTAACTACTGCACGTGCCACCGTACCAGATTCAAGTGCCCTTCTGGTGCTCACCACCTCACCATGTTCTACGGCAGTGCTGGTACTAGGTCCAGGGAGGGCTGCGCTGCTGGTGTATGCCTCACCACGTAATCCGACAGCGCCAGCCCCACTCTGCTGCCCTTGAAGCGGATCCTGCGCAACCTGTGGTCTAGCGACATGGGGCTGGGTACGCCTGGTGCTATCAGGGACCTCAACCGAACTTTGAGTCAGACTGCCACTGCTTTCTACAGGTTCATATTCTGACCCGCTAGATTCATCAGATGAGGGTTCCCATTCCTCATCCGACTGGGTCAGAAGCCTGTAGGCCTCTTCAGAAGAATACTCCCTGTTTGACATTTGGGCTACTAAATTCAGGGGTATTCCCTGAGACTACCCAAGAAAAAAAGCAAGCCTGTCTTACAAATGGGAGGCTAGCGAAGTAACGGAGGCCGCTGTGGTTGATAAAAAATATCAAAACTGATTTTTTTATCGCCGCAGCGCATGTAAAGTGAATGTGCAGTGATCAAAAAAAATAATTTAGGGTCACTGCGACGGGGCGGGCGTGGGTGAACGCACGTGTCGGTGACCGATCAGGCCTGATCGGGCAAACACTGCGTTTTGGGTGGAGGGCAAACTAAGGTGACACTAATACTATTATAGATCTGACTGTGATCAGTTTTGATCACTTCCAGATACTATAAAAGTACAAATGCTGATTAGCGATACGCTAATCAGCGAATAACGGACTGCGGTGCGGTGGGCTGGGCGCTAACTGATCGCTAACTACCTAACCAAGGGGCCTAAACTATCCTAAAACCTAACAGTCAATACCAGTGGAAAAAAAAGTGACAGTTTACACTGATCACTTTTTTCACTTTCACTGGTGATTGACAGGGGCAAGAAGGGGTGATCAAGGGGTTAATTGGGGTGCAGGGGGTGATCTGGGGCTAAGTGTGGTGTTTGGTGCTACTCACTGTGAAGCCTGCTCCTCTGCTGAGACCAACCGACAAAAAGGACCAGCAGAGGAGCAGGGAAGCCATTTAACACATCATATTTACTAATATGATGTGTTAACTGGCTTCTGATTTGATATTTTAAAAAAAATCGCCAGCCTGCCAGCAACGATCATTGGCTGGCAGGCTGGTGACGTGACCCCCCCTCTAACTTTTGCCGGCCCGCGATGCGCATGCGCGGGCCGGCTAGGCGCATCATGTCGCGAGATGACGCGTATATGCGTGACTGGGCGCAGCGCGGCCACCTCCGGAACACGAATCTGCATTTGGCGGTCCGGAGGCGGTTAAAAACAAACTCTCTCTCCTAGCTACTCATTTCAGGGACAGAGCGAATCACAGAGAGTCATCTTGACTTAGGTTCTGTTGAACCTTCCTACAACTCACAATTGGACAAGACATGCCCTTCATCTTCACTGAAGATACCCTTCTCGTTCTAGAATAGTAACGGACTGGACAAAATAGAGAGGAATTACAATTACGGGAATTCATAGGTCTGGACACCTGGATGGAGAATAATTGTTAATAAAATAAAAAAAGGCGACATCTCCATATTTCATACCTAAACCAAATAAACCAACCAAGTCTAGTCTTCCAAATCTGCAGTCTCAACCTATTGATGCGGATTGCGTGTGGTTTTTCCGTGTGGATTCTCATGTGGAGTAATACAGTACCAGCAAAGTGAAAGATTACACAAATCTCATGTACACTTGGATTTTTCTCCAGTGCAAAAATTAACCTGCCATGTGGATTAAGAAATCTGCAGCATGTCATTTGTTTGTGTGATCCCGCACCTCATATAGTATATGATATGGACACAGCTCTGCCCTCAGCATGTCTAGCTCTGTCAATCAAGGGGAGGGGTGGAGAGCACAGGGGGTGTTACATAGCAGTGCTCCAAGGATTCAGCCCCACCTCCTGGTGCTCAAACATGCTCATTTGCATATGAATAAACCACCAGCCAGTATGTCTGGTTTAATAGGGTTGATCCTGGTGACAGAGCCACTTTCAGAGGAGTTGTTAATATAAACTCCAGACCAAAATCTGCACCAAAACAACAATAGTGCGGTTATGTGTTCTTTTTGTGCTGGTACCCTTACACAAATGGATCAGTCATAGGCCTGTATTCTATAACACACTGCAGGGTGTTCAAGGGATCCGCAAAGTATGCAATGCAAACCATCCAAATGTATGCCATGTCTAGGCATGAAGCTCACATGACTCAGAAGAGGAGTATGACATGAGGATCCCAAATACTGTATGCCACAAATAAATTTTTATTATGCAATAATCCTATAACAATACAACATAGTGGAGCGGATGTTTTTTGACAAGCGACAGCTCATATAAAACCCTCGTATATGCAGTTGTGTTACTCATAAATAGAAAAATAGAGTAATCTGTACAAATACAGTAAATTCACATTGTAGTCTGGAGGAACACAACATATTCAGTTTTATAGCACACTCATAACAGAGGTGTTTATTGCAAACTGATATGAATGGCTTTCCAGTATGCAAGAATTGACATTTTTTGTAGGGATTTCTACCTTTTTCCAAGACAGCATTACTTTATCATTATTAGCAGGACATGTGCTCATTTAATACCGCACTACGTTACAGAACACCATTTCCTGTACATTGTTGCAAAATTGCCCAAAGAAACCTAAAGAGATGTGACAATGTACCGGTATATATAAAGTCAGGTGAATGTATGCCACCTAGTGGTTAGTAGAGAGAACACGTCAGACAAGAACAAGTTTCCAAAATGATTGATAGGTTCAACTTTTGCATTTTTTTTGGGAGGGGGGGAATTTACCTATATAATTAACTCATTTGTAGATGTATATTTCATAAAGTGTGTGTCTTAGTATAGTGAATGTGCAAACAACTTCAAGGGTATGCTTGGACGTTGTTCTACAGTTCACATCTACTGAGCCCAAGTATTTTTATTTCAATTGAATGAATATTAAAATCACAGGGGATGGCTAGAATTTTGTTATCTGCATAAAAATTTTCTTTACCACCAATGTGAAATCAAATAACTACAAAGTGATCACCATTTTTTGGGATATTGGACACAAAATAATTGCAGACATAACTGGTCACCCCTATTACCGGCATCCAAATCATCAATGGGACAGATTGGATTTAGGGTAAGACAAGTAACATGGGTGCGGTATTTCATTACCTGTTAGTAGGCAATACTTCTTATCTGCATAATAACACCTACTGGACATTAATAAGCAATCACCACGCCATTTTCATAGTAAAACAGCATGCTGCCCTGCAACCTCTACATGTGTCCTTACCCACAGGATAGGCTCACTGTTCACACTGCATTTTTCTTGCAGTTTGTTGCATTTAGAAATATTTTGTGCATGTTTTCAATGCTGTAAGGTAGGTTAAAAGGTTAAAAAAAAGTGTTTTACCTATAAAAACTATGCAACCAATAAATGCACTGCAAACTGTGGTAAAAATGCACCCCATTTTTCCCCTGCATTTAAAAATGCGACAAAACCTTGAGAAAAAAACGGACATTGTAAACCCGGTCTTAGTAATCGCAAGATCAGCCCAATGGAGGTCAAGGTGTTTCAAGTAATTATATTAAGACACCAATGTGGAAGGTCCTAATTGCAACATGAAAATAAGGCCCTATTCACACAGTCAGTGTTCGGTCAGTGATTTCCATCAGTGATTGTGAGCCAGAACCAGGATTGGAGCCTCCACAGACATAAGGTATAAGGGAAAGATCTGCTCCTGTTCTGTGTTTCTGACCTGTACTTGGTTTAGGCTCAGAATCACTGATGGAAAACACTGATCAAACACTGATGTGTGACTAAAGCCTCAGGCTTTATACACATAAGGGTACGACCACATGGTCCAGCCGTGTGCTGCCAATTAGGCTGCAGCTGCCTGATATGTATCTAATGAACACTGCACTATACAGGAAGTCTGAATTCTTAATGGCCACGTGGTATTGAAGGTGCCGCACAACCATTAACAATTCAGACCACTTGTACAGAGAGGTCTTCATTAGTTAAAGGGGTTTTCCAGGAAAATATATTTGTGACTTATCCTCAGGATAGGTCATCAGTATCAAATCTGCGGGGGGTGCTACATCAGTAACCCTTGCCGATCAGCTGTTAGAAGAGGTCTTCCTAGGCCAGTGACATCACTGTACATCAGTCACATGGCCTAGTTGCAGCTCAGCAACAATGGGGGCTGAGCTGCAATACCAAGCACTGCCACTATATGATGAATGGCACTATCTTTGCAAAGCTGCCAGGAACCTGCATCCCTCACCAGAGCTTCAGTGAGTGAAAAAGGAATAATTATATATGTACGGTATGTATATTGTAGAATATATGTTTGCTATGAAGTGCTCCCTCTAAGATTCCTGAGTACTTACAGTAATTGTCATTCATTGGGTACCTTATTTTTTACTATGTTAATGATGTTTCTTGGAATGAATAAAATGGGTAGGCAAAACTTTTGGCAAATCCACTGGTAAATGAATCTTGCTGTGAGGCTCGGATAGTATGTGCAAGACCTTCCAGTCCTGCTCATACATACAGCATGTAGATCTTCATAAAGAGTGGAGTGTACTTCGTGAACAAGAAGAGCAGTAAGTGCAGCCATCGCAGTTCTGGGCTGGTTGACCACACAAGGATTACAGCCCTACAGATCTAGATTGATAATCCTAGTGGTTCCAGTCCCACAAGTAGAACCTTATCTATGGAGGTCAAGTGAAGATGAGACTTTTATGCTCTGGGATACCATACTTCTCCTTGTTCTCCTCAAAAAGTTCCTGAAGCGCATTCAGGTACTTTTGATGCAGCTTTTCGATTTCTTCTTGTGTGGGGTTTGAAGTTTGCACCACTGGGATGGGTTTACCCACTGTTGAGGGCAAACAGAATTCATGTTACCATTTAAAGACAAATATCAAAGAAATCTTTACAGAAAGAAAGAAAGCATTATTGTCATTGTGACTTTTCAGAATAAGCTGGTGTGTGTACATAAGTAGTAATTCTATAGCTGGATGTTGGCTTGTATCCTACATGCCCTTTCACCAGTTTTCCTCTCTGCAGGCTCTCTAAATTGTTAGTTTTCTCTGAGCTAGTAGTTGGAGACTTGCTGCTATGATGTTTCAGAGATCCTTCTCCTCTATCTTTCTGTAGAACCCTGCAGAAGCAGCAGAATGGAGGACATAGTAGAGCAGTACTGAGCAGTGTAGCTGTGAATCCAGCACTGGTGCGAGATAGAAAACTTACTAGAATGAGCAGCAATGTCTGTCTGTTGATCTCTGCAGTGGATTCCTCCCCCTTCCTTCCCCCTCTATAAACTATGGGCAGCATGCCGGATTTTACCTGTAAACTGAGTGAATTATCAGTGCAGGAGAAGGAAAAGTGGCTCATAAATGGAGAAAGACATTTTCTCCGATTAGATATATTACAACGTTTCTTATATTTTCTTGTACTAGCGCCTTTTGAGGAATCGAAAGTCGGGTACATTCGTTTTTGATCTAAGGGACCATGCACTAATGATATAGGATAGTGGATTTCAGATGCATACGCAAGAGTTTCCTTTTTTATTGGCATGGTCCTTCAATAAGCCAATTCTGCTACCAGGACCCCAAGCAATGTAAACCTGTAAACTCTGGGGAAACCTTGCACCAAATGCTCAGTTTCTCTGCAGCACTACCACAGGACTAATGAAAACATTACAATGTGCCAAATTAAATCACAGATATTGCAGGTCCTCCAGAAAGAAATGGTACGTGTAGCTGTACCATGCTTTGGCTTATATAAAAACGGTCTGAAGTTGGGTCCCTGTATATAAATTCAGAATTTTTTAAATTGTTTATTTGGCAGAGGTGCTCCAAGATGGGCCAATGGTCCCAAAAAAATAAAAAATAAAACCAGACTAATGAATGACAACAAACTTGAGTGCATCAATGTAGAAACTGACTTTTTATATCATAACAGTACATGACAATCTCTTTCTAACGGAACTAGAACCAGCCCTGTACCTCTTAAGGATCCAGAGACTTCCCATTGATTGCTCTGCTAGATTCTCTTCAAGCTGTATGTGAGTGGACATTTACATAGCTATACAGAATAAATACCAGGGGGCACCATTGTATTTTAATACTTAAACACTGTGTTTTAATACACGCCATAAACTTTTTTTTATGTTTACATCTACAGAACTGTGTGAGGGCTAATTTTTTTGTAGGGCGGTTTTTATTGTTACCATCTTGTGTGTATGACTGATGACTTTTTATTAAATTTTTTGGGGAGGTAAAGCGATGAACGGCGGCAAATCAGCCATTTAAATGTTTTTCTTTTCATGTTGGCATTCACCGTATGGAATAAATAAATTTTAATAGTATAGGCATTTTGAGACACGGCAGTGCAAATTATTTTCCTTTTTTTTTAAATTTTTAATAGTCCCCCTAGGGGGCTTGAATATGTGATCATTTACCATTGCAGTCTATAGGAGATTCAATACTTTCCTATGGAACCCTGTCATAGGCCCTGTGGTATCATCAAGCCTTCTTAACGAATAGCTTTCTCCGATCACCATGTGGGGCAACCGTTCGAGCCCCTGGGAGCACAGCGCTTCTGGGGAAAGCTGCATCCGATGCCGTGGTCACAAATGACAACTGCATCTGTGTGATTATATTTCTGTGATCTGCATTATTGCTAATTACAAACATTACCTCCGGGTGTCTGCTGATAAAATAGCAAAAATCTGTCAGCCATGATGTCGGCTTGCGAGCAGGCGCTATTTTTAAAGACTGAATTTCCGCAGTTAATTTATGGCGACAGTCCTGAAGGGGGTTAAACAAGAGTGCGGCAAATATGGTTTTAAAAGCAAGTTGTACCATCCTATAATGGTATGAATTTACAGTCACCTACCCACTGTGTGAATGGGCTTTCTGAAAGGCAGCAGTCCAAAGCTGTACTGGAAGATCCCACGTGCGTGGAAGAGGGGTAGAGCAAAGCCCATTATTTTCTGCAGCCTCTCTTGGACTGCACGCAGCAAAGATCCTTTTGGGTTTGGTACCTGGAAAAACAGCTCATTCTCTCCAAACGAGAACACGGGGACCAAATGTGCACTGAAAAGAAAAGCAACAATGTTATTTTCTACACATATAACTTACTGGATCGTCACATTTTAGGTTGCAATTTTAGAAAGGGGCTATGTTGGAGAAGACCTGAAGAATGACATTAGAATAGTGTCACACATTTTCCCCTTCAGGATTGACAGCGGATGCAAAAACTGAGCCAAAACTCAGAGTCAAGGAATAAAATATTAATACAGGTTTGTATCTTCAGAGCTGAACTCAGACATATCCCCTTTTTCACCCAGGCAGCCCCTCTGATATGAGCTTCGGATCATTTCAAGGGCTTTTTTGTTTACTTTTGTCACTGATAGGCGGAGGCTTCTGCCTAGCAGGGTTGCCGGTGGCGTCACCGGCACTGAAGGGCGGGCAAGGGCGAGCAACGGAGCATAAAGTGTTCCGATGCCTATATCAAAGCTGCTGCCTTGGTGAAAGAGTGGATACGTCCGGGTTCAGAACTGAAACTGGACAACCCCTTCAAATACATTTTTATATAAAAAGGTATGTAAGGTTGACTGAACCCTTAAAGTAATTGAATGCCGTTTTTCCAGCAATATAGATCCAATGTTCTGTGCTGATTAATTTCCTAATATACTGCAGTTTTGCAAGTTTACTGCAGTTTTGTTTTTCTGATACTGAGCTCCAGATCTCCTGCAAAATCATAAATTTAGTCTGTCAGCAGTTCAGATGATGCTAAACTGCTGCTGACAGTAGGTAGGGGCTGGAGAGAGCAGTACAAACATACCTTTTGAGTAACTTTTCTCATCAGGAGTAGGGTAAATATGAAGCTTTATTCAGGCAGATTCTGCTCCTGCAAGTGTCCAGGGCAGGACTTCACTGGGAAGAGGTCTCTGCAAGGAGTAGTTTCACAGCCCCTCACCTCTGCTCTTAGTGACAGCTGTAGTGGTCTCCTGGTTTTATGCTACAGCCTCCACTCAGAGCAGCGAGGAGTGGCTGTGGAGCAGCTTAATGCAGAAAGCACATCACAGTCAAGTCTAGCCTCCAGGCAACTTGCAAGAGCAAAATCTGGCAGAATAACACTATATATTCATACTACTCCTAATAACTTCACAGGCGGTATCCTTGTCTACTCTCCCAAGTACCTACTTAAGGAAGCAATTTAGCATGGTCAGGACTGCTGGCATACTCCCTTTAAGGAATAAAATGACGTTGATCAGTAATTTCCACTAGAGGATGCTTATACTGGATGGGATTTACTAATCAAAATGCACCAGCATTCTGGCGTACATAACTCGCACCACATTTATTAAGTTTGATTTGTTTATTTTTTGCTTCGTATAACAAGGAGGTATGGCTTAGAGGGAAAGAGGCATGGCCTAACAGAAGGGGAGTGTGTTTTTTTTTTTTAGGAGTAAATGTGCACAAAAACTGCGACAAAATGTTTGGCGCAAAAGTCTGGTGCAAAGTACGCTAACTATAAGGTGGTAAAAGTATAGAACAGACACTCTAAAGGTGCAAGTTATGAACTTTCTTAAACACTATTCTTATTATCTTGATCTTTCTGATGGTCCTTGAAAGGGTAATGGCTGCAGTTTTGGATTAATCAACATCCATGCACGTCCTGAAGGTTTGGTCACCCAGCACTCATCGCTACCATTAGAACTCACCCTCTTTTCAATGCCACTTTGATGAATCCTTTCCTCTTCAGGATGTGGAGGGTCAGGTTTCCAGGGTGGGCGTCCAATGATTCTTCAGCACCACCAATGACTATAATTGCAGCATTTCCGCCCTCCTGTCTGCTTAGTACATGTGTCACGCTCTTTTTGGATGCAGAGACCAGACCTGCAAACACAGTAAAGTCATAGATGGTACAAGGTTGTGTATGTAAAGAGACACATATGTTGCTGCCTCCACTGTGCAATATTTATTTGGCTTTTCTAGAGATGTATACATTTCCATTAGTTATTTTGCACAATGTAGACAACAACTACCTAATCTATTCAATGTCAGACAGCCCCAAACAGCAGGGCGACTATCACAGGAAGCCAATTAACCTTTTTGTAGGCTTTAGAGGATGGGGAGAAGCTGGAATGACTAGAGCGATCACATGTAAATGCGTGTCTAGTGTTTTGCAAGTCAGTAGTCAGAATGACTGGCACTGTCCCACTTTGCCCTTTACAAGTGCTGATGCCATGTGACAGGTTCAGTTTAGGTGCCCACAGTAACAGGCACTTCTATGTGCTGCTGTCATTGACATGACCCTCAAGTGCCTTGGACTGCAAATTCCAAAAAGTGGGGATTTCTATTTTTTCTTTTCAGGAAAGATTGTCAAGATTTTATTAATTGTCATGTTTATATGCTCTGTTACATGTAAATCACAGATACAAGAACACAGTGAAGCTATCAGTTGTAATGCATGGTAGGCTCTGCACAGGGGTACACCTAGCCTTTTTGCTGAAACGGCGCCCCCCCTCCCCAATGCCAATTTCTTAACCTAACCCCTTACCTTCAGCTGCCCCTCTACTGCCCCTACCTGATGTTGCCTGATCACCTCACCTGGCCTCATTGGTGGTGCACCCCTGGTTCTGAATGTACATTTCATATTGTTTGGGGGTTCTGGTCTTCATTTTTTGCTTGGCATCAATTGTAATGGTCAGAGAAGACACATTTATTGAGCACCCTCCATCAAAGCACTGGTTGGATTCTCAGCTCTTGGATTCCCATGGACATAATCCTTTGACACATTACAAGCAAAAGATGAGTGAACTGGTTCAGGATTCAGTCAAACCCGAATTTTGGTGAAGAGAGAGACAGAGAGCGTTTCTCAACAATATATAGTCATTGTCTAAGTGGTACTCTCTCATTATGGATAGCCCATGGTACGTCACGTATGCAGTATTGTAGGCCAGGCAATGCCCCTACAATGCCAAGAACATTTGAGCGGTGTAGCAAGCCAAGCAATGCGCCTGGTACTCCAAATACTTGTGTGCAGTATTGTAGACCGAGTGATTCCCCTCTGGGTTTCTGGGAAAGATATTTAAATTAGCTTTTCTAAACTGAACTAATGCTGGCAGATGTTAGACATGAGAATTTGCATATATTTTACCCAGAAACCCAGAGGAGCGTTGTCTAGCCTATAATAGTCGTCACGTATACCAACTGGTCTCCATAATAGAAATAGGTGAATAGGAAGGAGCTATAATTGCACTCGCTGCTATACAGCAAGTAGGTAAACAGTAAGGAGAACACAGCAGCAATGAGCACTGCATTATTTTCACACAGCAAATTGGCAGAGATGTCTTCCTGCCTTTTAAATGTGATTATGTAGCAAAGCAAGGAAAATAGCTAAGTCAGCCTCACTTCTGGAAGTAGTGATTTTAGGACAAAAGTCCTTAATCAGAAAAAGGTAGAAGAGAACAACATTTCTAGTTGGAAGGTCTTAGGGGGAACCTCTGGGTGAGTACTCTCTCCATTATGGAGACCAGTTGATTCACGTGACAACTACTGTAGGCTAGACAATGCTCCTTTTACCCAGCAACCCAAAAGGGGCATTGCCTGGCCTACAATACTGCACACAAGTAGTCAGCTACTTGCCATAGTAGGGGCATCTCCTGGTCAACAGCACTGCGCATGTGTACTCGGCATACCATGGGCTCTCCATAATTAAAAGGAGTATCGCTATAGACAACATATATATATATTGTTGAGAAAATCACATTCATGTACTAGTGATCAGCACTACAGTTATACAGACATACAGAAGGAAAACATGTTAGGACACCCGTCACCACAGTTCAGGGCAGGAACACTCACAAGCCTGCAAGAGAATCAGGAGAAAGACTTATGCCAGCTAGTATACTCAGAGTGTCATTGTCAGCCACCATATATCATTTAGGGAAAAAAATTGCACTTTGTCCAAACTACTACTACATTTACTACAATTTATGTTGTGCATTTAGTAAGAAGACTTTCATTCTTTTACTTCTGGCCTGGGACATTAAATCAGCTTTGGCCTGAAGGAGTACATTGTGACATCATTATCAGGGCCACGACCACCCCCATCCTCTTCCCCGGCTCCTCAGGGGATCGCTGCAGGGGCTGTAAAGCAGTTTAATGCAGCTAGAACTTCAGAAGCTTCCTGGGCACATGCCAGGAGAAAAATGTGGCAGAATAAAAATTCACATTACTCCTTAAAATAATAGCACCACAAAAGCGTATGTTTCTCCTGCTCTCCCAGGCCCCTAAACAGGCAGACAGACTCCATTTCATAAACTATTTTAACTTACCCACACACATGATATACTCCCTGAAGAAGGGGCATCGGAACCAGAAGGGGAGTATGTGCAGGTAAGGGGTCAAGCCTGGAAAAAGCTCCTTAAATCCAGTGTAGTTGGTGCAAAAGTTTCCAAAGGCCCCAGCAACAAGGACACCATGAGGATGGAAGCCTAAGAGATAATTGTGCTGGGGATCTAAATCGGCTGTCTTTATTATCTGAGAAAAATCACATAAAAGAGACTGTTTAGTAAACAGCAATGACAACAACCACAAATCAGCACCAGAAACGGACACGTTAGAAGTACTACATAAATTACTGTAGAGCTGCACTCTCAGAGGCAGGGGCTGATCAATAATGTTGAGATGTCGTGACATCCATATGCAGTCTAAATGACTGGAGCACAACTGATCCAATTCATGTCTATTAGAAGGCAGATAAATCCACTGGTAGTCACTGTCACTAGGATAGGATGAATATTTAAGAAACAGTACTTGCTCCAGATATCACTGCTGGCCTGACTTACATTGTGTGTCAGGACGGATCCGTTTGGCTTAGTTTCGTCAGATGGACACCAAAACACTGCAAGCAGCATTCTGGTGTCCGCCTCCAGAGCGGAATGGAGACGAACGGAGCCAAACTGAATGCATTCTGAGAGGATCCTTTTCCATTCAGAATGCATTAAGGGCAAAACTGATGCGTTTTGGACCGCTTGTGAGAGCCCTGAACGGATCTCACAAACGGAAAGCCAAAACGCCAGTGTGAAAGTACCATAAGTAGGATGCATGTCTCCATGTTAGACGGGTAGATTAAATAGATAATTTCTGTACACGAAGTAGTGTATACAAAGAAGTTCTTGACTTTTTTACTAGAATTACCTTTATTGGAAAATAATCCTTGAAGTGCCTCCAGACTGTCCAGTTTCGTACCCATTCGCACCTGCGGCCTCCTGTCTGTGGGGTCTCCCAGTCAAGGTACAGCCAGAGGACATAGAGTGCCACCAGGAGCCAAAATCGTGCAAGAACCAACAAGAGGAACAGTCCCACACAGCATTGTGCTACAGACAGAGAAGTGCAGAGAACAGTTAGATTATGACATTGCAAGCTTAAAAGGGAATTTTCACCACGATTATGGACTATTATCTGCAGTGCACATAAGCAGTCCAGATCCCATTTTTTATTTTCCTACTTATCCCCATATCTCATATCGCAGCTATCAGCACTCAAAGCTGCTCTTAAAACACACAATCCAGAATGCGGCTATGCTGACGTAATGAAGAGGACTCCTGTGCACATCCAGAGCAGTCCAACAGTCCCGACAATGTATTTCAGTACAGCTTTAAACCCTGATGGGGTCAGTAGGAAAATACAAAACTGTGATCTGGACTCGTTATCAATGGTAATACTGCAGATAATAGTCCAAGATCGTGGTGACAAATTCCATCGCTACATTTATTTTTTTATCATTGAAAAGTTTTATTAAATTTTAAGAACATAAAAAGTACAAAGTAAAATAATGCAAATAAAGGATGTACAAGCATAAAATTCTCGGTATGTACCGCTGTTTTACAGTACCTATAGCCTTGGAAGGGTAGACTGGTATGTAAGAGGGATGGTGGTACTGTAACTCAGGCTAAAAAGTCACCAATTCTTTTTTTCACAAAAATGCACTTGACAAAATTTGCTCCCCCTAGTGATGGTAGACAGAAATATCTCCCAAATGCTCAGCTCATTTTGTCTACACGTGTATAGTATACTAGATTTCCCACAGTATTCTCTGTCATCGATTCTTCTCCACATTTAGGCCCTGTCCACTCTACTACTATTAGAACTGAAAAACAAAAAATAAAAAAAATGAAAGGACAGGATTTATCAAAAGTGTTACAAAGAAATAGCGCAGTGGTCGCACATAACCATATTCATTTTTTTTCCATGAAGCAGTTTGGACAATGAAAGCCGAAATCTGGTTGCTATGGGCATCTTCTTTTCTTTGCACTCCCTGATGAATGACATGTTAAAAAAAGGTGTGACCAGACAATGCTATTGGAAGGAACATTTCACAAGACGCTTAGGGCTCTTTCACATCTGCGTTCTTTTCTTCCGGCATAGAGTTCCGTCGTCGGGGCTCTATGCCGGAAGAATACTGATCAGGATTTCCTAATGCATTCTGAATGGACAGTCCGTCCTTCAGGATGCATCAGGATGTCTTCCGTTCCGGAACGGAACGTTTTTTGGCCGCAGCAAATAGCACAGCATGCTGCGCTTTTTGCTCCGGCCAAAAATCCGGAACACTTGCCGCAAGCCCGGATCCGGAATGAATGCCCATTGAAAGGCATTGATCCGGATCCGGCCTTAAGCTAAACGTCGTTTCGGCGCATTGCCGGATGCGACGTTTAGCTTTTTCTCAATGGTTACCATGGCTGCCGGGACGCTAAAGTCCTGGCAGCCATGGTAAAGTGCAGTGGGGAGCGGGGGAACAGCATACTTACCGTCCGTGCGGCTCCCGGGGCGCTCCAGAGTGACGTCAGGGCGCCCCAAGCGCATGGATGACGTGATCGCATGGATCACATGATCCATGCGCATGGGGCGCTCTGACGTCATTCTGGAGCGCCCCGGGAGCCGCACGGATGGTAAGTATGCTGCTCCCCCGCTCCCCGCTCCTACTATGGCAACCAGGACTTTAATAGCGTCCTGGGTGCCATAGTAACACTGAAAGCATTTTGAAGACGGATCCGTCTTCAAATGCTTTCAGTACACTTGCGTTTTTCCGGATCCGGCGTGTAATTCCGGCAAGTGGAGTACACGCCGGATCCGGACAACGCAAGTGTGAAAGAGGCCTGATCATTAGGTGGAGACTGAAAATAACAGAAACAAATGCGATTTTACTCAGACTGGAATATTTTAACATGAAAAACATCTTCAGGTGCCAGTCGCTCAAAGATAATTCTTTACTTGGCTACGTCTAGCATACAGAATTCCATAGGTTGATCATGCATCAGTCCATCACCCTCTCCAAGTTATTTAAAGTCTAAAGCTGGTCATGCACATTACATTTGAAGGGGTTGTCTTAACTTAGATATTGGTGACATATCACTAGGATGTGGGCGGGACCAGCACCTATCTCCAGAACTGACCCCGAAAGGTAAAGGAAGGTGCACTGCACATGCGCAGCCACCATTCCATTCACTTCCATGGTACTGCTGGAGATAGCGGATAACACTCTGCTATTTTCAGCAATTCCCTAAAAATGAATGGAAGGCGGCCGTGCATGCAAGGCTGCTCTCAGTTCTCTCTTTGGGGGTCTCACTCTGGAGATACCTCTGGGACCCACACCTATCTGACATTGGTGGCATATCACTAGGATATTCCACCAATGTCTAAGATGGGACATCTTTCCCCTTTCGCACAGCCGAACTTGCATGTGTAGGTGGGAGTTGGGAGGCCAACAGCTATCTAAAATGTAAGGTCAGCAGAACTCAAAACCTGAAAAAACGTACTTGCGCAGACAGTTGACTCCAAAAACTCTCTGCCTCCATGACCATGGCATACAAGCAGGGATTTACACGGATTCTTCAAACTCATAGGGTCCTAGAGATGCAGATACATGTAGATATTTGGCAGAGGTCCAGCACTGCATAGCTGTCAGTTACTTGCTAATAACAGCCCTCCGGGGGCAAAAGAAAGGCTTTACTTATTAACCACTGGTTGCCCATGCAATTTATGAAATTGCTAGGTCCCTTACAGTAAAACAGCGACACTTTATGGATGAGTGTCTGTTATGTGACTAATACAGTTATCATTTTACAAAGTATTTCATGGAACAGACATTAAAATACAGGTTAAAAACATTACAGAAAAAAAATGTTTTTCTTCCTTTCTTTCTTTACACCTCTTAATACTTTGGGAGAATTGTCTAGTTGTGTACTTCCACATTATTTTGGGTTGAAAAGCAAAAAAGTGACAAACTGTTCTGTATCTGTATGAAAAAGAGAATGGATGGGGAAGGATTTTAAACAAAAGGTTGTGCTTATATATGTTGGCCTACATATGACTGAGGCAGCTGATATGGGACCCATGAAGAAAAGGGCATCAAATCAGGATGCCCCTTCCATCTTCTCCATGCCTAATGTCAACCTGCTATGTCTGTGAAGGTTCTCATTCATCCAGATCATGGTATATCAGTAGTAAAAAGTCAGAGCAACTGGATTTGTTTCTTTACTTGAAGACCCTTTGTTTGTCATTTGACTGGCTTTCTCAAAATTCTAATTGAGAAAGCTAGGTGGATGACAAGCGGAAGGTCTTCAAGAAGAAAATACTACAACATGTCCAGTTGCTCGGACTTATTTTACTACTGGTGAGCCTGCTACCTCTCCATCGGTAAGGGAAGTGGAAAGCCTCCCGAGAGCCACACATCCCTTCTGTTGTAGAAGAGACCCATCTCCTCTCAGTCCACCATTGCTCGTATAGACCTCTATTCATAGTGCACTTGTTCTAGCTGTTAAAGGTACAATAAACATCTGTTGAATACCCCAACTCTATAGATTTGAGGAAATAGTCTCATTGGAAAATAACTGAATAATCAAATTTAGGAAATATTGGCTACCTTGGTCTTCTTTTAGGAACTACTAATGGTGTATTATTTATACTCCGATCCTTTCTTTTTATTTAGAGCACCTTTGGAATAGATCAATCTTTTGCCATGATTCTTATAAGCCTATCCTTACTGGATATTTGGATCGATCTGTAATATCATCAATGTAATGTACCTGATTTTATTGATATTGTGTCTATTGTTTCTTAATAGACTTTTTTGTAAAATCACAATTTTCTTCAATAAAGAATGAAAAAATACAAAATAAAATTAAGTAGTTGAATGGTATTATGACTATGAAGAGAACAGAAATTGATGATTGTTCACTATACATCAACACAACTACAGATCTCATCTGGTTAACACAAGGTCTCGCCTCAACCTCACCTCACATTCAGAGCTCCAGTAGATGCAGTTATAAAAAGATGCTACCAGTTCTGTGGTTTCAAGGAATGAACCACATTCTTATGTCTAACCTCACTAAATGAGATGCTAGTTAGTCTAGATTCACACATGCAGTTTTTGAAGTTTTTTTTCTATTACCAAAGCCAGGAGTAGATCTTAAAAGGAAGGAAAAGTATAATGTAAAGTCTGATTTCTTATGTATCCACTATTCTGCTCTAATAAGTAAGCAAATCCTACCTGAATCCCAGGGTTATCCCACGTATTATTATAGAACAAATAGGTAATTTCAAATGAAGTATCATTGCAACATATAAGCAATAAAAATGTTATATGCAGGGGAGGAGGGGGTTAACAAAAGCTAATTGCAAGGCATGCCAGGAGATGCAGATAATTGACTCATGTAACCCCCAACACCGCCACCAAAAAGGGAAGAATGTCCTCTGGAGAGTTTGAAAGAAAAAAAAAAAAAGAAAAAAAGAAAGTTTTATAATTTTTGGGATAACCCCTGTAACCCCAACTCAGATCTCCCACCGTGATATTCAGGAGGAAGAAATCCTAGGAATGGTTTGCAATGGTCCTCACACACTGAACAGCTTCTAACATATTCTCATTTATTGTCACGGTGAAGCTGCTAGATTGTTAGATGATTAAGAAAATAAAATCAGTGACCATCGGCTTTCCTCCCCCCTAGAGTTAGGCGTATTAAAAGGCATATAAATATAGTTTCCGAAAAGACACAGAACAACTTGGGACCTCTATTTATAGCTTGAGCAGCAGTAGCCGTGAATGTGGGATAAAGGTGAGGCAGGAGAGTGACCTTGTGTGGCTAGAAAGTCACACATGAAGAATGATAGAAGAAACAGAGCGACAAAGTACTGCGCAAGTCAGAGAAAACCAGTTTAGCTGTTTACACCTCTCACACGTGTCTTTGAAAGCCATAACTTTTTCAGTTTGGTTATGTAAATAATTTTTGGTCCTTTTTTTCGGTGATTCGTGAGGCTTTATTTTTGTAAGTTAATTTTTTTTTTTTTATAAGTCAGTTTTTTCCATTTAAAAAAATATTTTTTTATTATGGGTCCTTTCCATAATGGTCGTTTTGATATGTGGGACGTATGGGTTATGACAATGAACATTTTTTTAATTTAATTTATTGCAGATTTCTCCTGTAATTGAGGCTCACATAATAGCTCCAGTTAGGCTGACTTCACATCATTTATTTTTCCATTCCTCTTGTCAGAAGAACAGAACAAGAATAAAATATATATATATAATATATATATATATATATATATATATATATATATATATATATATATATATATATATATATATATATATATATAATATAAGGATCATGAACATCCGTTAGGCCTTGTGTAGATGACCGTAATAGTTTTTGCAGATCCACACATCTTCCCCTTTGTTAAAAATGCCTATTCTTGTCCGCAAAATGGTTTACTTTCACACAGACATACGGATTCGGATAGCACATGGCAAATCGAAATGAACGGGTTTGCATCTGATCCGCAAAAAATGCAGATCAGATGCGGGCCAAAACTATGGACCGAGAGAGGTTGTAGAAGGCTAAACAGCCTCACTGAACACTGTGTGCAGAGTGATGGGGATGGCAGGACAGTGATAAAAAAAACATCCCTGCATTCTCTATGGGGAGCCCTGCTGTCACTGACAGTGAGCTCCCTGCTCCCGCTGCATGATTAAAGTGCATCTCCGATCTCTGCATGGACGTTTTAAAATGTCTGTGCAGACATACTGTATGTGCCGACCGCCTGGACTTATACAGTCAAAGATCGGTCGGCAAGTTGATCATTTCCAGTAAAAACAGCCGTAAGCCACCCATTTCCAAATATTTATGTAGTAGTGGTGCTTAAAAGTATTAGAACCCTTCAGAATTTTGTATATTTCTACATAAATCTGACTTAAAACTACATCAGATTTTCACACAAGTCATAAAAGTAGATAAAGATAACCAAATCAGAACAAAGGTGTCAAAAATATTAGTACCGATTTTTAATTTAGTGAGGAAAATGATCCAATATCACATTTCTGTGACTGCAAAAGTATATTTGAAGGTGAAATTCAAGTCAGGTGTCAATCAATGGGATGACGATTAGGTGTGAGCGGGCAACCCGTTTTATTTAAAGAACAGGCCATCAAAGTTTGATCTTCACAACAAATATCTGTGGAAGTGTATCCTGGCATGAACAAAGGAGGACCTCAGAAGAGGAGTTGTTGATGCTCATCAGGCAGGTTACAAAACCATCTCTAAAGAGTTTGGATTCCACACAGTCAGACATATTATGTGCAAATGGAGGAAATTCAAAACCATCATTACTCTCCCCAGGAGTGGTCGAGCAACAAAGATCACACCAACAGCAAATCGTGTAATAGTCTGAGAGGTCACAAAGGAACCAAAGATAACCTCTAAGCAACTGAGGGCCTTTTTCACATTAGCCAATTTAATTGTTACGAGTCCACCATCATGACGACACCCAACAATGGTGTTGCATGGCAAGATTGCAAGGAGAAACCAGCTGCTCTTAAAAAAAACAAAAAACAAAAAAAAAAAACCACACATTAGCTGGCCATCTACAGTTTACTAAAAGGTCACCTAGAAAAAACAGAAGGCTATTGGAACAATATTTTATGGACAGATGAGACCTAAATAGAAGTTTTTGGTTTAAATGGGAAGGGTTATGTTTGGAGAAGGAAAAATATTGCATGTCAGCATAAAAACCTCATCCCATCTGTGAAGCATTGTAATATCATGGTTTGGGCCTGATTTGTTGCCATCATTAATGGAACAATGAATTCCGAATTACACCAGCAAATTCTAAAAAGGAAAATATCAGGACATCTGTCCATGAGGTGATTCTCAAGAGAACGTGGGTCATGCAGCAAGACAACACCCCTAAGCTCACAACTCGTTCTACCAAAGAATGGTTAAAGAAGAATAAAGTTTAAGGGGTTTCAAGACTTTATAACTGATGACCTATTCTCTGGAAAGGTAATCAGCATCTGATCGGTGGGGGAGTCCGACCCCCACCGTTTAGCTGTTTTGAGAAGGCACCTGTGCTCGCAGATTCTCCTAGGCCAGTGACGACAGGTTCATCGCCACGTGGCCTAGGTGCAGCTCGAGTGCGATACCAAGCACAGCCACTATACTATGTGTGGTGCTGTGCTTGGTAAGCTGCAAGAAGGCAGCGGTGCTCACAGGAGTGCAAGTCAGACCCCCCACCAATCAGATACTGATGACATATCCAGAGGATAGAGGTTATCAGTTATAAAATCCTGGAAAAGCCTTTTAAATTTTTGGAACGGCCAAGTTAAAGTCTTGACCTTATGCAATAGAAATGTTGTGAAAGGACCTGAAGCGAGCAGTTCATCTGAAGCAACCCACTAGCATAACACAGGTCAAGATGTTTTGAATGCAGGATTGGGCTAAAATTCCTCCAAGACCATTTGCAGGACTAATCATCAATTACTGGAATCTTTTAGTTGAATTTATAGCTGCGCAAGGTGGTCACACCAGATACTGAAGGCAAAAGGTTATTATACCTTTGTTTGGACTCATTTGTTTGATTAGGTTATCTTTAACGACTTATGAAAAAATCTGATGTAGTTTTGGGTCAAATTTATGCAGAAATAAAGAAAATTCTGAATGGCTCACAAATTTTAAAGCACCATTGCACAGGACCAGATTAAGCTTGGTGGATAAAAAAAAAAAAAAAATCTGCTTTGGGCCCCCATCATTTAAATTATTTAGAATAGCTGGAAGAATTAAGGTCTCTCTGAGCTGCATGGCAATGTTGCCACACTCCTCTCATGTCTGCCTGCCTCAGTTGCTCTTTGTCCAACTGGGTTAGTCCACAGTCTGGTGTATACGTGGCAGTCGGCCCACAGTCTGGTGTATACGTGGCAGTCGGCCCACAGTCTGGTGTATACGTGGCAGTCGGCCCACAGTCTGGTGTATACGTGGCAGTCGGCCCACAGTCTGGTGTATACGTGGCAGTCGGCCCACAGTCTGGTGTATACGTGGCAGTCGGCCCACAGTCTGGTGTATACGTGGCAGTCGGCCCACAGTCTGGTGTATACGTGGCAGTCGGCCCACAGTCTGGTGTATACGTGGCAGTCGGCCCACAGTCTGGTGTATACGTGGCAGTCGGCCCACAGTCTGGTGTATACGTGGCAGTCGGCCCACAGTCTGGTGTATACGTGGCAGTCGGCCCACAGTCTGGTGTAAAAGGTGCGGTATGTTCCCCTCCTAAATTTTTTTTTGCTATTCTGCACTTTTCCACTGTGATGTATCTTGGGAATGGTGCAATGGAGACACATAAATAAGATATAATTTTACTTATCAGGATCAACCCTACCGGGAAATTCGTTTAGTTTAATAGGGTTGACCTTTATGACAACTGCTTTGTCTTTGTCTCTACCAATCCTGGAGCCCTAATATCCCATTTTAGCTGTATCTTATAATAAATCTGAACTTCAGTTTTGGAAACCACTTTTTTCCCATATTTCCCCCTGGGGGATTTATTTATATCTCATCTTATCAGGAATAGGTCTTTATTCATTTTAGAGGCACTGACTTTGCTGCTGTGTTTTTATAGCCGCTTTTGTGAATGCTAGTGACAAGCTAGATAATAAAAACGTTAGGGCTTATGCACATGGCCGTTGTTCGGCCGCTCCGTGCATTGGGGGCCGTAATTTGCAGTCCCCAATGCACGGGCACCATCCATGCGGCTGCCATAACAGATCCAGACCCATTCAACTTGAATTGGTCCGTGATCTGTTCGCACCAGAAAAAAAAAAAATCAGAACATGTTCTATTTTTTTGCGGTGCGTAGACACGGAGAGAAACCCCACAGCGCCTCCGTTCCGCACCAACCTTCCGGATTTCGTGATGTGGGGTGCACACAGCAGGTGCCCGCATATTACGGACCCGTTGTTTGCAGGCCGTAATACGGGCACGACTGAACAAGACCTTAGTGAGACATTTTGTTGCGAGGACACAGAATTAGTCCATTGATTTTAATATTGGAAAGATTGAAAAGTTAGTGGAAGGAAGGAACATGTGCAAAAGTAGAGTGGAGAAAAATACTGATAGGTTGCATTTTTTCTGACAGTGAAAAATGTACCTTCTGAATGACTCATTTTACAGGAATGAAAGGGCTCTCGCTTATTTTTGCTTAGGTGAGAAGAGACCCTTTGGGGGGCTGGGGGGTTTTGACCACTAGGACCTCCACCTATCATGCAAATAAAGGTCCTGTCTCTTAGATTTAAATGGAGCGGTGGTTAAGAATGTACAGTGCTGCTCCATTTAAAGTCTGCTGTCTGCGGAAGTACCAGAGATGGCGGACCACCATACATGGCTATCTCCAGCAGTAAGACATACTACTCCATTCAATGGAGTTCTCATTGATCAGTAGGGTCCTAGAGGTTGGACCCTCACCGATCAGACATTTCTCACAAAGTTATGCCAAGGGCAGCTGCTGTACAGTTATCACAGTATCACGTCACTGAACTTCTGATTGGTGAGCGGATCTGTCAGGGTTATCTGCATGACTTGCTGGCTTGAATTTGTTAGGGCACATATTGTATTACCAGCTTGAGCACCAATAATTGCAATACCACACTCCTGAAGATACTTCAGTTAAGGGTATATTAGATGGGCAGTTTTTCTGCCCGATAATCGCTCGTTAGCGATCATTTAGCAGCTCATTCATTGGGCAATTAAGATCTTTCAGCATGCTGAAAGATCTGGATTTGCCTGCGGCAGATTGTGCTGTGTAATCACGATCCGCCGCACCGCTCTCCTGCATAGGGACGAGCAATGGCATCACGATCACTCCTCCCCATGCTGCGGAGGAGATCACTGTATGTAATACCAGCATTATCCTCTGCTAGCCATCTGGCGACTGCCGGGAGGGAACGCTTCCCTCGCGACAATCACTTGCAGCATCGGGATGTCAAATAAACCCTTTATGTGTGTGATACTCCAGAGAATGACAACACGTGGGTATACATGAAAGTACATACAATTTACTAATGCTCTTACCCAGCAGTAAAAATGAGAAAACCCACTGTACCACAGCTAAGGTTTGGATCCGCCTGACCAATGGGATGTTTAGAGGTGCAAACTCCACTTTCATCCTGAATGGACTAAGTCTTACTCTGCAAAGAAAAAAAATACAAATGAAGGAATATTAAAGAATATTATATACGTTATACTGGAATATTATACCACTTTAAAAATTAGATTTCAGCAGGATTAGCTGATGTATATAGGGACCCCAGAAGTAGGGGTCAGGCATGTTGGTTTTTAACATGCCCTATCATTTTGTTCTGGAGTTGAACGCCAAATGTCTGTGGCAGTGGCCCTCACCGTCACACTGGGTTCACACCTGAGCGTTCTGAAAGGAACGCTCTGTATGCGCGATTGTACCGGCGTTTACAATCGCGCATACAGAGACAAGCAAACGCCCATTGTCGCGCGTTCCCGAAAGTCTATGTACAGGAACGCGTGACAAGACGCCCCAAAGAAGCTCAAGAACTTTTTGGAGCGTAGGGCGTTTTTCAGCGCGTTCAAACGCGCTGTAAAACGCTCAAGTGTGAACCAGGGCCATAGGGAAGCATTGGTTTTCATGTGTTGAGCGTTTTACAGCACGTTTGAACACGCTGTAAAACGCTCAGGTGTGAACCCAGTGTGAAGCAGAGCATGCATGTGTACAGAGGGATATCAGTAGAGATAGCTGTCTGCAGACCAAGTGTTTGCCCAATAGTTATCTCAAGCTTAAGGCCTCTTTCACACAAGTGAGTTTTCCATCCAGATGCGAAGAGTGAAGCGAACGCATAGCATCTGGACTGAATCGGTCTGTGCACGAATGTTGCTTTTCACGCAACATTTCTGCGTTCAGGAAAAAAAATTACAAATCACAGCATGTTCTATTTTGTGCGATTTTTCACGCCGCCTTGGCTTCACAGAAGTGAATGGGACTTGTGTGAAAGAAAGGAAGGCATCCGCATGCAATATGTCTTTCACCGATGGTCGCTGGGAGATGTAGATTGTTATTCTTCAGTTTTTCTTTAAGACATGAAAAACACAAGCAATCTGGATACTGGTAATAATCCCTCAGGTATGGACTTATTTTGGCTGCAGCAGTGACATCCCACATACTTCTGCTGCCAAACACTGACCTCGGTGTACCCGCAAGACGCCTGAGGCCAGTAATTGTCTGCTGTGGTATATAGGACCTTACAGCTGCAGCCAGGTGGAGGAGACCGATTTGCGGCACTGGATGGCATAGGGCTTGGGAAGTTAAGGTAATTATTATTTTTTTTGTTATTTCAACAGACCATCTGGCACTTCTCTACAATAAATTAAACCTCAGAAAAACTCTTTAAAAGGCAATGGACACCTTTCGAGGTAATTATTTTTAATCTATTAACCCTTTGGCGACCTCCCCCGTACATGTAAAGGTGACACCCGCTTTTACGAGCAGCGGGCGCCATAGCCGCTGAAGCCCTAAAGCGGATTGCATACATTAAACCCCTCAGATGCCATGGCCAAATGTGACCACGAAATCTGAGCAGGGCAGACGCCAAAAGCCTGTAACAGCGTTCCCCAGCCGAGATTGGGGAACGCTGGATAAAGCCTCATGCAGACGTCCGTGGAACACGGTCCGTGAGATACCGGACTGGCATTGCAGGAGCATATGACAAAATATGAAAACGTAATGAAAGCACGTTACAAAGATTGGTTTATGTGCAGTTTCTGCAAATAAATCCAGTTGGAATGGCCTCCCCTCCACCTCATCCAAAAGTCATGACTTATGGCCGTTGCTGGGCCGTGCCCGTGTTGTGGCCCCCAAACAGCGGGTCCACAATATATGGGCACTGGCTGTGTGCTCACTGCATCACGGATGCAGACCCATTCTGGTGCGGAGGCACGGAACCCCGCAGATTGCTTCCGTGAGGTTTCTCTCCGTGCCTCCGCACAGATCGGTGCGGACCGATCACTTGAATGGATCCGGATCCGTCTGCGGCAGCCACACGGATGTTGCCTGTGCATTGGGGACAGCAAATTGCCATTAAGCTACAAGAATATGTGAACATCTCTACACACATGGCCTTTTCAGTGTGTGAACTCGGCCTTATACAGGCAAATAGTCTCAATAAATCAAGCTTTTCAGAAAAAGAAGCCGAATATGTAATATGTGGTTAACTTTTCTTTTGGCAAGCACACTCACTTATTGCAATCTGCTATTTTCCAGAACATGTTTTTTGATCCCAACATGCAGCATTTTCCAAAAAACGTGCCAAAATCGCTGACTTTATTACTGCATGAAGTTGATATTACCTCAGATTGTTTAACCCCTTAATGATCAGAATTTTATTTCATTTTTTTCAGTTTTTCCTCTCCATGTTCAGGCAGCCATAACTTTAATTACTTCATTGCCATGCCTATACGTGGCCTAGTTTTATGCGTGAGAAATTGCATTTGTGTTTGGTGTCGTTTGTAAATTATTTAGTCATTTACTGTTTATTTTTTTTAATTTAATTTATTTTTTACATCGCCCGGTAGTTACCCTTGCATAGAATTGTATGATTTTCCTAAAATATGACGTAAAGTCATGATTTTATGAAAGACACGGAGGCGAGTATTGCTTAACCCTTTCTTTACTGGCACAAAACAGCAGCAAAGAATCCAATAACAAAATCAACCAATGGGCACACAGCCCTCCCCTTAGCCCCAGTATAAAGGGACCACCCCTCCAGCTCCTCTTCCTCTTTCTTTGACTCCATAAGTCCACCAACGGAAAAAACTGGAACAACTGGAACCAGGAGAAACTCCAACGAAAAGATCACCACATCCTCGAACGAACGACTTGGAGGCACGGTGTCAACAGGAACCGCAGAAGACAACCACAGTAGGTCCGCAGCAGCGACGAATCAACCTTAAAGAAATAAAGAATAATAATAATAATAACGACAGCAAGGGCGTCGAAGACGCGCATATCGTACACACATAACCGGAACACCAGACGCGGCAATAAAGCCGTAATAAATTAACAGTCGGTAATCATGAATAACAACTATAAACAATAACAGAAAAAACCCCATAAACGTATCAACGAATCACACAAACCCCAGGGAGGGACAACAATGGGCGGGGCAATACTCGCCTCCGTGTCTTTCATAAAATCATGACTTTACGTCATATTTTAGGAAAATCATACAATTTTATTTCAAGACACGGAGGCTCATATTGCTAGTTTAAAGCCTTCCTACAATAGGGGTGAAAAGATGAGGATCCGGCCTAAAGTAAAACTCCCTAAACGTGGAGGCACGGGACCAATCCGCCAACCTCATGACATCTTCCAGACGAGCCCCGGCGAGAGTCAAGGAGGTCGCTGAGGCACCACGAACTGAATGCGCCATAAAAATGGTAGTGTCAATGCCAGACAGGGACAATATCCATTTCACCCAACGCGAGAGCGTCACAGTGGTCACCGGAGCAAAGGGTCTCCGGAAAGATATGAACAACTGAGGAGCGGAAGAGGACCGCAAAGACCGAGTCCTAGACTCGTACTCCCTCAGACAAGTGACCGGACAAAGCGCCACCGAGGAAGGAAAAGCAGGGTAAGAAACCGACCTGATATGAGTCTTGGTACGCCGGGAAATGTTAAATGTCACGCCCTCCGGAGAGAAGGACCGGGCGTCATGATCCAAGGCTCGGACATCCGAAACCCTCTTGCAAGAAATGAGGCAAAAGAGGGTAACCAACTTGGCCGAAAGTTGGCGCAGGGATAAGTCCTCATTGGCGTGCCAGGAGGAAAGAAAAGAGAGAACGGAAGAAACATCCCAAGAACTAGAAAAACGAGGCCTGGGGGGCCGTGCGAACCGGGAGCCCTTGAGCAATCGGCATACCAGCGGATGGCGTCCAGCCGGACAACCATCGAAACCCCTATGGCCGGAGGAAATAGCCGACCTAAACACATTCATAGTGCGATAGGCCTTCCCGTCATCATAAAGGGAACTGAGGAATTGAACCAACTCACCTACAGCAGCCGTAGAGGGATCCACGTTCCGAAGGAGGCACCAACCAGCCCAAGATCGCCAAGCTGCCCTATAGGCTCTTCTGGTACCCGGGGCCCACGCACTTTCCAATAGGAAAACAGCCGTCTCCGAAAGGCCCTCGGTCTGCCAAGACAACCCGACACCCTGCATGCCAGCAGACGCAGGGATCCGTCCAGCACTAGAGGATGAGGATGGTTCAGAGGATCCAGCAGCAGTGACGTCCGGAGAGGAAGCAGCAGGGGGATCTCCACCAGAAGCTCCAAGAGTTGCGGGAACCACGACTGAGTGCCCCAAAAAGGAAGTATCAACACCAGCTCCGCGGCATGTAGGCGTATCTTGGACAAAATCCGTGGGATCAGCGAAAACGGCGGGAAGGCATACATCACCCCCTCCGACCACTGCTGAAGAAGGGCATCCACTGCCTCCGCGGCCGGGTCCGGCCTCCAGCTGAAGTATCTGGGAAGTTGTGCGTTCCAGCGCGAAGCGAAAAGGTCGATCGAAAACGGACCCCAACGAGATACGATGACAGAGAAGACCTCCACATCCAATCTCCAGTCGCTGGCGTCCGAGATGTAGCGTGAGTTCCAATCGGCCAGCGTGTTGTGTAAGCCCGGAAGGTATTCCGCCACCACCGAGACGTTGCGGTCCAGGCAATAATCCCAAAAGTCCTTGGCTAGGTGAGTCAACATCGAAGAACGGGTACCTCCCATGGAATTGATGTAGCGGACAGCTGAGATGTTGTCCATGCGAAGGCGAATACATGCCCTGGCCCTCCCGCAGGTGAAGCTGCGAATGGCAAAGGAACCCGCCAGAAGTTCCAGGGCATTGATGTGTAAGTGAGACTCCTCCGTGGACCAAGGGCCTCCCGTGGAAACCCCCTCGCAATGGGCGCCCCAACCGTGAAGGCTGGCGTCCGACTCGATCACCACATCCGGGTGGGGGCCAAACAGAGCCCTGCCATTCCAGGCAGAGAGGTTGGCAATCCACCACTCCAATTCGTCCCTCGTCTCCGGATCCAAAGCGATTAGATCCGCATAAGACGCACCAGCCTGTAGATGTGCGATTTTGAGACGCTGGAGGGCCCGATAATGAAGGGGAGCCGGAAAGATAGCCTGAATGGACGATGATAAGAGACCTATCACCCTGGCCAAATGACGCAGTGAGATCTGCGGGAGAGAGAGGGTGCGACGCAACTCCTTGCGGATCGACCGCACTTTCAAAGGAGGAAGACTCAGAGTCAAGGAGAGGGATTCCACTTGGAAACCGAGAAACTCCATGGTTTGAGCAGGAATCAGACAAGACTTCTCCCGGTTGATTATGAAACCCAGGGAGGAGAGAAGGCGTATCGCCAATTGAAGGTGGGACAAGAGGGAGGTCCGGTCCACGGCCATGATCAGGATATCGTCCAGATAGATTATAAGTCTCACCCCCCGAGAACGAAGCCACGCCACCACCGGGCGTAAAAGCTTGGTGAAGCACCAGGGGGCAGACGATAGTCCGAAGGGGAGACACGTGAAGCGCCATATCGACCCCTGCCATTGGAAACGAAGAAGGTCCCTGGAGGGAAGTGCTATCGGAACCGTCAAGTATGCATCCTGGAGGTCCAACTTGGCCATCCAGTCTCCGGGAAGCAGCATGTCCCTTAGGAGGTGAATGCCCTCCATTTTGAAATGCCTGTACTTGACGAATGCATTTAGTGCCTTTAGATTGATGACGGGGCGGAACTGGCCTCCCTTCTTTTCCACCAGGAAAATACTGCTGATCACCCCGTCGTGATCGAGCGGGGCCGGTTCCACCGCCCCTTTGAGATAAAGGGCCCGCAGCTCCACGTCCACCAGGTTCTGCGATACTAGCGACCGGAACGTGGGAGGAAGAGGGGGCGGGACCACGGGAGGGGCGACAAGCTCTATGCGAAAGCCCTGAACCGTGGAGAGCACCCACGGGTCGTTGGTAATGAAAGCCCAAACATGCATAAAATGTTGGAGTCTGCCCCCGACATAACGTTCCGAAAAAGGGAGAACAGGAGGTAGACTTACCAAATGGGCGTCTGAGGTTTGGATTTCCTCTGTAAGGACGTCCCCGTCCCTGAGAACCCCGGGAGGGGAAGAAGGACGGCTGGTGTCTCTGGTCATGGACAGGCGGACGGTAGGATGCGAAGGAGCCTCGACCCGATCCTCGGGTCTGGAAGGAGGAGCGGCCGGACAGACGGCCCCTTGTACTGCCGGCCCTAGCGGAAACCCTACCGCTAAATACCCTACGCATGGACGTTTGGGCTTTATCAAGGGCGGTAAAGGTCCCCACAAACTTCCCCAGCTCCTTAACGAAGGGATCCCCAAAGAGGAAACCTTGGGCCTCTTTGCCTGATTCTGACAGAGCCATATTGGTCAGTTTAGGCTCGATCTTCAGGAGTATGGCCTTGCGCCGTTCTATACTCAGGGAGGTGTTTGCATTACCTGCCATGCAAATGGCTCTCTGCGCCCAACCACGGAGCTCCTCCGGGTCGACCATTTGACCCTCCGCCATGGCAGACTCTGCCAGATCAAAGATTTTCGTAAGTGGCCCCAAAATGTCCAACAGCTTGTCCTGGCAAGCCTTGAGAGCCGAGTCCAGGCCTCTCTTTGGACTAAAACCTGTCTTGGACAGAAACTGGACCATCTTTGGGTCCACGACCGGAGTCTCGCAAACCTTATTAGGAATAGCTGGACGGGGGCATTCTGCCCGTAGCTTATTCCGTGTCTCCTTGTTAAGGGGTCTACGAACCATGGATTCCAGATAATCAGACACGTGAGGGGCGGGAAGCCACTCCGCGGACCTGGGGTGATGCAGGGAATCCGGGTCAAATAACGGGACCCCCGTCGGATCCACCAGGGGGGTGGAAGGGCCAGGAACCGCCGGCTCGACCTCCGCCGGGCGCCGGGGTAACGAGGAAAAGGAGACGGACGTCCCCTGGACGGGGGACCCATCAATGTCCAAATCCTCTATATCATTATAGGATTCAAAAACCTCCTCATCAGATTCCTTATTGGAATCAGAGTCCGGCTCGGGTTGAGACCGGGCAGACTTCCAATGCCGTGCTCGTTCTGCCTGGCGCGGACAGGCTCTTTTGCGCGGCCGAAGCGCGCCGTCATTGGATGGAACAAGGCCATCATTCACATTAATTCTGGAGGCATCAGGGGCGGGCATAGGAGCGTTGCTAGGGGACACCGTGGTTGAGGCATTGGCGCTAAGCGCTAACGAAATAGAGTGCGTCAGAACAGAGGACATGGATCCCATGGCCGAGGCAATGGCCTCAGAAATAGACCTTTGCAGGGATAGAGCCTGAGCGTCCTGAGGAGCAGGAGTAGTGCTCCCTGTATGTGGGATGATCCCCAAACTCTGGGGGGACAAGAGAGAGTCCCCAAGAGAAGGCGTCCCCTGGACTGAAGGGGTGGCATTGGGCAGAGACATAGTGCAATAGTAAAACGGGCGCCTAAACTGACTAACAGTAACCCCAGATAGGAAGCAAAAGACCTGAAGCTCCACAGAGTAAGTCACCCTGTGCAGAGATGGGGCCGCCGTCCGCTGCTGCCGCCGGATAGGACTGACACCAGGATCGGTGCGTCTCTCAAGATGGCGGCCGAAATCTCGCGTGGATTCGCGAGATTTCGCGCGCAGGAGCGCAAGCGGCGGGAACAGCAGCCGGCGCCGGGAGGAGAAAGAGCGCCCGAGATCTCGCGAGAGGCGAGATCTCGGGTACCCGGCGCGCAGGAGAAAGCGCAGATGCGAAAAAGCAGCCCCGAAACCCGGTAAGAACGGAACAGGTAGAAGGGAGGAACGGGGAAGGGGCACAAAAGTCCCCAGAGGCAAAAGGGGCAGGGGCAGATGCGGAACACAGCCGCAAGGAGACCCAGAAGAACAACAACGGAGGGAAAATAGAACCCTATCACCTAATAAGGGGAGAAAAAAGGTACCCCACGTAACACACAAAGGATCACATCATATCCATGGGAAAAAACAATCAAAATTGAGACAATACCATGATAATAAAACCAAGATAATAAAACCACCAGCCCTGCAGGCAGGGAGGTGGGGTACTTAACTTAGTGTGCAGCAGCAAAGAAAGAGGAAGAGGAGCTGGAGGGGTGGTCCCTTTATACTGGGGCTAAGGGGAGGGCTGTGTGCCCATTGGTTGATTTTGTTATTGGATTCTTTGCTGCTGTTTTGTGCCAGTAAAGAAAGGGTTAAGCAATATGAGCCTCCGTGTCTTGAAATAAAATTCATGTTTTTAAATCTAAATAGATCCAAAATACATTATTGAAACATTCATATAACCACTAGATAGAGAGACAAGCCTAGCGGATGTGGAGATATCCATCTGGATTTGTGGATGGAGAATTCATAGTAGATTTTAGTACCAGCAAATTGAATTACAAGTCTCGTCCATACTCTGAGAACATTTTCAGTGCAGAAAAGATTTTTAAATATGAGGCATTCCAATTTCTGAGGCAGAGTGCTTACAAGTTTGTTGCAGATTTGCCCCATTGAGTTCAATGGGGGAAGTCAAAATCCGCAATCAACTCCCAAATGTTGAACATGTAACAGGTCAGCCAGTTTCCTAGGTACAAATCTACTGACAGATGCCCTTTAATAAACCAAATTTTATACCTTTGGGTAATAAGGAAGAGCAGATGTCTTACAAATAATAATATGATTTTAACAGGGTTTTCTGGGAAGAGAATTTAGACGGCCTAACCTCAGGATAGGTCAATATCTGATCGGTCTGATTTCCGCAGCTTATCACCTGCTTGAAAAAGCTGCATTGGTAACATGGTTTACGTGCAGCTCAGTTCAGTTCAGTTCAAATGAATGGGCCTGGCCTTAAAGACCAAGTACAGCCGCTATCCAATATATGGCACTGTGCATGATATGATGTAAGGAGGCTTCAGCACTCAGCAGAGCACCGCAGCTCTTCAGCTGATCGTGGCGGTGTCAGGAGTCGACCCTCACCAATGAGATATTGAGGACCCATCCTGAGGAAAAATCCTTTAACAGAAGGCAAGGATAGTAAATACTTGTTAATATCTTATAAAAAAAAAAAAAAAAAAAAAAAAAATTCTAAATTAGCCTATACTCAATTGTTACTCCTTCAGCGTTTGCAGTGCTGAAGCTTGGGACCTCTTCGTCAAGGGTATATAGCACAAGATCACATTGCGAGGCCCCCATTGTCTGACAGGTGGGGGTCCCAGCGCTGGGACCCGCATCTATATCCTAAACAGTGGTGGAGAGCGCACTGCGCATGCGCTGCCGCCCTCCATTCATTTCTATGGGGCTGCCGAAAGTAGCTGAGCACTGGCACGGCCATTTCCATCGGGCCATTAGAAGTGAATGGGAGCGGTGGCCGGTCATGCACAGTGCGCTCCCATTTACTTCTGTGGGAACAGCACTTGGTGGTGGTTGGACCAGAGTCCTCCAGCCACCATTTTGGCCCGCTCCATTCTCGATATAGGTGCGGGTCGCAGCAGTGGGACCCACACGTATAAGACAATGGGGGCATAGCGATATGCCCCCATTGTCTCAGATGAGAAAACCCCTTTAAGCATTTATCTTTGTACATAGATTGGCATAGCTATACATGACATCAGTTACAGTATGGGGTAGGGGAAGAACAGATAGGTGGGCCCTAATGTGTACCATTGCATGTGCAGACCAAGCAATGACAAAAGGAATGAGCGCATTATTCAGTGTCTGTCACCACTGCTGCAAATTCTGTTAAAACCAAAACTGCAGATAGTCAACCACAATGGTGACCAATTTCTAACGGAATGCTGGTATAGTGGTATGCGTCCCTTACACAACAATCAATTTAACCTAAGCCTGATAGGAGCGTTAAACGTGTGAAAAACAGGCTTCAAGAGGAGCATGCACTGTGTGGCTGGATGAAGCAATAAATCACCACGCAGTGAATGTTCCTGAACCACAAAGTATGTCAGAGCTCACTGACACACGGCTCAGACCCTCCTCTAGCTGAGCAGAATGTCTGAAGGCCAGCTCACAGGAGCCACTGGTCCCAGAGACTGTAACTAGTAACCTCCCTAGGAATCGCAACTATGAGTCTCAATGTTGTGTCTGGCATCTAGTATGGCCAGTACCTTGGATCAATCCCAGGTTTTAGGATAAGATCAAATACACGTGGCTCAACGCGTTTCTGTGCTCTTGTCATTAGCACTTCGTCAGGAGCCATACACAGGAGACATTGGGCCAGATTTATCATTAGCTCAAGTCAGAATAATGGAGTGAAAAAGTCGAAAATTTTTGCGCAATCACTAAAACTGCGCAAAAATTTGCGACTTTTTTCTGCTCTGCACTATGCTCGCCAGTTTTCTGAAAGTGGGTGTGTTTTCTTATGTAAATTAATCTCTAGACAGATTTACTATTGTGACCATTTAAAAAGTCGCAAAAAAGTCACAAAAAATTGCGCAATTTCACTCCAGTGAGGACCATGCTTATCTTATGAGACTTTTTAATAGAACATGCGACTTTTTCGTAAAGATGTGCGACTTTTGTAAAGCCGCTTACTGACGGATAAACTGCTACCGTCAAACCACGTTTATTACAGTCTTAAAGGGCCGTTCATAAATCTGACTTGGCTAAAACTGACTTTAGCCATATGTGAAAGTGGAGTGAGCTGTCAGGGTCATGATAAATCTGGCCCACTGTTCGCATAATATCCCTGCCTGAATATGACTATGATACTCTGGTGGAAGTATCGGCGCTAGGATGGCCGCACGCGGCCGTGTGAGCACCAAGCTTTAAAGGGGAATACACCCCGCCCCCAGGGGCGTGGCTTGACGCGGCCAGCCAGTCGGATGTGAGAGACTTCTCTGTATTCATCCGACTGTCGGAACGGTTTTAACGCTCCTATTAGGCTTAGGTTAAAAATTCACAATGGTGGCTTTTCTGGAGTTGTTAGCGGCTCCCCATCTAATGATAGGGTGTTGTCACTGAAAACTCCAGCATGTACACATTTTCAGAACAGAGGGAGAAGACTAGAGAGATAAGCTATCTCTAGTTCAGCAGACCGTGAATTTCAGACAACACGCACAATGGACGAGATAACCACTCTCCTTGCCGCCATCAATCCTTTGTGAAACTGTAATGATTTTTCCCAATGTTCCAAAATTAAAGGGAACCTGTCACCTCCAAAAACCATCCCAAGCCGCCAGCAGTACCTGAGAGTAGTCCGCAGTGTGTTTCTAATAATCATTTTCTTTCAGCAGTCAGATGCGGCAAAAGCTCTGAAAACGTTCTTTTATCCCCTGCCCGCGCTATTTTCTAGTCATGCTTGAAGTTGAGGTAACCGCGTCCCCTTCCCTGCCCCTTTATGATTACATGATGTTATGGAAAGGGTGGAATTCTGCCATTGTTGTATGGATTTTGTTTTTAAGGCATTACCTCTGTGGTAAAAATGACGTTTCATTCCGGGGGTTAGTACAATTACAGTGAAACCACATTTTTATAATTTTTATGTTTTTGAATTCTGAACTTTTTTTATTATTTGCATATATGGACTGTGTAAGGACTAAGGGACACATTTATTAGGCTACTTTCACACTGGCGTTTTGGTTTCTGTTTGTGAGATCCGGTCCAAAACGGATCAGTTTTGCCCTAATGCATTCTGAATAGAAAAGGATCCGCTCAGAATGCATCAGTTTGCCTCCGTTCCGTCTTCATTCCGCTTTGGTGTCCGTCAGATGAAACAGAGCCAATCACTGACACAATCTGGCACAATAGAAAACGGATCCATCCTACATTGTCTTGGCTATGTTAAAGATAATACAAACAGATCCGTTCTGAACGAATCCGTCTGTGCAGATTCATGACGGATCCGCACCAAACGGCAGTGTGAAAGTAGACTTAAAGAGAACCTTTCACCAGAATAAAACATCTAAACTAACTACACAGGCATGTAGAGCGGCGCCCAGGGATCCCCCTGCACTTACTGTTATACCTGGGCGCCGCTCCGTTCTCCCGTTATTGCCTCCGGTATCTTCATAGTTAGGCTCCACCCAGAGGAACCTGCCGGCGTCTCATTCTCCCATGCTGTAGCGCTGGCCAATCACAGCGCTCAGCTCATAGCCCGAGAGAGAAAAAAAAAAACCTATGAGCTGAGCGCTGCGATTGTCCAGCGCTACAGCATAGGAGAAAGACGCCGGCAGGTTCCCCTGGGTGGAGCCTAACTGTAAAGATACCGGAGGCTATAC